>NW_027532276.1:266709-478567 GCF_008692635.1 Crocuta crocuta
CTTTCCTAACCTGGAGTGTTAACTTTAAAGCATCGCCATAGTAGTATCGCAAAGAATCCCCTCAAAGCTGCTCTTCATAGTTGTGGCTCAGGATTGGCCCCAACCCGACATGACCAAGCAGAAGCTGCTTGCTTGCTCGAACAAAAAGCTAGAAAGTTGAGGGGCGCCTGGGTGGCTTAGTCGGTTAAGCGTCTGACTTTCGCTTAGGTCATGATCTCGTGGCTCGTGGGTTCGAGCCCCACGTCGGGCTCTGTGCTGACTGCCAGCTCAGAGCCTGGAGCCTGTTTCAGAGTCTGTCACTCCCTCTCTCTCTCTGACCCTCCCCTGCTCAAGTTGTCTCTCTCTCTCTCTCCTAGAAAGAAAATTTAAAAAAAAAAAAAAAAGATAGAAAGTTGAGGCTTTAAAGAAGTACCTTGCTGCACTGGATCACTTTTTGATATTGAGGCATATTTCTTCAAAATTCTGAAAGCTCCACTGATTAGTTAGTTTTCTAGCATTTTTCAGGAGTGGGCAAAGTAAGAAACATCACATGACACTCTCTTTCTTACATATTTCAAAGACTCCATCTGCTCCATTGCTTTTAATTAGCCTATTCTGACTAAATTTATTTATTCATTCAAAATTGCATTCATTACTTCCACTATTCAATTTAAACCAGTTGTCCAAGCTTAATGGGCAAAGAATTTTCACCTCTGCCATAGTAAACAGGAAAAAGTGTGAGTTAGGTTTAAACACTCTTTATTTCTGTCTTTTGTGGATATTTTATAGCATTGAGCTAGAAAGTTCAACTGATTAGAGCATGGTGCTAATGAGGCCATGGTGTGGATTCAATCTCTGCATGAGCCAACTAACTTCACTTAGGCAAAACTGCCATTCCACAGGTACAGGTTAAACTCTTAAACCCAGCCAGTCATGTAAAAAACATGCCAGTGAGCTCTAGGAAATATTAAGAAACAGAATGTGGGTAGCTCAAGGCAAGTCACCACCATTGCTCACAAAAAAAAGGAAAATTGGTGGGTCATTCATTCAGAAATAAATATCCTGTGTCTTCAGTGTATAATGTAATATGGCAGGTAAGAAGAAAACTAAGGTGAGTAGATCAGTTTACAATCTGGTATCCAGTCTCTGGAGACATCCTGCCCAACAAAGAAATAAAGTCTAATAGTAAGGTTGAGACATATAAAACAGAAGCCACAATATAAGTAGAAGAAGAATATAAGAAGAATTAGTAAATATAATAAGATGTATAATAAGTATTATGAAATTTGAAAAACTTCAGGGTCTTACAAAAGACAGAAAGTCCATGTTCAGCTAGTGTGATCAAAAGTGACTTTATGGGAAAAATGAAATCTGGTTTTTAATTTACAGGAAAATTTGAGAGAAAATTCTAGGAAGATCAAAACTAGATAATAGAGGGCCTTGAATACTAAACAGATAATTATAACTTTCTCTTCTAAGAAACATGGAATTCTTAGAATATTTTCTTAGCATACAGCAACAACCTGATTAGAATTCTGAGGAACTAAACTGGTAGAGGCATGTGACATATTAGAGACAGGGCATCTGGATAAAAGCAACCAAACTGAGGCTTTCTTGATAGCTTATATTCAAGATCTCAGTAAGAATGGAAACAGATTCAGGAAATGCTAGGAAAATGGAAATACCCAAGATTTGGCAGTGGATTAGATGGAAGAAACTATGGAAGGAAATTAAAAATATAGGACAATTCAAAATCCAATGATAGGGAAAATGGTGGTTTCCATAAAGAGTAATAAAGAATAGAAATGAAACGGTTGAAAGTAGCCAGTAGGATTTGTGTTTGTGTATACAGTTGACCCTTGAACAACACAGGAGTTAAGGACCCCACACAGTCAAAAACACACATATTACTCTAGACTCCTCCAAAACTTAACTACTAATACCCTACCCTGTCACTCAGGGATCAACTGTACTGAATTTGAGGTACTGGTGAAACACTTACCCGGATTCATACAGCAGGCTGTTAAGCTGTAAGAAGGAATAAGTCAATAATATCAAATGCTGTGGAAAAATAAAGGAGAATGGAGAGAAAAATCTGTTTGATTTGATAATAAAGAGATCTGGCAGTTCACTAAATATATTTCTATTCTAGGCACATGATGGGTTTGTACTTTCTTAACTGATTTCTTTAGTTAGATAAGGCCATGTGACTAGATCTGTCCAATGAGTTTGAGCAAAAGTGACATGTCACATTTCCAGGCCAGAAAATGTAATTTGCTATTGCAAAACCTTGTAGAATTCTCTTTTCTTTTGCCAAAACAACTTGCAATGTTCAAGGTATGAACCTCTTCATCAGCCTGCATCTCTTATAGCCCAGCCCACCCACAATATTGCAATGATCATCTGTGTAGCATGAGGGAGAAGCAAAACTTTAAGGCTGAGATTTTTGCTAAGATCGAGTTCATCCTGATAGAACAGGATTTTGGGTAACCATCAAGAAAGCAGCTTCACTACTAGCAGTGAATAAAAAGTTTGTCTTTCAAGGTGCTGAGAAGTGGTAGGAAGGGGAAAAAATGAGGTATTCAGCAAGATCACTATGTTGGTAAATCTAGTCATGAAAAAGAAAGAATTCAGCAACTTTGAAGGTAAGAGAAGAGAGAAATAGATTGTGAGAGCTTTTGTTGTCGTTTTAGTATGGGGAATCAGTCCCAAGACAGAAAGAATATGAGGGGAAAAGATTAATAGAATAAGATTTCAAAAGAGTTGGAAGAGGGTCAAGGTAGAAAGAGTCACATTCCTTCCTCTAAGGCAGGAATAATGAGAAGAAAGATTAGCCTTAAGAAAATATTAAAATGGAAAGGAAAGAGACTGAAAGAGCTCACGTCAAATGGTTTCAACCAGTCAATAGTGTTATCTTCCCACACAAAGGCTACCATGTTTTAACACTATCGAGGATATTATCACTGCTCATGAAATCCTAAATAAAAGCAGTCTTTCATGAAATTCATGCTCTTTTTACCAGATGGTAAATAAGCAGAATGTTCTGAATACAGTGCTAAGCAAGGTGTGGGAGCCAGGCATCTAGGGTATGCATTGTAATCTCTTTAGTAAATGTACACTCTACTTCCAGGAAGAAAGTTAATATGTTTAAAATTAGTGAACAGAAAACTGTATATAACCTAGTGTTAAGGTGTAAAGTATAGAGGAAAGGATGATTATTAAGGTCTAGAAAAATCAGTAAAAACCTCTTTGAAGCAGTGGAACCTGAAGATTCTATGCAGAGTTTGAATAAAGGCATGGAAAATGGGGGAATCCTCTTGATTAGAATGGCCCTGGTGAGGCTGCCAGTCCAGGACAAGTGTGGCATGCTCTTGGGATGGGAAGGTTGACCTTTTTAAGGTAGAGTATATATGCATCTATTCAGTCAGAATTCTTTTTTTTTTCTTTATGTTTATTTATTTTTGAGAGAGAGAGTGTGAGCAGGGAAGGACAGAGAGAGGGGGCTACACAGACTCCAAAGCAGGTTCCAGGCTCTGAGCTGTCAGCACAGAGCCTGACATGGGGCTTGAACCCACAAGCTGTGAGATCATGACCTGTGCTGGTCGGACGCCTAACTGACTGAGCCACCCAGGTGCCCCCAGTCAGAATTCTTAAATGTGTGCATTAGAAAACATCCGTCACTAATAGAAGGATGCAGATAACTCACAAAATCTCCAGAAGAAACATAGAGGCAGTTGTAGAGGCTAAGCAGCCAAGGTCAATGACCAAAACTGTAATACAAGACTTAGCTAGGCAAAACTGCAATGCAAGTCTGGTCTAGGAGATTCCTCTGCAGCCATTGATGGATACAGACACCTCAGTTTGCATTGTTGACCCCATATACTGTCACTGATGCTTCTGGGAAGTGGGTAGATATTGACACTGTTGACATCACTACGCATTCTGTCAAGGCACTTGTCTCTACCTTATGACCCAAGGCCTGGGAGAAGTATATCCAAAGGAGAGAGTCTATATCATGTGCTATAACATATGATGGAACTGCAAAAAAGCCAGGAAAAGTGATTATGTGGCATCTTCAGCTTATACAACACAGAGACAGCTCTGCTTCATAAGACTTCCCCATAGATAAGAAGAGAGTTCTATTGTTGGGTAGCCGAAAGGCTACTATGGTGTCTATGGCAAATAGAAATATTATTGGGAAAGCTAATGGAAAACAGAAGAAATTATTATAGTGGACCCTGAAATCCATACAGAAGAATTTCACTTCCTATTGATGGAAAATTGGAACTATAAAAGAATTCAGAACAGAATAGAGATATGTATCAGAAAGAGAGTAGGTGGTTTATGTTTGTTGACTGAATGAACAATTATAGCAGTGAATAAGACTAGATGTATTGGAAATCCATCTGTACCTGTACTCTGAGCACAAGAGGATGGCACCCTCTAATTAGGGAAGTAGAAATAGAAATGAGAAGAAAAGAGCTCATATGAAAAATATTTTGAAGAAAAGATCCATAGGTCCTGGTGACTGCTTGAGTACAACTAATAAAGGGGTAAATTTTCTCCAAAGTGATTCCAAAGTTTTCAGCATAAGATGTTGAGGACATTTAGATCCAAGAGCTGATTTGGGTGAATTTTCATTTTAAAGATTTTAAACTTTTTTGTGTCATTTCCAATCTGCTGTTAAGACTATCCAGTAAATTTTTCATTGAAAAATTAGTTTTAAGTTCTAGAATTTCTATTTAGTTCTTTTATATAGCTTAAAATTCTCTTCCAAGAGATCCTGAGAGATCCTATCATGTTTTCCTTTCATTCTTTGAACATATCCATGATAGCTGATTTATAGTCTTTGTTGGCTAAATTTAACTCATGAACCATCCTGGAGTTGGCTTTTATTAAACTTTTTTCTTGATTATAGGCCACATTTTCCTAGGTTTTTTTTTAAGTTTTTAATTACGTTTTTCTACACTGCATATTGTGGATGAATCATTATAAAGATTCTGAATTCTGCTTTCTTTGAAGAGCTGACTTGTTTTTGTAGGCAGCTGAATTACTTGATAATTACTTTGAGCTTTGTATGAAAACCTTATATTCTTGGTTTTATGCTTGTTAGGAAGGATTCAAGGAAAGAACAGGATGTTTTCCAAGCATCCCCTACTTGGCAGAATTCAACTTCCAAACTCCAACTCTGCTGTGTATCTTGTCCAGGTGTGATGTTTGGCCTTGCTATACCAGGTGTACCATAGGCTTTACTCTAGGAATTGGTCCTTAGAGAACTTTCTGCTCTCTTAGCTGGATTTTGTCAAATATTAGTGATATGTTAACTATATTTCTCCACTATGGCTAAGCTGGAATTCCAACATCCCCAACATTGTTCAAGCTGTAATATCTCTATTCTGCTCTCAACCTGATAGCCACAAGCCTCAGCTCTGTGTGTAAGCCTTGAGTAGTGTCACAGGGCAAATATGTGGCCAAGGAAAGACTGGTGGGAAACCTCCATACAGACTTCTGAGGTTCCTCCTCTGCACAGCCTTTTCCTCTCCAGTACCCACATATCCCAACTGCTTCTGCTATCTTGAATTCTAATCACTGTCTCTTCAGCAAAGCATAAGCACTGTGAATTCCACATCCCATGCTATGATTCACAAATGTTTCCCAGGAAGACATCCAGGTAAATCATGGGGTTCATCTTATAAGTGTTCCTTTTTTCAGGGATCAGAATCTTGCATTGCCCATTATCTAAAACCTGAAGAACATTGCCTCATATATCTTGTCTGGTTTCATGGTTGTTTATGGCATGAGACTAGACTTGTACCAATAACTCCATCACAATCAGAAGCAGAAGACTGAGGACATTATCCATAAGAGGATGGTGAAAAAATAAAGTGAAAATTCAATACACTTGTGGCATCTGCTTTGTCTCAGCCTCTTATGAGGCCAACTATCCACATTCATTCTTCAGGAAGTCCGTAAGTACTGTTTGAGCTGAGCCCCTTCTCTGGCATTTGTCCAGTCTGCTTGCCAGTTTGACGTTTTTTCTCTCCTCAATCCATCCAATTCATTCCTGCTGGGGTGGGGGGATTTGACGGAAAGTGTTCTCTCCCTAGCTGTGAAGCTTTGCCAGCCTCAAAACTAGGCTCTGTTATCTTGACTGAATTTTAAGGAGAAACTTCTTCCTTTCTCTTTACTTCTCACCAGCTTCCCCGCATAGAAAGAAAAGGGAGCTGACTAGTAGCTCAAGACTAAAGAGTTATTCTAAGTAGGTGGTTTACCCTCCTCTCTGCTTCTTGTTCTCTTATAATCAGCCTGTTCTCAGGCTTCAGGTCTCTACTCCATGGAGTACAGGGGTTGCCATGCAGGTGTCCAGCTGTTCTGCCTGCACTAGTCCAAGTCGGTCTGATTCACTAGGAGAAAGAGCAGGAAGCTACTTTGGCCTTGGGCACATGGTACATTTCAAATTCATAATTACTTATTAAATCAGTTTAATCCAGAGTAGAAGAATGTGATTTATTGACCCCTCAAACTTCAGTAGTGCCCTAGCTTAAGCCCTGTTCATTTTGATGACTCACTTAGACCCTTTCTTTTAACCCAGAGCTCAGATCTTGATTTGTGCATACTTCCCAGTTTTATCAAACCCAACTCTGTATAAGAACCTTTCTGGGGCACCTGGGTGGCTCAGGTGGTTAAGCGTCTGACTTCGGCTCAGATCATGATCTCACGGTTCATGGGTTTGAGCCCTGCGTCGGGCTCTGTGCTGATAGCTAGCTCTGAGCCTGGAGCCTGCTTCAGATTCTGTATCTCCCTCTCTTTCTAACCCTCCCCTGTTCACGCTGTATCTCTCTCTCTCTCAGAAATAAAAAAACATTAACATAAATAAAATAAATTAAAAAAAAAGAAACTTTCTACCAGCTCTAGCCTTCTGGGACATACAACAACCCTGATTCTTCTTCCCAATTTCTTGCTAAAAATAGGAGATTGGAATCACCAAGAAAAAGTTCATTTTTATTTCTAAATTAAGCTTTATTTGGTGCTTGTATTTGTTTGTTGATTAAAGTACAATATAAATCATACCAAGAACAAGGAATCATGGGCTAATTAATTTAACTTTGCTCCATCTCACCTTGGCTAACATCCTAATTTCCCTAGCTCCCTAACTAAGTGGAACATAAAGAGAGAACATAATGATCACTGGAACTCTAGAACCTTTAGTGGGACAACAGTCTAAGACTCATGCTGAACTATTCATTGGTAGCAATCATTTTTGTGTACTGACGACAGCATTAACATTACATATATTATCATTAGAAGATTCCTCAAAACCAAAGAAATTTCCTTCGTTGATGTTTGACACATGGATGAAAAGGTTAAATGCTGAAAGAAAGCATAGTATAAATTTTTTATCCTCAGAGCAGTCAACTCAATAAGTATGAATTATTTATTATTATTAGCATGATGAAAAAATTTACCCAGTAAATATTACATGGAATGCATTATGCCAAGTACCACAATGCAGAATGGACAATGAACACCCTCAAGGAATATACAAAATAGTTGAGAAAACAAGATACATTCATATAAAAATATTGCCACCAACACAAAATAGTACACAGTGTCCAAATAAATAAATGGTACAAGCAATGTGGCAGCTTTGTGTCCGGGGGGTAAGCCAGCTCAATCTCACATTGGATATTAGGATCTGAGTTAGACTTTACAGTTGAATAGGATTATTAGATTGGATCACATGAAATTGTCATTTTGATGGGTCAAAAATGTTGAATATGGTTTCATATGGTTCCACCTAATAGCTTGGTAAGTCAATTTTATATCTGAAGGGAAAAATATGGAGGTAATCTTTGAGTCAAAAGTCATATATCTGTTGTCTCATTTAACCTTCCTAACAATCCTGTGAGGTACGTATTTCCTCATTTTTTACATGCAGAAACTAATGGTCAAAAAAGAATCTTACCAGGTCACACTGTAGTAAAGAGAACAATTGGGACAAAACCCAACTATCGGATGCCCTTACTGAATGTTTCCTGCCCCAGTGTACCATATTGGAAGAGAAAGCCAATTCTCACCTCCCTGTAAAAATAATTAAGTGATTACTATTTTAAGATATCTGTCATCTATGCGCAAATGTCTCCTAGTTTAGAATCCTCAAAATTCTGTAGATTGTACATTGTGTATTCATGGGGAATGACACTTTTCATATCTATTCAGTACTTGGGACTATTCCTCAGAGAAAAAAAAAATTAAGATGAGTACTATAGCTTTCTTATGTGTTAAAAGTTCAAGAGTGAGACTATTTTTGCTTTAAATTTTTCTTAAAGAATTCTCAGACTGTTTCCAGCTAGATTTTCTCTTCATGTGATGTCTGTCTAGAAAAATAGCCCTGCCCTCTGCAATTCTATGCTCTTGATTGCAGCACTGAAGACTCAGGACAAGAATTTTTAAAACACCAAAACTAGTTCACTAAAATCAAGACTCCCTATGCACAAGGTTCATATGTATTCCTATGTTTTAAATTAGTTTATATTTTTCCTAGAGCTATGTTCAGTGTCTTCTAAGTAATTATGACAAATTAGATTCTTCTCATCAAGTTATATTTGCAATTCAACTTGAAGACACAGAAGAGCAGCTAAACGTTTAGAACTTTTTTCCTTTTTTAATTAAGTTCCCTTTACATTAGTCTTGTAATTGTTTCCAGAAATATAAGGTATTGGGAAAAAAAACCTCATTTACACCAAGGCCTATTTCTTAATAAGTATTAAGACCTTGAAAACCTACTCTCTAAAATATAATAGTGGAAAACGGGCAATGTAGTTAACTGAACTTGAATTAAGGAACTAGAAATCAAAAGTACCTTTTTATCCCTCCGATAAAATAATATAATATTACTTTCCCCTAAAGGCATAAAACAAACCTTTGAGATCTCAAAGCAATTTAGATAAGGAACATACAGGATAAAGGCACCATTGTCTGATTTTAAAAAAATGTTCCTCATATATTGATCACTACTTGACTTTATAGAGATTATTTAACCTTTCTCTCCACAGAAAAAAATTCTGACACCAACTGTCTTCCGATTGACAAATTATTGTTTCACCACACCTGAAAACCTTTTGAATAATAATGGTTTTGTAGCATCTATAAACATTTTAATCATCTTGCTCACCATTGGTGAGCTTTGAAATGTATATAATACAAACTTTTAAATATTTTCATTCAAGCAAGGTATCTGTTCTTGCAATGGTCCTTTGAAATTTGCTCTCACTGCTTCTACGGTCTTTCTATTCATCACTCCTTAATCCAACACACCATTTTTCTATCCCATTCTTCCAACACCAATAGCCTCCTTATCAAGTCTAATGGAACTTACTCAGCATTCATCCTCTTTAATTTCTCAGCCAGATTTCACGCAGTCAATCCCTTCCCTCTTCCTTGTTATTCTTTTCTGTTTCTGTTCTTCACCCCCTAACCCGCTAAACATATTTCAATGGTCAGCCCCTTCTCTGCTCTCTTTATAATACCACACACAACCCTACCAGACCTTCAGTTTTCACTCATATCCAGTGACACCAAATCTATGCCTCTAGCTCCCAACCCTTCCAATCTCCAGACCCAAACATTCAGATGTGTACCCTATATCTCCACCAGTCTGTCCCTTCACTCCTTCAGCTGAACATTTCCCTAATGGAGATCCTCTTATTCTCCCCCCAGACACCAACCCCACGTGACCTAGTTCTATTAACAATACCACTAACTTTCAGATCAACCTGAAAAATTTCAGAGTTGTTTTAATTCTTCCTTTGCCCTGACCCATACTTCAAATCAGTCAAACTAGCAACATCTTCCAAATCTCTGCCATCTTTTTCAACACCAACCATATCATGGTAGTTAACAAGGGTTATCTTCTGATTTTATCTTAGTTATTTGTGAAAAGTCGTTGTTTTTTTTCTTTTTAAGCAGGCTCACCCCCCAACATGGAGCTCAAACTCATAACCCTGAGATCAAGAGTCGAATGCTCTACTGACTGAGCCAGCCAGGCACCCCCAAAGTCCTTTTTTTTTTAATTGTATGTTCCAAGAAAACAGGAGACTGTTTTATTCATACAGTGTAATCTTTTAGTGGTACCATTAAGTGCTAGAAGGGTAGGAAGTGGTAGGTTCTAGAATTTCTGTAAAGAAGGGTTTACAAATCTGGCTGTGGGGGCAGGGAGGACATGAGAGCCTTTTGAAAGTAGCATTTGCATGGTTAGCACACTGTTTTCACTTAGGTTGCTTGAGTGGTTTGGGATTCTGACGGAGATTGTGAGGGCTCTAAAGACCCCAAGATCCCTTAGCATTACCTAAGCTTATAAGCACAGTGCCCCAAAAATAAACGTTATTGAGGGAAGGGCAGAGATAAACCCAGTTTCTAGAGATGGTGGAAAGAGCCCTTTACATTTCCCTGGAGTCACAGCCAGTCCCTGTTGAGTCCAGCTCAGAGGAAGGTCAAGAAGTCTCTTTCCTGTCTCCTTCTCCCTTTCTCTCTTCCTCCCATAATTCCTCATCCACTCACCTCTCCTAATTCCACTTGTACATCCCCTTAGCCTGCGTTTTCTGTGCAGAAAGAGGAACAAAGGAGGACCGCCTCACTCTGACTAGAACCAGAAGCAGCATTGTCATCTGACTGCAGAATTCTGATGCACTGTTCTAAAGAATTTTTCTCTTTGTCCATTTTTTGTGTTTTCTCTTATTCTCGGTTGGAATAAGAGGGTAAGCACTTTGCCTGTGAAAGGGTGAGGATTTTAAAAACTCATCCTGCTGGGGCACCTGGGTGGCTCACTCTCTTAAGCATCTGACTTTGGCTCAGGTCATGATCTCACGGTTCATGGGTTAGAGCCCCGTGTAGGGCTCTGGGCTGACAGCTCAGAGCCTGAGGCCTACTTCAGATTCTGTCTCCCCCCCACCCCGCCCCTCTCCCACTTTTCCTCCCCTCCTTAAAAATAAATAAATGAATAAATAAACGTTTTTTAAAAATTCTGCAATTCATACAGTTGCACAAAACTCAACACAGTGACTAGCACAAATAAATATTTGGTAAGCAAATATTAATAACTGTGTCCTCTGTAAAGATTCATAGATGAAATGGCAGGAGTCTTAAAACCAAATGTACTAAATTCTGATTAATGTGTAATGCTTTATAAAACACAATAAAAGAATTTAATCTTTTTTTTATTTCCCTTGAATTAATAGTGCCTCCTAATGAATTGAGGCTGTTAATGAATTTGGCTCAGCTCTAGTAAAATCAATGAAGCATTTCTATCAAATCAGTATTCAGACTGTGTCTCCATTGATTTCAGCATAATACTTATTATGTGAGCTACCAAAACACAGTTATTTATAATCCAATGCTCAAAGATTCCCCACTTGAAAAAATTATGAGAAATGCTGATGTTATAGAGATAACCCAAAATATAGAGTTGTAAATGTCATCAAAAGGATGTGAAGGCTTGTATTTTGCCCGACATTTTGGTAAACCATGTTCTGTATTTCCATTAAATAACTAGAATAAATGCTACGTAACTGACATTGGTGTGTTTGGTTGGCAACACTACCCCTACCCTACCCTGCTTCAGTATCCATTTGTAGGAGCCAGATGGAAAACGAGGACAGAAAAGAACAGTCTGATATGCGGATTCATGGGTCCAGAGAAGAACAAATGCAGAGGACAGTTTCCAGTCCATTCTACAGCTTGACCTAAGGACTCAGTCTGAAGTATCAGGGAAAAGGGCTACAGAGAAAGCCTGAAGTGGCTTTTTTGCCAAGAAATTTCACGAGATTGGTGACAAGACAGAGACAGGGAAAAGCCATTGCATCGTTTCTGCAAATAGCCCAGCAAGGCTCCAATGTGCTAGTAAAAATGGAGAGGAATCCAGTAGTGTTTGGCAGTTTGGAGATTTTGCAGCTTTGGGAGCACTGTAACTAGAGAAGCAGCATTCCCACTGAGGCTGCTCAAAAGCAGCTTGCGACCAGCAGCTCTTAACAAGGACACTTACATGGAATAGCATGAGAGGGATGTTATGAACACATGTGAACCACAGGAATGACTGGGGAGTTTTAGGGATTGTGCAGACGGGAAATCAACTAGCTAACAAAATAAACTTGTAAGCTAACATGGCCTTTAAAATTTGGGGATATTTGGTATGTAGTCATAAGTGGGTAAATCATTGTCCTTTTTAATCAGAGTTAACCATTTGCTCTCCTCCTTTGATTATTTATCCTATCCAAATAGAAAAAAGAAGTATGTATTTATTGAGAGTTTTCTTGTTGAGAAACTACATTAAGCTGTATGGAAAATTTTTAAAAAGAAGGAAAGAAACATGTATCTCCCATTAATGAACTCAAAATTTATTTGGGAATATGAAATCACACATAAAGTATAATAAAGAATTATTTAATTAAGAATTCCCAATTAAGAGGCCATCTTAGCTCATATATTTCTTTTGTTATCTAGTTGATTCTAGGATACATAATGACAGTGGTCTCCTCTGCAGAAGAAGACTATAAGATAGGAGAGGGCAAGACATCTTCTTTCATTATTTGCCACTTATACAATTTGAAATTTTTGCCAACTGAAAATTTTTGCCACATTTTTGCATCACCTTTTCAAAAACAAATGAGTTGTCTTTTTCTAAAGGGAGACCAGAATGGAGAATTACAACCCAGTTATATCAGAACAAAAGCAGACATCTTTGGAGTCAGACAAGCCTGGCATTGCTAATTGACCCAAGGCAATTAAGATTTCCAAAATTCTCTGGGTTTTTTTGGTAGATGTAATATCTGGCAATTAACAGTTGATGAGAATTCTATCTGCAGTCCAATTAATAGGTAGGATGTTATAATGAAAGCAAATCTCAGACCAAATATTGTGACACATACAAATTTTTATTAGTAGGAAATCACTAAAAATGACATACCATCTGAACTTCTTAAAGTCTTTTAGGGACTCAAAACATGTATCTTGCAGCCGTGGTAGATGTGAAAATATTTTAGCAACAGAATCAGCTAATCTTCTACTTGGATCAGACAACAGAATCTTCCATTAAGTGATAGAATGCTGAACCAAATGGAATCCTTGGCCTGAGTGCTTTTTCAAAGACTTTTAGGCTGATGGGCTCTGAAATTCTTATTAACATTATGATGTAATATTGTTATGTAACATTTATACATCTGTTGCATATTATTTTTAATCAATAAACATAATACTTATTTCACTGACAAAAAATTATTTCTAGCAGAAATGATACAATGATAGGGAATGCATGCTTTGGAGTCAGATTATCTGGGTTCAAATCTGGCTGTGCCAACTACTACTAGGCACATAACCTTGAGCAAGTTGTTCAAATTCTCTGCCTCTTTTTCCTCATCAGTGAAATAGAGATGCTAATTATGCCTACCTTGTTGCATCATTAAATTAAATGAGTTGATGCTTACAAAGTGCTAAGATCAGTGGCTGACAAATAAATGCTATATGAGTACATATTAAATATATTAAATTAGCACACTTCATGCTAATTAAGGGACTCTTTAAAGAAGATTCTGATAGTGTTATCAGGCTTGCTTACAGCCCTAAAAGATACAGATACTGACTCCCACTAGAACAAAGGGCAGGTACGATTGCCACTCATGAAAAAATTTTGGCTTCCTTGAACTTAGTGTTTATTTCGGTAATATAACCCACTGCATGTGCAGGTATCATTTGGCCTTCATCATATCACCCTATGGGAACTAGAGTTTGGGGAAGAAGAAATGCTAATACTATAATTACTGCTATTGCTGTGAATAATAAACTGTCTTTCTTCTCTGACTCAAGCGTCATGTGTCTTTTGCCAGTATCCATGAAACTGGAACAGGCAAATTCATTAACTGCCAAGTAAAATCTCAGCTCTTCCCAGTTCTTGACAATATTAAGAAGGTATTCTAAGCAAACTTATACTAATTAGAAAACTTAGATAAAATCAACACATTTCTTGAAAGACACAATTTACTAGACCTCTTTATGACACTGAGGAAGGTAAATTTTTCTGTGACAAGACACAACAGAGGAAAATAAATAAATAAGTTAGACTTCAACAAAATTAAAATAGTTCACTCTTTTTTAATGATAATATTTAAACAGAAATATTTAAACAGAAACTTCTCAAAAGATATAGAAATGGTCCAAAAGCACATGAAACAATTCCCCACATCATTAGTCATCAGGGAAATGAAAAATAAAACTATAATGAGATATATCACTACATACTACATGACAGCTAAAATTAAAAAGACTGACAATACCAAATGTTAACAAGGATAGGAAACAACCAGAACTTTGTTATACTATTAGTAGGAATGTGAAATGGTACGACCACCTTGAAAAATAGCCAGTTTTTTTAAAGTTTTTATTTCTTTATATTGAGAGAAAGGGAGAGCATGCAAGCATGTGTCAGGGAGGGGTGGAGAGACAGACAGAGAGAGAGAAAAGCCCAAGCAGGCTCTGTGCTATCAGCAGGGCTCCATCCCATGAACCGTGAGATCATGACCTGAGCTGAAATCAAGAGTTGGACACTTACCCAGCTGAGCCACCCAGATGCCCCTAGTTAGGTAATTTCTTAATCAGTTAAATGTATACTTATATATGACCCAGAATTTCTTACTCCTAGA
Organism: Crocuta crocuta; assembly: GCF_008692635.1. Taxonomy (NCBI): domain Eukaryota; kingdom Metazoa; phylum Chordata; class Mammalia; order Carnivora; family Hyaenidae; genus Crocuta; species Crocuta crocuta. The sequence continues at coordinate 281,379 of NW_027532276.1, forward strand.
TGTTTTCCCATGGAAAAAAAAGAACATAAACACCAAAACCTCTACAAAAATGTTCATACCAGCTGTGTTCAAAATAGTGAAAAAATGGAAACCAAAGACTATCAACAGGCGAATGGTAGAGAAATAATGGTATATCCATACAATGCAATATTACTCAACATTGAAAGGAAAGAACCACTAATACATATGCACAACATGAATGAATCTTAAAACCATAAAGTTGAGTGAATATACTCTATTAGTTTCCATGTATATGAAGTTCTAGAATAAGCAAAACTAATCTATAGTGACAGAAGTCAGATCATTGAGCCTGGGGATAGAAAACTGACTGCAAAGCGTTATGAGAAAGGTTTTGGGGGCTATGGAAATATTCTCTATCTTGTTCAGTGTGATGATTATAGGGAATATAAACACTCATGCACATACTTCAAAGCTCATCAAATTGTACTGTTAAAATTGGTGTATTTGTTTTATGTAAATTATACTTAAAGGGATATTTTAAGTCATAATGATTCTCACTAGTCATATAAAAATTCAATGGGTTTTAATCTCACTGAAACTGTATCTAAAAATATGAATAATACTATCACAGAGGCAAGAGAATTCTACTAAATAATTCATATAGACTATTTAGCACAATGCCTTGATCAAAATTAGAATAATTATAATGTAAACTAAATAACCACTGAAAATGTCAAGAGTAGTATGGTTGGTGCTATCCATTAAGTTTTCCTGGGGAGGTGATTTCTGAGATAATCAGGAAAGAAAGACATGAATTACTGGGGTGAACATTCCATGTAGAAAATGTCAGACAAAAGCACTGAGGTAAAATCACAAACATGAGTATACTAATGGGCAACCATCAGGTGTATTCGGCTGCATTAGACAGATGAGAGCTAATCATAATGAAAACTGAGAAAGAAGTTAGAGAGGAAGAGAGGCTATGTGGTAATAAGTCCAGAGATGCAAAAGCTAGAGTAGGTAATAACAGGGCATGTTAAACAGGTAGAGAAATTACATTAGTGTTCAGAGGAGGCTATCCTGAAAACTGCATGTGATGTAAATAGAAGCAGGACATGACTTGAGGCAAAGAAATGAATTTGAAACTTATCACTCTGCTATGCAAGACACAAGGAGGCTTAGACTAGAAAAGAAAGAAAAATAAGCAAGCAATATTGTGAGGGAATATTTTCAGAAATTGGCTCTAATTAGAAGCAAAAGAGAAACAGGAGTTGCCAACGACTTCAAAGTCTTGAACTGGAAAAATAGGTTGTTCACACACAACTACACAGTGTGTAGAGGAGGCGAACAGAAGGGAAAACTCATGAGTGAATTAGTATTATAAAAGGAAAATAGAAGAGATGTTAGCCATTATGGTAATCATTAGTGCTTGTATTAGTTTCCTATGGCTCTTGTAACAAAGTATCAAAAACTGAGAGGCTTTGAAAAATAGAACGATACTGTCTAACAGTTCTGGAGGCTACGAGTAGATCAAGGAATCTGCAGAATTGGGCTCCTCCTGGGGCTGTGAAGGACAAATCTGTTCCCTGTTCTTTCTTTCAGCTTCCGGTGGCTTGTCAGAAATCTGATGTTCTTTGGCTCCTGTTGGTTCACCTTGATCTCTGCCTTCACTTTCACCTAGTTTTCTCCCTGTGTGTGTTTGTGTTCAAATTTCCCCTTTTTATAAGAAAACAAATCACAATAGACTAGGGATCCACTCTACTCCCAATGTGGCATCATCTTAACTAATTATCTGCATTAACCTTATGTCCAAATAAGGTCATATTCTGAGATATTGCGGGTTAAGGTTTCAACATGAGAATTTGGGGGGTACAAAATTCAACCCATAACAGTGCTGTTCACCAAATATGTCTAGCTATCCCCCTTTTGAGCATAAAGAGGATCGTAATTCCTCACTCTGTCTGAAATTATGTGTGGCCACATGACTTACTTTGGCCATTAAAATGTGACAGAAAGTGACATATGCCAGCTTTAAAGGCCAGTGCATGACTCACCACATTCTCTCCCTTTTGCTCAGGTATTGTGAAGGTACTTGTCAAGATCAATCTTTCATCAGCTCATGTCACTAAGGAACTATAATGAGCAGAGCCTCCTTTCTGTCTTGCCCTGGGAATGCAGCAAAAGCAAGAAATAAGCTTGTGTTGCACTGAGTTAATTATTCGGGGTTGTTACTCCTGCTAGACATCTAGCCTATCCTGACTAATACAGAGATGATTGTGCATTTACTCAGAAGAGTAGTCATTCGGGAAATGACTGACTATGAGTAGCCATCACTTCACATTTTTAGAAACAAAGACTAAAAACAGATGAGACCAAAAGATCATTGTCCTTACCATTCTTCATTAAATAGCAGTGCAATAGACTGTTTCTTTAGTGCCACAGCAAACCATGGCTCCTTGCACAGCCCCCTCTGACCTTCACTTTGAGACTGGCTATTTGACTAGCTTTGGCCAAGAGCAGGCTCATAGGCAAGAGGCTTGCATGTGGAGGTATCCTCTCGGAATGCTTGCTCTTAGGAGACTCCCTCTCAGAATGCAGTGACCATGTCCTGAGAAGCCCGACCTAGTCCCACAGAGAGGCCACATGGAGGACCATCAAGACCTTGGATCACAGCTCCAACTGAGTTCCCAGCCACTGTCAACCTGCTACCATAGGAGGAAGCTTTCTTGGACCTGCGTCCTTCAGCCACAGTTAAGACACCAGAACTGATGCCATGTGAAGCAGAAAAAACAATCCTATCAAACCCTGCTCCAAATGCAGAATTATAAGCCAATAAATGACTGCTGCTGTTTTAAGACATTAAGGGCTTCAGTTATATTTTTAATGCAGCAACAGATAACCAAAGCAACCTATAACTGCTTTTATATAATAACTAGTTGAAAATTTATAAATTAACTTATTCTGTGTATCAATAATTCCTTGTTCTTCACCAAAAGGATACCTTAGCCCTATAAAGCCAAGATCATAAAGCTCTAAAACAGGACATATTTGGGATAAAACTCTGGCTCTGCCGTTTACTAGCTGGGCAACCATGCACAAAAGACCAAACCCGTGGATCTCTGTTTCTTTATCCATATAATAACTACAGAAAGAACTGCTTCCCGAGCTTATTGTAAAGATTAGAGACAATGATTACATATAAAGTACCTGAAACAAAGTCTACACTCAGTGAATAGTAAAAGTAATTATCATTGTGTTATCATTTTGTTATCATTCATGAAATGTCTCTGGAGCATCAGCTATATGACAAGCTGCATAGTGAGAAAACAAAGATATGCAGATGGCCGCACTATACCTTTAGGGATCTTACAGTCTGTTAATTGTACTGAGTGCATCAGAGGGTGGGGTGCCTGGATGGCTCAGTCAGTTAACCGTCAGACTTCAGCTCAGGTCATGATCTCGCAGTCTGTGAGTTCAAATCCTGCGTCGGCCTCTGTGCTGACAGCTCAGAGCCTGGAGCCTGCTACAGACTCTGTGTCTCCCTGTCTCTTTGCCCCTCCCCTGTTCACACTCTGTTTCTCTCTCAAAAACAAATAGACAATAAAAAAAGATTTTTTTTAAGTTCATTAGAGGAAAGCTACAGGTTTTGGGAGAATACCTAACAAGGAAACCTAACTGTGATGTGTGGTCTGGGATAGTTTCTCTGATAAATATTTAAACTGAGTCCTAAGGGATAAGGTGGTACTAACCAGATGAAGAATGCTGGAGAGATCAGTGTGGACAAGAACAACAGTATGGGACTCTGAACCAGGAAAGGATGTGAACATTCTACAGGCTGGAAGAAGGTTGCTGTGTCTCATGCCTGGTCAGTAAGCTAGAAGGTCATATAACAGAAACTAAGAGATAGGCTTACCATGTTTTTCTTAATAGCTAGCCTAGAACCCATAACCTGAGAGGCTAGTGCTATGGCCCTGTGTTACCAATTGCCAACAATGTGCAAATGCTACTAGTAAGTTAAGGTTGCTGACCCATGATGCAATAATTCCCAAAAGTTGTTTCACAGGTTGGTGCCACGCTGTGAATAATAAATATTAGTGCTTGGAAGTGCTGTAACAAAAACAAGGACAATATAGAGATTTCTTAATAAAGACAGATTCATTTAATTTTGAATTTTATGATTATGCCCTTCCTAGTTTTTCAAGATATAATAGAGATGATGGTTTTTCCATACCTTTACCTGAAAAAAATCAAAAAGTTATCATCTCTATTGCACACCAAAAGCTATTTTTTACCTGACTTTGGGGTGTCTCCTTGTAGTCTGTGAAATCCACAATTGATACAAAAGGTAACAGTGTCTAAATTGATTCTTCTGTTAAATAGTTTGGTTATTTTGTAAGGACCAATAGAGGATAGAGAGCAGTGGGGGCCTTTGTGTTCTTAAGCTGAGACTACTGAATCTTTGTTTGAAAGTTTTACTAATTAAAAAAAAAGGTAGTACATCAGAGGCTGTAAATTCATATTCACATTTACACACGTATTCGTTATGTGGAAAATACATTGAGGAAACAGCATTATAATTTTCCCATGAAATATAAATGCCAACCTCATGCATAATTTACACAACATAAAACCAACAGACCATGCAGTTTTGGTGTTTAATTATGATCCCCTGGTTCTTCCTGATGAGCGCCATTAATCAGTCCAATCAGTATCTGAAATATCCTATTTCTGTCTGCAAATAAACACCTAACAGGAGGTGTTAAAGTAAATTTAATTGCAATGTGTGCTTCTGTACAAAGCATTCTGGGCCTTAATGTAATAAATGGAGTTTAAAAGCAAATAATCAAATGATTGACCAAAACAATGATCTTTTTTCCTGAGATTTTTAGAGATACATGGAAAGTATAATTTTAAGTACCTTGACCTTGTGCTCAAACAAAACTTCCTGCTGTTTAATAAGTTTGTGATGAGGAGCCTGAAATTAAGTCCTCCATTAAGAGCAACCTCGGGCTGCACGTAGCCCCAGTTCCAGGAAAAGCTTCAGCTGAAACCACCCTCGGATCAGCCAATCAAAAGAAATATGTAACATTCCTGTGGTCTGAGTCAGGGCTGGGAACTTCAGGTAGTTACTCTGTACAAACTAGCCAATCACTCACCACTTGCCTAAACCCCACGTAGGCCCTTTGAGCTCACCTCATAATTGGTCATTTTCAAAGGATTCTCAAAGGTCATGATTGGGTCCCGCCAAAAGTAACGGATGCCTCTCGGATACTGAATGGTCAGAATTGTTACCAGGTGTGCTTTACAATTGTAATTGGAGCCTATGTGATGATGCTATATGTACAACGTGTGCACTGTAACACCCCCATCCCTTACCCCATAAAAACCCTACTCGCTATTGTTCGGGGCTTCACTTCACGCCACTGTCCGGTAGATGGGTGAGCCCCTGCTCGAGCTTGTAATAAAGACCCTTACATACTTGCATCGGTGACGGCTCCTTAGGAGTCTCAGGGGACTCACGATTCGGGCACAACAGTGATTCTTTAAAAACAAAAAACCAAAAACAAAACAAAAAACAAACCTCTAAAGTTGCTATTTTGATATAGATAAACTGAGAAAGGCTCTTCAGGCTTTCATTTGATTGTGTACTAGAATATTCGACCCAATGGATACCCAAAGGCCAGAGCAAACTCTCCATGATTTCACATTTTCTAACTCCCCGAGAACCCCTCCAGGTTTTCAAAGAGCAATAAATTAGACTGCTAAGCCACGCTGGAAACATTAGGACTTGGATTTGGTTTTCCCTTTAAAAATCTATTCTACAGCTGCTCCATTGCATCACCAGAACAACATTTTCAAATGGCTTGAAAGGGCATTTTCTCCACAGAGGCTACAAACATTTGTAATGTAAACATTACCACTACTTTCCTCAAAAGTAAAACTGAAAACCTGATTTTACCTCTGCTTCATTCAAAGCGGCCTTCACGTTTTTTGGGATAGCCACTGTCCTCCCTGCAGTAGCAGAGCAACCTGAGTCAGAGGCTTCTCCGAGTCTCCTCCATCACCTCCGCCGCCGCCGGGGGCTCTGCTCCCATCAACCACCGCGTGCTGCTCCCATCAACCACCGCGTGCTGCTCCCATCAACCACCGCACACATACTCTCCGTTGTCTCCTTCCTCTGTAGGCCCTTTGGACCGCGCAAGGGCTGGATTCCAGTCGGCTTTATAAAATAGCCTCCGGTAATTTCATCCATCAATGTCTTATACATTTGAAACAAAGTACTATTACCACTATTGCTCCTTACTTCTCGTAGTTTTGTTCGCTTTATATTCTTACTAATCATTTTCAGGATGTATAGACATCAGGAGAGCATAGTGGTTTAACGGCCATGGACTTTAAGTCACAAATTGTGACAAAGCCTAAAAAGAAGCCAAGGTGCTGTGATACAGAACACCAGAGAAAGCAGGACCTACTTTAGATAGGGTAATCAGAGAAGGCTTCCTGGAGGCGGTCATTCTTTAAACTGCAACCTGGCGGGTGAGAAAAATGCGCGACGGCAAGTGGAAGAAGACAGAAAACAGACACAGAGCAGAAAGCTTCTTGGCAAATTTACAACAATGAAGAAGGCCTTGGGGTCTGGAGGATACTCAGTAAGAAGCAGTGATAAGGCTGACAGTTCTTCAGAAGAAAAAAATGCAGAATCTTGTAGGGCATGAGAAGAAGTTTGGATTTTACTCTCAGTGCAATAGGAAACTATTGAAGAGTTTTAAGGAGAGTGGCATAACTTTATTTTTTTATGTTTATTTATTTTTGAGGGAGAGGGAGTATGTGAGCTGGGGAAGGGCAGAGAGAGGGAAACACAGAATCTGAAGCAGCCTCCAGGCTCTGAGCTGACAGCACAGAGCCCCACGTGGGGCTGGAACTCACCGACCGGGAGATCATGACGTGAACCAAAGTGAATGCTTAATCAACTGATTCACCCAGGAGTCCCTAATTCCTACTTTTAGAAAATTACTTGGGGGGCTCAGTTGGCTCAGGCCATGATCTCATGGTTCCTGAGTTTGAGCCCCACATTGGCTCACTGCTGTCGGTGCAGAGTCGTTTTTAGATCCTCTTTCTTTCTCTCTCTTTTTCTCTCTCTCTCTGCCCTTCCCCTGCTCATGCTCTCTCTCTCAAAAATAAATAATTAAAAAAAAATTAAAAAAAGATGTCAACAGATGGTAAATTAATAATTAAAACAATAAATTTTTTTTTAAAAAAAGACTATTACTTGGGCTATCATGTAACAACTTGGAAAAATGCAAAAGAAATGGATAGAGAAGTTTGGATGCTATTGTAATAATCCAGGAAGAAGGTGATGGTGACTTGCACTTAATGGCAGGGGTACAAGAGAGAAAGAATTTGAAATATATTACAAAAATGGTAAAGTCAACTCTTACCATGGTACTGTCTTGTGGAGGGAGATGTTGTTGTGGTGACATGAATTTCTTCCTGTTGATATTCATAACTGTAGCCTGTAGACTCCCCAAAAGAAGATATGGCAGAATAATACTTTTAGATATTACCCCTAAATATTTTCTTACAATTGTTTAAATATTCTCTAGCAACTTTTTCAGAAACTTACAACACATTCCCCCATCAATGTCTCTATTCCTCAAATCCTGCAGAAAGACTTAGGGAAAGGTAAAAATGCTTCATCATCAGGAAAACTTTCCTCTTTAGCTCCAAGCTAAGATGCTGGAAATACATGAAGTTTAGTTTTAATCCCATTTAATGCAGCAAAAATTACAGAGCCTTCCCTATAAGAAATTTGCTTTTTGCCTTAACCTGAAAGCTTCAAGGACTCCCTACCTAACTTATAATAATTTTTTCAAGGTGATTTTTTTGTTTGTTTGTTTCAAATTCTTATGTGCTTACTTTCATTCTCATATAAACAACACCAACAGATGGTATGGAATACTTGGTTGCATAATGATTAAGCCTGAATTTGGTAAGAACTCAAAGATTAAAGATTATTCTCAGAAAAATAACTAATCCACTGCCATGACTTTAAAGCTTCTATTAAAATTTTTTTAATGTTTATTTTTGAGAGAGAGACAGAGTGGGAGCAGGGGAGGGACAGAGTGAGAGAGAGACACACATAATCAGAAGCAGGCTCCAGGCTCAGAGCTGCAGGCACAGAGCCCGACACGGGGCTCAAATTCACAAACCATAAGGTCAAAACCTGAGCCAAAGTCAGACGCCTAACCAACTGAGCCATCCAGACTCCCCAAAGCTTCTAAAGATTTATGCCAAAAGAATATCTAAGGAAGCACACAGTATGACTTGAAAATCTGAACTTAAAAACCGTATATACCTGAAATAAGAATGCAGGTGCATTCTGCCACAAAAGAGTGTGAGTGACTTTATGGATCTCCCTGTCAAGGAGTAGATTCTGTAACTAATCTAAATCACCACTTGATTCATGTCCTATCAAAATGCCTTCCAAGGTACATAATTTATTCTGGCTGTTTAAACATCTTTGTGGGATGTTTCTCAACAAGGGAAAGCAGTGCAATTCATATGTGCAGAAAATAGATAAGAGGAGAATAGTTGAGAAGATATCACAAGGTAGTTTCAATGTCCAATAGCTCAGCATGCTACAGTTTGAAACAACCAAAGATCCTATCTGTTGTAGTCCCAGAATTACTTTTTTAAAGGAAATTCTATGTCTAAAGTCAGAAAACTAATCCTTAAAGCAGTGAAACACAGGCAATTTTCTAATAGCAGAGAAGAAGAAGAGCAAACCACTGAAGACAGCACTGTATGTTGCCTGGCAAAGACGAGATGTGGACATGGAACCAGACTAAGACGAGCAAGAGAAATGAAGAAGCATCTGGAAGACAAGATGTGATCGGAGAATTCCAAAGCAAAGCTTTATCCAATAGTTAACATGGCATCCACCATTTTTTGAGCATATGCCAAGGCTAGGCACTATACTAGATGCTTTATGAATTTTATCTCTAATTATTGCAATAATTCTACAAGGCAGGTCTTCAATATTCTTGATTTTTTGATAAGGAAACAAATCCTCATGAGGTTATATTCAATGCTTAGTGGTCCTCAGCTAGTAACTGACAGCCAGGATTATATATCATCCATTTCTAAAGACGGCCAGATAGGTAGTTCAACCTGTACAATCATACACAATGGTCCTGCTAAAGCTTTCTCTTTCCACAAAAATACATTTTCCAAAGTAGGATTAGGTTAAGTCCTAGGGTGAATTGGAGAAGCATTTTGCCTGGAAGGAAGACTATCTTGACACATTTTCAGAAACATAGCAGAGTAGTTCAGCAAAACTGAGGGAAAACCAAGGTGGCACATGACAGCTAGATTCTGGGTCATCTATTTTGAGCAAAAGTACCAGACAGCCTGAGAGAAGAGATTGTAGAACTACCAATTGTAGCTGACTTTATGAAGAGCATGGCAGATATTGGGAATTGTCCTTTAATATCTATTATCTCCTCCTTCCTTGTAATAACAGGACCTCTGAGTTTTAGCTGGGTTTAGCTGTTCGGCTAGACACTGCACTTCCCTGCCTTCTTTGCGGCCAGGTTCCAACCAATGGAACTTTTGGTTCATATATGTCAGATTAAAAACAAATCTAGACTCTTTTCAAAACAATTATTGCAAAGAGTTCAGGAGGAAGATTGTAATAGGAGGACACTCTGACCATGAGATCTGTAAGTGTTAGGCAACATGGGCTACTTCCACAGAGAGGAGTAAAGAAGTCTAGAAAGAACTGTGTGTAGGGAAACCAGACTGTCAAGGTCAGACAATAGGTCAAAGAATGTTTTGCCCTGCAGCCAGCCTATTTTCTGAGAGAGACCCTTAAGGAGAGTCTGTATACTGCCTCAGGCTGAGGGCAGGCCAAAGTTCAGGAGCCCTGGGGACAGAGAACATCTTAACCAAAGTTTGGCTGATGAACATCTTGTTCCCATTGATCAGTGGAGACAAAACAGTTCAGCTAGTCATTTGGGAAGCAAAGAATGGTGATTTGAAGGGTCTGTGTCTGGTCTTGTCATATGTAAATGAGAGGGGCCTCCTTGACTCTTATCTACAAGGGTGGTTCTCTGCCAAAAGTTGTCTCCCGGAACACAAAGATTTGGGGTGGGGGGTGTTTTTTAATCATTGCTCTTTTCCAAGATCACAGGGCTCAGGTTAAGTTCAACATTGTCATAACCTTAAGAGGAATCAGCTTGTCCTGTACTTTATCTTTCGCCTCCTTAAAGGTTGGAGCACAGGTATGGTGGTGATCAGCCACCCTAAGGGAAGGTATAATCCCGAGATGGGAGAAACCTGGGTCCCTGCATGACTTAGTGAATCATAGCTGTCTACTTGCTCTGGTCAGCTCGCCTGACTTGGGACAATTAGCAAAAGGAGAAATAACTTATCTTCTAGTCTGCATCTATTTATTGTGAAGTCTCCAATTTATAGCTAGTACCCTAATGGAAACAAATAGTCCCTGAAAACAAGAAAGTTTTTGTATGTTTTTGGCATCATGATCAACCTGTAAGCACCACCTTCAAAAATGAGAGATAATATGAAATGCAGAGCTCCCTTATAGCAGCAAGTACTCACATTCTCAATCTATGAATGCCTGAAGCATCAAAAGCTCAATTTTACTCTTTTTTTTTCCTGTGTCATACCAGAAAAGAATTCTGCTTCAGTTCCTAACATGACTTAAAAACGTTCTATTCTCCTAGCATTGGAACATAAAAAAAGGAAAATGCACTTATTTCTGATTAAATAATGTACATGAATACATGTATTTGTTTGGGGTATTACTGGGGCTCTTAAAAAGTTGCAAAAATGGCAAAATGGTCTAAATGGCCTTTAAGTCAGTAATAGCCTTCTTTATTGGAAATGTTGTCATAGGAAGATATGGAAGTTTAGCCAGGAATGTTTAAAAGAACTAACCAATGACTACCAAATATGTATTGATTTATGGCAGACACTGTAATGCACCCATGTGGTGTACTTTGTTAAACAAACAATTACATGTGTGGCTATTGTTAGTGGCACAGCTCTTCAAATTCCGGAGGTTTTTCCTTTAATTATGTAAATTTCTCAAGCAGTCCTAATAACTTAAATAAGAGTTATCGATTAGTCTGTGTTCCTCTACTGAAAAAAATAGTCCAATATCAAAACTGCCTAGGAAGGCCATTTGTTCAATTTAATCTAAACAAAGAATTAGTTAAAAGTAATCACTGCAGCCTCTTTGATTCACCGGATCATTGAATTCACTGTCTCTGTTGAGTTCTTGATGATTTTCAAATATATTTTAGAGAAGGTATCTGTCCTAGCAAGAAATAAGGCTTTGTGGCTTTAATTTTCTGCATCTTCTTGGTATTTTATGTGTGACTTTAATATGTTGTGACATTATTCCAAATTTTTTATTGTCTATTGTTCCCTTTTTAAAAACAGGTTCAGGAAGAGACATACAACCAAATATATGGCATCATTTTTCACCTAAGTACTCAGAGTTTCAAAAGCATTCTTTCCTCTCCCAGCCCACCCCCACTCCCACCCCCATCCCCGCCCTCCCCTTCTCCTACTGGCTTCTGAAATGTTATACCTAAATGGATAAGCTCCCTACTGGGTACATTATCAATTAAGAACTTCTTTCTGCTCCAAGCTTTGCACTCTGAAGTAATTCAAAAATCTCTTGCATATTAAAAACAATATCACTTCCAAAAGATCTTGTGGTTCTCACAAATGCAAACCATCACTTAGAAAAGGTCATCTTTTTGTATGCTGGTATCAACAAAGGAAAAAGGCACTGGCAAAACTGTAAAAAATTCATCAAAACTTTGTCCTTTACATTCAAGCTTAACATCTTACTTATCACTACAACATAAAACAAAAATTTACCATCATTAGATCAAATATGCTAATAAATAAGTACTTACCCGCTTTTGAAAATTCTCAACAGAGAAGATTAACAAGCAGTTCCTATCAAGGCGATTAATAGATAACACTTTCCATTTTTAAAAGGAACCACTTTCCCATATTCTTACTTTATGGGCTAATACTAAACAAAATATCTTCTTATGGAAATGTGGACATTATTGGTTAGATGTATCCCAACACCTACCTTACATGTCAAGACCTTTATCCATTCTGGGTTTGGAAGGTAATATGAAATGCAATTGATCAGAGGACAATTTGAAGATCCCTTGTATGCGTTGTTCAAAAAAATAAGTTTACAAAGTCAAAGGTCAGTGTAGTGTGCATAGTGCAGTAATTATGTAGCTCTATTTACAATTGATCCACTATCATTAACTGCTATATCGCCAGCACCTGTTTTAACAGAGCATGACAGAATAGACATACGATATACAATTATTACATTGAAAGAATTGTTGGCCTATAACAAGGATTTCATGTACGCTTTAGTTTAAAATGTCTGCTTTCTGGGCATGTGGGTGGCTCAGTCCATTAAACATCCAGCTTTGGCTCAGGTCATGATCTCAGGGTTTGTGTATTCAAGCCCTGCGTCAGGGTCTTTCCTGACAGCTCAGAGCCTGGAACCTGCTTCAGATTCTGTGTCTCCCTCTCTCTGCTCCTCCCCTACTTGTGCTCTCTCTCTCTCTTCTTCTCTTAAAAATAAATAAACATTAAAAAATAAAATGTCTGCTCTCAAACAACTGGTTCTCAAATGAAGTGAATACAAGATTGATTGCTAAATAATTGAGTCCATATAAAGAAGTGTTTCAATCTACAGAATATGTCAAAGGGATGCATACACTTTTAATTCATTGTACCCCACGGGACAAGTCTCCTAACTTCAGAGATCATTTTCTCCCTTATAAAATGAAACTAATATTAATGGTCAAGATTAAGTCAGATAATGCACACATATTGTGCTTGGCATTGTACTAGGCACATAGTAAATACCCCATAGAGGGTAATAATTATCTTATTTTACATGAATAAAAGGCAATGTTTATTCTACCTCATGACACGGTGTGATTCTGAGGGAAAGTAGCAAATTTTTATAATATACATGAACTTTTTATCATATGTAAACTTTGCCTTCTCTTCCTTTTTTTGGAGAATGGCCAATACCTCTCCAGAAAACAGCTGCATCCTTATGCTTGATCTTCCAAAACACCCCCTCCCTCATCACGGCCACCTCCATAGCGTTATTGGGCTATTTCTGCATGTTGATCTCCATTCGGCTGGGTCTCTGCATGGGGCCACCTACAGGGCTTTTGTTTCCCTGCCTATTGAGTCTCCCTTTAAGTAGGAGAAAGAAAAGATTTACAAAGTTCTGACCAAAACAATCCCTTTCTCAGCATCTAGAGTCCATAACAATAAAAGGGACATGAAGCTATTTACCAATTTCACTTACATCCAATAAAATTACCATTTACAAGGTGTCACATGAAGTTGATTGCTTTTCTTTCTCTAAATAAGGACTTAAATGTCAGCTTGCAGGAAAAACTGATACCAAGGGAAGTAGTTCGTGAACCGATACCAGCCTGACTGGGAATGTCAGAGTCAGGGTGGGGAAGAATACAAAGCTTGAATCCAAACGTTTACTGCATGTTTCATTTTATTTTATTTATTTATTTTTTAATGTTTTTTTTTTCCCCCTAGGAGACAGAGAGACAGCGTGAGCGGGGGAGGGTCAGAGAGAGAGGGAGTCACGGACTGCAACAGGCTCCAGGCTCTGAGCTGGCAGTCAGCACAGAGCCCGACGCGGGGCTCGAACCCACGAACCGCGAGATCGTGACCTAAGCGAAAGTCGGACGCTTAACCGACCAAGCCACCCAGGCGCCCCTGCATGTTTCATTTTAGAGGAATAATTACTCAAAAACATACTAAATGTCAAGTTTCCTTGGATGATTATTCTCCCAGCCATGAGGCTGCTTTTCATTGTTTCTCAGGATGATACTGAATAGAAATACTTATTGTACAACTCGAGTTGGGGAGAGAAACTGGCTGCTATCAACTCTGACCACAGCAGATGTAAAATAACAAGACTCCAATATTCTTCCGGAAGCGTGGACTTTGTTTTTCTGGAAACTATAAAAAGAAATCTTTTTTTGTTGCTGCACTGTTGCTGTGTTAGGTTCCTTGTATTGCTTCCCATTCAGCCTTGTCTTAAGAGAAAAGCTTTATCCCCGCATACCTATTAGTAAAGAAAAAGGTTTTAGAATCCCCACACAAAAGAATTATTCTGTGGAAGTGCCCTGCTGTAAGTTGACATTCATTCCTGGTTTCTCAGGTGAATCTGTGACTCCATAACAAAATTTTGAAAAGATTAGGAGGAAGATGGTGGGATTAAGGGAGAATCTTGAAACTCACGGAATCTAATAACCCCAGAAGAACTTTAAAAGAAAAAAAATATCAAGCATTAAAAAAGAGGGAGTGGTTCCCTAAAATAAACAACGGAGGATCTGCCTTAATAGAGAAGTTGACAGCTTCTCCCCTTCTTTTCCAGGCTCAGCCACTAGCAGCAAAGAAAAGACCTCGTTTGCACAGCTGCTGCCCTAAGAACTGAGTCACAAAAGGCTGAAACTTTAACTTGAATTTGAAGGGAAAAAAAAGTCAACTGACAAAAAAAAAATCAGGGAAGTCAACAAAGAAGCGACTTTGTGAGGTCAGGAAGAAGAGTTCTAAAGGGAAAACCTCTGAGGTGGAAGGAAACCCGTCTGTGCTGGAAACCAAAATCAGATAAAACGCACGGAGGCCAAGGTAAGCATCCATGTTCTTGGAACTCTGAAGCTGGAGATCAGCTCAGTTCTCACTGTGAAAACTGGGGCCAAATGAGGGATAACTTCAAGAGCCTGGCTGATAATATTCCAACTTCCGGAGTCCTAAGGGTGTCTCTCTGTCATGAGGAGATAGGCTCTGGGAAAGACAGAAGGAAGTAGCAGTTCATTTACACCCCCTTCATGTTTGATATTTTTCTTGTGCTTCATTTTTTTTTTAACATTATTTAAAGTCCCAGTTGAGCGTCCAACTTCAGCTCAGGTCATTATCTCACTGTTCCCGAGTTCCAGCTCCATATCGGGCTCTGTGCTGACAGCTCAGAGCCTGGAGCCTGTTTTGATTCTGTGTCTCCCTCTCTGTCTCTGCCCCTCCCAACTCCCTGCCTCTCTCTCAAAAATGAATAAACATTAAAAAAATAAACTTAAAAATATAAAGTCTCACAAACTCAAAAACCAACTAGAAAAGTCTCTTGGGAACATAAGCAATATGCTGGCTCAGGCTATTCATTATTTATGAACTATCAATTTCCAAAAAGGTGGAGGCTTCCATACAATAGAAACTATGAGAACACTACAACAATTAGAATATGAAGTCAGGAGTAAAAACAAAAAGGTGGGACCTAATGAGAGCAGCCCCCTCCCCCACCTGAGGGCAGGAAGGGGAATAATTGTACCAGAAATTATAGAACAGTATTCACCTTTATCATGTCAACTGTGATATACAGAATTAAAATTTCAGTTCAATAACTAACTTTGATTTAAATAAAATTTCAAAATTTAGAAAAGTTTTCAGTTCAATTGCAGTGAATTCACTTCATATTCTTTTTCATTCACCTTCCAGCTGTAATAAAAAGATGCTGAAGGAATCTCAGGTACAGTTCTAGTAATAGTAACTAAATAAATGGTCATGGCATACCTCCTATGTACTAGCCTTCTTAGAATCTTGGATTCTAACGAGAAAGAGAAACATAAATAATCCCAATGCAATATGATTGATTTTGATTGCATTTCTTTGCACATTTGCTGTGGGAGAGGTCTTGTGGAGCTAGAAAAAGAAGCCCTTAACTTGACTGGGAAAGAGAAAAGGACTTACTGGCACTTCATATGAGTGACACATGGGCTGGAACTCAAAAGAAGATCAATTTTGGAGGCGCCTGGGTGGCTCAGTTGGTTAGGCATCCTACTTTGGCTAAAGGGTATGATCTCATGGCCCATGAGTTTGAGCCCCACATCACGCTTTATGCTGACAACTCAGAGCCTGGAGCCTGCTTCTGACTCTGTGTCTCTCTTTCTCTCTGCCCCACCTTCCCCCACCCCTTCAATCCCCTGCTCTCTCTGTCTCAAAAATTAAAGAATAGACATTAAAAAATTAAAAAGAAGAAGAACAATTTTCCAGATCCAAAAGAGGGAGGATATTTCTAAAAGAAATCATGCATTCAAAAGAACAGAGGAGGAAAGGCCATTGTGTGTTTCACCAATGAGAGGCTGGGGATAAAGCTGGAAATATAGCTTAGAGCTTTGAAAAGGGTTGTCTTCTAGAGAAGGGGCTGAAGATCTTTTAAACACCTAAGTGAAAATACCCTATTTGAGTTTTAAAAGACACTTGAATATTGCAATTTGGAGAATGGATAAGAATAAGGATGAAATTAAAGTCCGGAACCAGGTTGTATATTAGGGTTCTCCAGAGAAACAGAACCAATGGGAGGTGTGTACTTTATAAAAAGAGGCTTATTTTAAGGAACTGGTTCACATAATTATGGAAGATAACAAGTCTAAAATCTGCAGGTTGGATTGATAGGCTAGAGACTCAGGAGAGCTGA
This sequence comes from Crocuta crocuta, assembly GCF_008692635.1. NCBI lineage: Eukaryota > Metazoa > Chordata > Mammalia > Carnivora > Hyaenidae > Crocuta > Crocuta crocuta. The sequence goes on from NW_027532276.1 coordinate 297,922, forward strand.
TGCCTCAGTTCTAGTCCAAAGGCTGCCTGCTGTGGCACCAGGAAGTCCTTCAGTGTTGCAGTCAAAGTCCAAAGCAGTTTGCTGAAAGTTTTCTCTTGGCTTAGCGGAGGCTAGTTTTGTTTTGTTTTGCTTTGTTTTAATATAATTTATAGTCAAATTGGTTTCCATACAACACCCAGTCCTCATCCCTACAAGTGCCCTCCTCAATGCCCATCACCCACTTTCCCCTCTCCCTCACCCCTCATCAACCCTCAGTTTGTTCTCAGTATTTAAGAGTCACTTACGGTTTGCCTCACAGAGAGGCCAGTTTTTGTATACCTAGGCCTTCAACTGATTGTATGAGGCCCACCCACATTATGGAGGGGAATCTGTTCTACTCAAAATCCAGTCATTTAAATGGTAGTCTCATCCAAAACACCTTCCCAGAAACATCTAGAATAATGTTTGACCAAATATTTGAGTGCCTTGTGGCCCAGCCAAGTTAACACATAAAATTAACCATCACAGAAGCTATTGGTTTATAGAGGTTTTTAGTATATGTAAGAGATGGTAAAGGGTCTGGACTTGCTTCAGAGCAATGAAGACAGAGAAAAATAAATCAAATTTAGGGAAAAGTTGAATATGAAATGAAAATGGGGGCATTTTATTTTTTTAATTTTTAAAATGTTTGATTTATTTTTGAGAGAGAGATAGAGACAGTGTGAGCGGGGGAGGGACAGAAAGAGAGGGAGACACAGAATCCGAAACAGGCTCCAGGCTCTGAGCTAGCTGTCAGCACAGAGCCCGACGCGGGGCTCGAACCCATGAACCATGAGATCATGACCTGAACCGAAGTCAGACACTTAGCCAACTGAGCCACCCAGGTGCCCCAAAGAGGGCCTTTTAAGGATGAATTAAAAATTTTTCGTTTGAACAAGTAGGTGGTATACAAAATAAACCAACCAATTAGCTCTTAAGCATACATTTTTCTCTTAATTTTTTTTCTTTCTCTGTAGTAAGCCCAAGTTTCTTCTGCTTCCTGGTACCTATATTCACCATTCACATTTTCTTTTCTTACTGCATATTTTATCACTGGTTCCTCCAAGAACGATTACAGTTACAGAGGTATTTCATTGATCAGATTTCATGTGTAAGGATACATACATTTCTCAATCTATTTTGAAAACACAGAAAAATTTGTTAACTATACTTCTTTGCCTCCCTACCTAACAAAATCTATAAATACTTAAGAACAAGAATACATGAGAAATGACCACAGAGAGAAATAGTGACAGAGTTTTGAGAACTACGAGAGATGGCTAAATGACAAACCAAAGGAAGACAGAAATTTGAGGAAATGAATTTCCCCACCAAACCCCAGAAGGGCTCAGCAATTGGAGAAGCAGAGCACCTCTGGAAGACAAGGGAGTGGAGTTTAAGTGGAGTGAAAGTGGGACTATTTTTTGAAAGTCTGATATAAAAATCAATTAAATCTCTAATTTAATTAGTTGATCTCTATATCAACTCCCCAGCTCCTGCAACTAGGAGCCTACCTGTCAGTAACTCCAGCAGAAGACTGGAGGTTTTGTCTTTGGTGAAACTGAATCAAAGGGAATAGGAACTTGACAACAGGCAGAAATGGAGGCAGGAGATGTGTGCCAGGATGAAAACCAGGATTAAGTGAAAAATCTCCAGTCTGCATGGCAAAGACTTCAATGCCTTTTTCCCATTTGTTCCCAGAATCTGGCAGCCTGGACTATAAACCTCAAACAAGAGATAAGAGAATCACTCTTGAGAGAAACCGACCAACCCAAGAGAAAAAGGACCCACAGATGCTGACAGCTAAGGATTCCCTCTAGAAAGAGCCAGGTTTGTTCCTAATCATCCAACAATGAAGCCAGCACTTAAGAAGCCCCATGGGCACACACAGAGCTTTCAATCATCTTTCTAGTCCCTTACTATTAAATATAAAAAGAGAGGCAAGGATCATTGGGCATGATGAAGGTTTTTAATATGAAAGTTGAGGCCAAAATAGGAAAAAGGAAAAGTGGATGGCATAGAACACAAGAAGCAAAAGATAATATCATAAACAAAACTCTAGTATCCTCAGGTAGAGAGAAAAAACTATTACAAATCCATGAAATAAAAACAGGATGCTTTCTTAAAAGTATTACTTAGAAAAGAAGTACTCCTAGAACTAAAATATGGTAGAAATAAAATATGAGTAAAAGTGTTAAAAAGATAAACTTGAAATTGCCCAAAAGGAAATAAAACCACCAATAAGTTAAAAAATATATATAAAGAAGTTGAGAAAAAGAAAATCAGCAAGAAAGTTCCAGGACTGTAGTCCTGGATGGATGAATGGAAATTGTCAAAGAGAAAACACCGAGAAAGTTCCCAGAACTAAAAGAGGTAACTTTTCAGATTGAAGGAGCCCAGGAGCCCAGTGATCACCCAACACAATTAAAATACACATACACAAACCAAGGCACATTATAGAAAAATTTCAGGATATCAGAAATAATAATAATAATAATAATAATAATGATAAGTCCTAAAAGCTTCCAGAGAGAAAAAGCAGATCACATACAAAGTGATCAGGAATGAAAACAGTATTGGCTGATTAACAGTTCTGAAAACTACAGTGGAAACAAAATTCCAAAAGAAAATAATTTGCAACTTAGAATTCTAAGTTAATTCTAAGCTCTAAGTTCTAATTCTCTGCTGTCAGCACAGAGCCTGCTTTGGATCCTCTGTCCCCCCATCTCTGCCTCTCCCCTGCTTATGCTTTCTCTCTCTTTCTCAAAAATTAATAAACATTAAGAAAAAAAGATAAGTAAAGTCTCAGAAGTTTTATCTCCTACATGTTATTTTTTCAGGAAAGTGTCAGAGAATCACTGGGACACTTGTTTAGAAATTCAAATTCTGAGACCTCACACTACAGTTTATGTTCTAACAAGCTCTTTGGATACAAGCTAAAGTTTGAGAAACACTTTACCAGTGGACATGCTTCTCCAGAACAAGGAATGAACCAAGAAAAAGGAGACCAGAATAGTCCAACAGAAGTACAAGGCTACAAGATGGATATTACAAATGATCACTCACAGTGTGTCTGTCATTGTTCTGAACACTTTCTATTTATTAATGCTTAAGTCATTATCTTAACAACCTTATGAAGTAGACCTTACCAGTTCTCCATTTTTATAGATGAGGAAACTGAGGGAAGATCTCCACTAATCAGTGGTGCAGCCAGGATTCAAACCAAGTGATACTCTCATTTGCAACACACCCTGCATGCACCAAGAAACAATAAAACCAAGTAAATGCCTGATGTGTTTAAATACAGTGAGAGATTTGTAACTCTGTGGAAGATAGGGGATGAATACATAGAAAGCCAAACAACCAAACAAACAAAACTGAGGCAAATAGTCCAAGGAGGAAAAAAAAAAAAAGAACCAGAAAAGAAATGTAACCATACTACATGATGGAACTAATATTTACATAGTCCAATGAGAATGAATACTGAATAATGGTTTGACAAAGAATTATATGATGATACATGCCACCCCAAAATATGCCATTGCCATATATTAATTATTTTGAGCTGTGGGCACTTGAAAAACAGCTAATGCAAGGGCAGCTGGGATACTCAGTCATTAATCTGACTTTGGCTTAGGTCATGATCTCACAGTTCTTGAGTCAGAGTCTCATATTGGGTGAGCTGAAGTCCTGATAAAGGTGAACCCCTTCCCTCTTTCTCTCTCTTTCTCTCTCTCTCAAATAAAAAGTAAAAACAACTAATGCAAGGAAAGGTTCTCTCTGAGCTCCCTTTATTTGCTGACAGATCCTTTAAACGTAACTCAATTGTTATAAGTAACTTTCTTGGGGAGTTTCATCAACCAGGGAAGATTGACTATCACCATAGGAGAGGAGATGACAGATGGACACCACCCCGACCCAGACAAACATTGTCACACACTATCGTACCTATTATCTGATCTTCTAATGACCCATTCATCTTTCCTAAAAGTCACTTCTCCTCTCCTTTTATTTAAGGGGTCTCAGGCAAGAACTCACAAGGGTAGAGGGAAAATTATATTTCCTCTCTTACAAAGACAACATGGGAGAGGAGCAGAGGGGTAAGAAGTTAATAGATAATGCCTGAAATTGAAAAATTAGGAAATAACAAATAAGCGTGGTAATACTAAAAACGTTAAAATTGGTTGCCCCTTACCTGGCTGGCTCACTTGGTAGAACATGCAACTCTTAATCTCAAGGTTGTGTGGTTAAGCTCCAAGTTGAGTGTAGAGATTACTTAAAAAAATAAAAATAAAATATTTTGGGTGTACCTAGCTGGCTCAGTTGATGGAACATGTGAGTCTTAGTCTCAGGGTTGTAAGTTTGAGCCCCATAGTGGGTGTAGAGACTACTTAATAAAATCTCTTACACCATACACAAAAATAAACTCAAAACAGATGAAAGATCTAAATGTAAGACAGAAAGCCATCAAAAGCTTAGAGAAGAAAGCAGGCAAAAACCTCTATGACCTCGGCCACAGCAACTTATTATTGAACACATCTCCAGAGGCAAAGGAAACAAAGAAAAAATGAACCATTGGAACCTCATCAAAATAAAAAGCTTCTGCATAGCAAAGGAAACAATCAGCAAAACTAAAACACAACCTATGGAATGGGAGAAGATACTTGCAAATGACATATCAGATAAAGGGTTAATATCCAATATCTATAAAGAACTTATCAAACTCAACACCCAAAAAACAAATAATCCAGTGAAGAAATGGGCAGAAGACATGAACAGATGTTTCTCCAAAGAAGACATCCAGATGGCCAACAGACACATGAAAAAATGCTCTACATCACTCATCATCAGGGAAATATAAATCAAAACCACAATATCACGTCTTTCAGAACAGCTAACATTAATAACTCAGGCAACAACAGGTGTTGACAAGGATGCGAAGAAAGAAGATCTCTTTTGCACTACTGGTGGGAATCCAAACTAGTGCAGCCACTTTGGAAAACAGTATGGAGGTTCCTCAAAAAACTGAAAATAGAATTACCCTATGACCTAGCAATTGCATTACTAGGTATTTATCCAACAGACACAGGTGTGCTGTTTCAAAGGGGCACATGCATCCCAATGTTTATAGCCGCACTTTCAACAATAGTGAAAAGAAGCCCAAATGTCCATTGATGGATGAATAAAGAAGATGTGGTGTGTGTATATATATATATATATATATACATAATATATATGTACACATACATCATATATATATTATGTATATATATATATATACACACACACATACACAATGGAGTATTACTGGGCAATCAAAAAGAATGGAATCTTGCCATTTGCAACTACATGGATGGAACTAGAGGGTATTATGATAAGTGAAATTAGACAGAGAAAGACGAATATCATATGACTTCATTCATATGAGAAATTTAAGACATAAAAGAGATGAACATAGGGAAGAAAAGCAAAAATAGCATAAAAACAGGGAGGGGGACAAAATATAAGAGGCTCTTAAATATAGAGAACACAACAGCTCCAGTTGCTGGAGTTGTGTGGGAAGGGGAATGAGCTGAATGGGTAAGGAGCATTAAGGAATTTACTCCTGAAATCATTGTTGCACTATCTGCTAACTAACTTGGATGTAAATTAAAAAATAAATAAATTAGTAAATAAATAAATAAATAAATAAAATCTTTTAGGGGTTGCTGGGTGGCTCAGTCAGTTAAGCATCTGGCTTTTAATTTCAGCTCTGGTCATGAGTTCATGGTCCAAGAGCTCGAGCCCCATGTAGGGCTCTGTGCGGACAGAACAGCAGAACTGTTTCTCTTAAAGTAAATAAATAAACATTCTTTAAAAAATAATAAAATCTTTTTAAAAAAATTATTTGCTCCTTCGGAAGAGAGAGAGAGAGAGAAGAGAGGGACTTTTCTTATTGTTACAAGCCTTATAAAATTATTTGATCTTTTAATATTATTCCAGCATTAGTTTGATGAAACAAAACGAAAAAACAAAAGGAAAGTCAAGTTAAAAAAATAGATTACTCCACCATAGGAGTCACAGTTTAGTGAATGCTTCCAAATTTCTTCTTTTCCTCTTCTTCCTCTTCTTTTTTTCTGAGAAAGATGGCACATAAGCCCCCAGGGTTGGGGCAGAGGGAGAGAGAGAGTCTTAAGTCTGCTCCACTCCCAGCGTGGAGTCCAACAAGGGGCTCTAAACGGTGCTCCATCTCACGATCCTGAGTTAACAATCCCGAGATCATGACCTGAGCCAAAATCAAGAGTGGGAAGATGCAGTGCCTGAGTGGCACAAAGGGTTAAGTGCCCGGCTCTTGACTTTGGCTCAGGTCATGATCTCATGGTTCATGGGTTTGAGCCCCACATCAGGTTCTACACTGCAGTGTGGAATCTACTTGGGATTCTCTCTCTCCCTCTCTCTCTGCCCCTTCCCCTGCTCATGTGCTCTGTCTCTCTCAAAGGAAGTGAATAAACTTAAAAAAAAAAAAAAGAGTGGGACATTAACCAACTGAGCCACCCAGGTGCCACACTAAATTTCTTTTGACAGGCAATTTCTGCCTTACTCTGTGTTCTGGCATTCAAAGCAGGACAAAGCCTTCTTGATGCTTCACCTCTTGTCTCCATAACAGGTCTCAGTGCCCATCAAAATGCCTCAGACCCTGAGACTCAGCTTCAAGTTCAAAGGGACAGATCAGAGCGAGTCACTGGAGATGCTTTATCCTAATTCTTCTATCAGATTTTGGCAGAGTGTTGTTTTCTCTGTAACTTCCACAGAAACAAAGTCTCTCAATCATCTACAAGTTTCTAGTGTGCAAAAGGTTGCCAGGCCTTTGCCTGTGTTTTAATATCCACAGACTTGAGTTCTTTTAGTATCAGACTTTCATTTATCCAATCATTCATTCGAAAACAAATGTTTAGTGGGGCCCTACTGTGTGCCAGATACTTACTATTGAGTTTCTTAAAATTATTTTTCGTCTATCCATGGTTTCCATACTTAGGAATTAAGATGTTTCAAGGTTCTTTATAATCACTGCCTTTTTACGTGTTAATTAGAAAAGGCAACCTTCTGTGGTGTAATGATTAATTAAAACGAGGATAGACTACATTATGTTAAGAAAGGAAAATCTCCAAGATTTATTTTCTAAATTAGATCAGGTCAGTTTAAATTTCTCTTACCCAACTTGTCAGTAGGCTTTCCTTGTCATAGAAAAATGTTAACATTTATCCAAAAGGTTTATCTACCTCCTGCTGATGGTTTATGAGAAAATAGACTTCTATGTTTCTTCTCAAGAAAGCAAAGGACACTCACAAGGTAAAATAGTATTTTGAGGTACTAATCCACATACTCTTACTCCATCACACTCTACCTTCCACTCCAACCCAGGCAATTTAACACAGGTCCACCATTGCCGAAAAGGATAGTTACTATGGCAGAGCACAAAGGGGACAAATATAAAATCCTTTAGCATAACCAATGTAATATTATAGACTTGTTAGTTTAAGTTACAATTTAAGGTCCAGTTATTTTCCAGGTGGGGACTGATTGTTTGTCTTCCCAAAATTCATATGTTGAAGCCCTAATGTGGTATTTAAAGGTGGGGGGGACTCTGGGAGGTAATTAGATGATGAGGGTAGAACTTCCATGATGGAATTAGTGTCCATCTAAGAAGAGAAAGAGCTCTCGCCCAGCTCTTTCTTTCTGCTTTCTATCATGGGAGGATGCAACAGGAAGTCATCTATCTAGAAGTTTCTCACCAGACACTGAATCTTTTGGCGCCTTCAACTTGGACTTCCCAGCTCTCAGAATGGTGTGAATAAATATTTGCTGTTTAAGACACCTAATCTATGGCACTTTTGTTACAGTAGCCCAAACTGACTAAGAGACTACCCAAATCCAGGAGTTAAAATCCTAGGAGCAGCCGGTTAGCATGCAAATCAGGAAGCCCACTCTCCAGCCAATATGAATATATGCCTTCTACTATCCATATCTCCATAAATACCAGAAGCTTTTCTAATTAGCATAACTAATGTTAGAAAATAGGGTCTCACTGTGGAAATGAGAGGAACTCAAGATATGTTGTTTAATTAACAGAACATGAAAATCTACCCAGGCCTGTTACTTGTACCCATAAGGAAATGGTCTGAGGCTTGACCCACAAATGAACCTGTGTGCAGTCTTTGAGCCAGAGGACTCCTTGTTGCCTGATGCTCACTCTAAGAGCACAGGATTCTGCCTCTGGATATTGTTCTATCAGCTTCCAGTAAATATTTCATGCAAAGAGGTAGTCAGAACACTCCAAAAGAACAGAGAGTTGGGACTTCATCAATCTTATAGTTTGTATAAATATTTTCAAGCCTGCTTGCTAATAAATATTCTTTTAATAAGGTCTGTACTTGTGGCATAATTTATGGAAAGTAAATTGCTTTTGTGGTGGTTACTATTATTTCCTAAAATAATCTAAAGCTGTATAAGCCCAAACCGGCTTAGGTTCACAACAACCCCCACAAAAGGTCCAGGGTTGGTTGACGGAGAGTGAAGATGCCTGAAAGAATTTTGTACTCGTGATAAGGGAACAGGGCAGCATAAAGAACCTCAGACCATACAGCTGGGGGTTCATAGGAACAGGAACATCTCGATGGAAACTACTGTAAAGTGGTGACTACATCTGGAAACCATACATGATGATTACAGCAAATAACAGCATGAACAACTGCTGTCTGAGACCCAGATGCTCTTTCATCCCCTGGAGCCATGAGGCTACTTAAACACAACCGAGGAATCATCTGAGTTAAAACTTGTAATGAGGGGCACCTGGGTGGCTCAGTCAGTTAAGCATCTGACTTTGGCTCAGGGCATGATCTCACAGTTCAAGGGTTCAACCCCCATGTTGGGCTCTGTGCTGACAGCTCAGAGCCTGGATCCTGCTTTGGATTCTATGTCTCCTTCCCTGCCCCTTCCCTCACTCATGCTCTGTCTCTCCTTCTCTCTCTCAAAAATAAATAAACATCAAAAAAAATTTTTTTTAACTTGCAGTGATTGAGTTTGCCAGGAATTTACTGAAATTGTGGTTACTGCTCTCAGGGAGAATAGGGTCTCTAAATAAATAGTAAATTGGAAATTAGGGGAAAGAAATCTAAAATTTTTTTTCTTTCTTGTATATCTGAAGTTTAGATTCTGAGAAATTTGTATTCACTATATGCCACATAAGAAAGAACAATGCTGTGTCTCTCTCAATTTTTCTCTTCAAGATCTTTCATTTTTAGCCTTGACACCACTGTTACATTTTCTCCTCTATTACATTTAAGAGTGACCCCATTGCATCCCTAGGCTCTTCTTAGTGATCCAAAATCTGGCTCAAAGTCCAAGAGAGAGACATTCATGTCTATGCAAAGCAGAGAGAAAAGAAAGGCAGCATCTTAAGTATGTAAATATGTATCCTAGTCAGCTTGAGCTTCTATAACAAATACCATAAATTGGATGGGTAAATAACAACATCTATTTCTCAAAGGAGACTGGGAAATCCAAGATAAAGGTGCCAGCAGATTTGGTATCTGGCAAGAGCCTGCAGCCAGCCACTGTCTCCTGTATCCTCACATGGTAGAGAAAGATCATATCCATCACATCTCTTCTTATGAGGGTACTAATCCCATTCAGTGGAGGGTGGGGGATAGTGCTCAACCCTTATGACCTAACTGCCTCCTACTTCTAAATACCATCACATTGCGAGGTTAAGACTTCAACATATGAGTTTTGAAGGACACAAACATTCAGTCTAAAGCAGTCCATACTGCATAGGAAGGGAAGAGGTAGTGAGGAAAAAGTTACATTGAATCCATCCCCTAGGAATTTTACTTCCTGGGAAAGGGAATAGAATCATCTTGCATTCAGCAAACAACTAACTATAAACCAGACATTGTGTTAGAAAAGCACTAGTTTCACCAAGATGAATAAAATATTTTCTTCCATCAAATAAGGAGATAGACAATATGATATGCTAAGTTCTGTGATGGGGCTAAGTACCAAGCCAGTACTGGGGAAGGAGCGATCCCAGTTCTTACTGGGGAAGTCTGAAAAGCCTTCAGAAGAGATGACATTCAAACTGGGTCTTAAATTTCACCAGCAGAGAATGGCCTTTCCAGTCAGCACTAACAGCATATGCCAAGGCGAAAATGAATGAAAAAGCATGGAGGATTGGAGAATGACAAGTCCAGGGCCTAGAAAGTATACAAGTGGACTAGCAAGGTGTTACGCTAGAAGGAAAATGTGTGGTCAGGTGGTGAAATCGCATGAACGCTTTTCTGAAGAGATTGGCATTTTTGAGGCCAACCAGGGCATCCAATGGGCCCACAGGTTCCAAAGAGGCACCATAATGGGAGCACAGGGTGGGTCAAAGGCCAAAGCTCTGGCCCCTTCCTCCCTACTCCACTCCACTTTGTATCTTTTATAGATCTCCTTTATATTTTTAATTTGAAAGTAGAAGCCGGCTCTTATTTTTAAGTTTTAAAATTGCTCATATAAGCAACTACAAGTCAGAAAATTTTTGAGTTAGGGAAGTTAAATGACCATATTTACATTTCAGACCCCCGATTCTGGCTGCAGGACAGGAGGAAAGATTAGAGAAAGGAGACATGAAAGGCAGGAAACCAATTAGTTAGATTGTTGAAATAGCGCATAATGGGGTCCAAAGCAAGGTAGTGATAGTTAAGAGTATGAACAGAAGTAGGAAGAAGGAACAGATTCTACAGACATTTTGGAAACTGGATAAACAGCCATTTACCATTCCTACTACATACATAGCGATTTCTGACTGTTTGACTGGACATAGCAGGCAGGAAACTACACACTCTGCCCTGCCTCCATGGTGGATTGATTTGCTTCGCTTTAACTCCAATGCACTACCACAGAGTTGAGATAAAGGCCTCTTGCAACATTCCAAAGCTTCTACACTGTTGAGAGTACTATGGTTCATGGACTGATGTGATTTTATGGAAAACTGCATTAGATTTAGTCAATGTCACCAATGCCGAGTATTCATTTCACTTATCAATTCCAGAAGAGTGACGTGGTATTTTGTTGTCTCTTTTGTCTTTCCTTTTCTGTAAGTGATATTTTTTCCAACTCTAAAAAAAGAGAAACAAAGAAATGGATTTAGCAGTGTATAAAGCAATCCATCAATAGGTATTGTTATGCTTTACTAGTTGATGTAATATCATGTGATATGATGTTTTACTAAGACCACCCCTTGCAGTGGGCTGGCCTTGTAAACAGGTGAAATAGGATACTGACTGTATCATGATTTAAGACATAATGACGATGAGATAATCTTGTGTATCCAGTCATTCAGTAACTGTTCACCAAACATCTACTTTCCAAAAGGTCGTATGATAGGTAGGCAAAGTAGAATACAACACAGATGTGGTCTTAATCTAATAGAGCTTTCGGCCAGCCAGGAAAACAAAAAGTGAACAATTATTTACACAATTAATTTTTTAAAATGTTTATTTATTTTTTTAAAAGTTTGCGGGGGGCCCCTAGATGGCTCAGAAGGTTAAGCATCTGACTCTTTAAAAAAAAATTTTTTTTAAATATTTATTTTTGAGAGTGAAAGAGAGTATGAGCAGGGGAGGACCAGAGAAAGAGAGAGAGAGAGAGACAGAATCCAAAGCAGGCTCCAGGCTTCGAGCTGTCAGCAGAGAGGCTGATGTGGAGCTAGAACCCATGAACTGTGAGATCATGACCTGAGCCAAAGTCAAGATTAACTGACTGAACCACCCAGGTGCTCCAAACATCTCATTCTTGATTTCAGCTCACTGGTGATCTCACTGTGCATGATCCAGCCTCACATGGGGCTCTGTGTGAGCAGCATGGAGTCTGCTTGGGATTTTTTTCTCTCTCTCTGTCTCTGCCCCTCCCCGTTTGTGCACTCTCTCCTTCAAAATAAATAATGGTTAAAATAATAATAACACTAACAAACATTAATGTTTACTTATTTATTTTGAGAGAGAAAGAATGGGGGAGAGACAGAGAGAGAGAAGGAGAGAGAATCCCAAGCAGCCCCTGGGCTAGGTGCAGAGCCCAAGGCAGGGCTGATCCCCCAACTGTGAGATCACTATCTGAGCTGAAATCAAGAGTCAGGCACTCAAATGACTGAGCCACCCAGGCACTTCTAGGCACTTAATTATTTGATGGCTATTGTGGTAAGTGCTTTGAATATGAAAGAAAAGCTACAAGAGAGGCTAGAACCGGGTTCCTCACTTACCCCACCTCCGCTAGGAGGTGACTTTTGGCTTGTGAGTCTAAGGACAAGAGGCTGCTTCTGCTAATCAACAGGGAAGCGAAATTCAGGCAGAAGAATAAACCGCGTAAAGCAGGCGTGTGGAAGCTGGGAAAAAGCCATTGTGGCTGGAGGGCAGAAATCAACAGGAAGAATGGCTAGATGTTCAGATCTGTAGGCCTTGCTGAGGTTGGGTTTTCGCCTAAAGGCCCAAGGAACACCTTGGATGGAATTTAAGCGGAAGGTGAAATTATCAGATACATTTTTAAGGACTCCTGCAACTTCTCAGTTAAAAATAGACCGGAATGGGACAGAAGTGGATTTAGGGAAACCATGTAAGTGGCTCTTGTCAGACACTTCCTTAAATGTCTCAACGGCAGAACTCAATCACTTGAGTTCTGGCAACAACTGCAAGCAGACCAGATTGCATATAGACTCACACACGGGCTCAGACAGCTAGGCAGCAGGGCCTAAAATGTATGGCGCTGCTAAGTGTGATGACCTGTGTCTTAGCATGTCTCCTGCCGATAGGCCACAGCCTCCTTGACCACAGCTGTGTTGGCCTCGGCCACGTGCCAGCTACTGTTTCAGGGTTTTCTCTTTTTCCTCATTTGCTACTCAAATGCCTGTTCCTACATCCTGCCTCTGACCCCTGCCGAGCTTCACACAGTGAGGGGGGAAGGGTCCCTAAATTCTGCAGTTGTTTACCACACACTAGATTGCCTCACCCACTTGCCCTGGAGGATAACACTGACTTCCCAAATAGGGCTCTTCTCTCCCAGCTGCCTCTGCCTAGGCTGTGGATTCCCTCACTCAGCTCTCCCTTCAGTGGAGATCCTCATCCGAACCCTCCCTCGCCCTCCTAAAGGGCCTCCCTAAGGGTCTGGGACTATAGAAGTAAACTACAATAAGTAGCTTACAGTGGTGAGGTGTCTATCAGGAAGATCTTCCCTTTGGCAGAAGAGAGCTTTCTTATTTCTTATTCGCATGAGATAGCAAGGTAAGATTTATTATTATTATTTTTTTAACAATTTCCAAGTACCGTGGTGGGGTAGCGGAGGCACTGCTGCGCATTATTATCAGAAGAATCACGATCGTGTTTTATGGCAACGAGTATCATAAGCTTTGCAAGCTCAAATGTTTTCTCAAAAATGTTGAAGTGTTAAGGTTTGTTTGCTTTTAACTGGCCTGCATGTCTAACTCCGATGTTTCTCCGGATTCCTGCAGTAAAAAACGATACACCTCGGTGAAAACAGATATTGGGATGTGAAAAGAAGCGGTATGAGTCAAGGAGCTACTGGCATTTAATCTGCAGCAGGTGTGCTGTTAGATTAATAAGATTTCTGGGTATTCAGGGTTTTTTCTTTCTTTATGGAGAGGCCTTTAAACACAAGAGCAAAATTTTACATCATAATGTGAAACACAGTCCCAGCAGAAAACAACAAATAGTTCTTCACCCTTACACTTTCTTTACCCCTGAAAGGAAAGAGTGAGAAAAGTTTTCTCTGAGTTTGCTAAGTTCTATTTCTATTTCTTTTGGGTCCTTTTCTCCTTTTCCAATTCAGGCAAGGTAGAACGTTCATAGAAATCAACTACCATTTATTTCCTAAGACTGAAATATGAAAACCATTCATAAGTTTCAAGATAACTTTTGTTTTTTTTTTAATCTGTGGTTGTGGTTCTGTTTTAAACACCTTTTTCTAAAAACAAAATTCTCAGTGTGACCAGAACAAACACAGACTGGGTGAAAAATGTTTCTGCCAAGTTGTGAGATTGATGTGAATTGAAGTAGCTGAAATGTAAGCCTGTGTTATTGTAATCGGGAGTGTTAAAGCGTGCCCTTCATCTAAGAAATGCAAAATATTTTCAAAACAAGCATCTGGTGACACTCAGCAGGATCATATGATTACAGCTCTCCAGAGGAGGTAATTTGTTGTGCAGAGACTTTGGGATGTTTTGCTAAAGTACTGACCCTTTATTTCTTAACGCAGCTCAGAATTTGTAATTTTTTTTTTATGAACTCGTTTCATACTTTATTGTTAACCTATTGCTTCTCAAAATTCTGAAGAGTCTTTCATCTTTTAAGATAGAGGGAATAGTGATATGATGCACGAGAGTGAATGGTGAGGCTTCAGGTGTTTCCATTGAATCGCCTTTGACACTGTTTTGCAGGTGCCAACCATGCTACTAACTGCCTGCGTCAGCACCTGGTACCCGTCCTCAAATTGGGGATTTTCCTTATCTTTTCTGCCATGCACTCTCGTAACACGTATTTCATAATCTGTAGATTCATTGAATTTTTCTGCCATGATGAAAACATCAAAAAGCTTCAGACACTTGAGCCGCCAGTGGCAAACTGCAGTTCCCAGATCTCCTTAAGCAGAAATAAATAAGCCCCAAAAGGAAAGGTGAGTGAGAGCCTCAAAGAGATCCAATGGCAAAGCCTCTGTGGGAATTATGGAAGAACAATGTTCTGCTCACTAGATATGTGAGCCCCGTAGAAGGGACACCGAAACCTGAGGCCAGACAAAAACAAGTAGCAGGGGCTTGGACTTCTCATATCAAAATTGTCAGAAGGGAACCAATTGTTCTTTTCAAATTATTTCCAAGAGGGCTTCCTACTTGACAGTACACCCTTCATTCCGTTGATCTTTTGTCTTCTATCCCTTAGGCTTTCTTTCTACTTGTTTCTTTTTCTTTCTTTTCTTTTCTTTTCTTTTCCTTTCTTTTCTTTTCTTCTATTTTCTTTATTTTTTTACATAGATGCTTAGCTTCTGGGTCTCATCACTTCTCAAACTTCAGCTCAGTGATTTTTTTCGTTTCTTTGTATTCAGTAGGTAATTCCTAGGCATCTTGATATCTCTCGCTACACTTTTAACACCAATACCAACAGTAGAATCTAGCTATGTTCTTTTTTTTTTTTTAAATATAGTTCTCCAAACAATGAAATCTGGCCACGTGTAGCAACATGGATGGACCTTGAGGGTGTTGTGCTGAGCGAAATAAGTCAGGCAGAGAAGGACAAATATCATATGTTTGCACGTATAGGAGGATTAGGAGGAACTTGACGGAGGAACAAGGGGGAGAAGAAGGGCGGAAATGGTGGGGGAAAGGGAGAGAGGCAAACCATGAGAGACTCTTGAATGCTGACAAAAACTGAGGACTGATGGATGTGGGGGGGAGGGGGGATGAGCATGGAGGAGGACACTTGTGGGGATGAGCACTGAGTGTTATGTGGAAACTAATTTGACAATAAACTATTTGTAAAAAAAGAAAAGAAAAAAAAATTTAAACAATCAAAAAATAAATAAATAAATAAATATAGTTCTCCATCCAGCTCTATCTCCTTCTGTTATTCTGAGCTGACAGAATGTGTCTCTGACACATCTTTCACTGCATGCTGCCTACCTTCAAGAAGACCCATCTCTGAAGGGGGAGGGTGGTGTTTAAAAGTTCTCCATTGACCCAGTTTCTGTGAATTCGTAATCCAAATATATACACACAAATGAAAGCTGAGCAAGTACCTCATAAATATTGGAGCACATCGTTGATGAAGCTCAAATACAACATGTATTTGTATGCTTAATTATCTTTATGATTAACAGGAAACACCTGACTTTCGTAGGACAGAAACATTTTTAGTTCATCAAAACAAAGGAAGATTAAGTTTTTGTGGTGCTAGATATTTTCTGGACTAAAGGGACACACTTTAAGGAAAAGAACACAAAACTACAAATATAAAATTAGAAACAAAAGCAAATACATGTGTGGAAAGAGAAAATGCAAAATACAGAAAATATATACTCCGCAAATACAGAAATACACAGTACAGAAAAATAGCATAATACTTTATTAATTGCTTGATAAACCTCTCTAATAAATTCTGTTTCCTTCTATTCTGGAAAATATATGCAAAATTAATTGTAACATAAGGGGAATTAAAATATAGTTTTAAATTGTTGCTACCTTATACAGAGCTACATGAAGCATAATCAAATTACTCTTATACTACATTGACTAAGTTGATGAATACATGTAGGTATTTTGCCATCCAAGCACTTATTTTTTTCTGTCTATGTTCCTGCACTGTTGGCAATTTTGTGTGTACGATTTCATCTGGAACTGAACAACGTTCTAAGGACAAGACATGTCAGATACTCTAAGAAGTGATCTGACATATTGAAATGCAGTAAGCACTATGTCAAGAGGCTTATTCTCTGTAATTTTTCTAAAGACTGTGACCTACAAACACAGGAATTCTTGGATAAATTTTATTTTGTGTGATTCTCATCCAAAAAAGGAAAAAAATATGATGCATTTATAATTGTATGCTCTCCATTAGCAAGTATGTTCCTGACAGGAGAGGGCAACCATTCTGATGAGGCAATAATGAGCAGTAGATGCTCTGGTTATAATTCTACACTTCTGATGTTTAGAAGTATTTGCTACAAACTGGCTTCTGGCTTCCTATTTTTAAAACCTTTTCCTCTTCCACCATCCACATACTGCAGTGCCTGGAGCTATAGGACACATGCATATCAAAATATAATTTCTGATCTGCATCTTTGTGTCATAATGCCAGGTGGGCAGCAGAAGTTTCCTGGAAGCAGTTCTTTCAAAGGGATGGCTAATTATATAGAGAAGTGACTGTCATTACTGCATTCCCAAAATGCCGGACACCAGAGGAAATGTGAGGGGGAATGTGTGGAGACAGGAGTCTTAAACAATTATAGATAAAAGTTTGCAAATTTTACACATCATCTGACCATGTGAATGCATTGCTTGGATCATTCTCAGGGACTTGGAATGCAAGCAAGGAAAAGCCTCCATTACCTTCACAGTGTATAGTTGCTTTGTTCTCTAATCTTATTGATCATTTAAAACAGCAGTGAAACTTCCAGTTTCTAGCACAATGCAGCTTACAAGTTGCCACTCCATCTGAACAACAGGTAAAAAGCTAAACAATCTGAAAAAAGCAACTCTTCTTACATTCATCAGAGAAACGAGATCACAGGGCAAACTGATATCTCCCAAACTGGAAAAACAAACAGGCAGATACAGAGAATCACAACCCAATAAAGCAAAAACCTCAAGCACAGACCTTCACAGGAACAAGAAGAAAACCTGAATTGTAATTGACAAATTCCTGAAGTTTCACTGTGGATAAATCTGAGAGTTAAAATCTCTGCCAGACCCATTAGGTGGAGGGTATACACACTTTTGTGAGTTTCATCTCCAGGAGTTGTACCAGAATCTCAGCAGTGAATGTCAGGAAAGTCCCCTCGTGCTTCCTGCAGGGAAAAGGGAAAAGGAACCATTTGAAATATGCAAGGGGTATTCTGTTATTTTGTTTTGTTTTTTATATTTACTTATTTATTTTGAAAGAGAGCAAGCAGGGTAGAGGGAGAAAGAAAGATAGGAGAGAGAGAATCCGCAGCAGGCTCTGCACCACCAGTGCAGAGGCCAACACGAGGCTTGAACTCATGAACTATGAGATCATGACCTGAGCAGAAATCAAGAGTCAGACGCTTAATCAACTGAGCCACCCAGGCATCCCCAGGGTATGCTTTTTTAACAAAGTCTGCCCCCAAGAGAAAGTACCTCACCAGAGACTAACCTACTAGAGTTTTATCAAATCCTACCTGACCTGAGGGAAGGGAAATACACAACTGCAGCCCCCTCAAGCCCATCCTGTTCCACTACTGAGAAGTAGTGGTGAACCTCACAGTCCAAGGACACAGGCTGAGCCCTAATCATAGGATCAAACAGGGCTTCCCCTCTCCGGGCACCTTATTACTACATTACTGAAGGTCTAATTACTGCAGTTCCTTTTACTAAGTACATCATGTTTACATTTCAACAAAAACTTTCAAAGCTTACTAAAAAGTAAACAAACACAGTTTGAAGAGCCTGAACAATATCAGAACCAGAGTCAGATATGGGAGGAATGTTAGAATGATCAGGCCAAGAATTGCAATAACTAAAATTAACATGCTAAAGGCTTTAACAAAAGAAGTGGGCAACATATAAGAACACATGGATAATGTAAGCCGGGAGATGGATGTTCTAAGACATAATCAAAAAGAAATGCTTGAGATCAAAAACACTGTAACAGATAAGAATATGAAGAATGACAGATATGAAGAATATGTAGACTGGACATGGTTGAAGAAAGAATCTCTGAGCTTGAGGATAAGACAGTAGAAGATTCCAAAACTGAAATGCAAAGAGGAAAAGACTGAAAAAAAAAAAAAACAAAATATCCAAGAACTGAGATAGTTAAAAAAGGTGAAAGGTATGCATAATAGGAATACTAGAAGGAAACAGAGAAAAAAGCAGAAGCAATTTTAAGCAGTAATGAGTGAGAATTTCCCTAAATTAATGTCTGACACATTCACCAACATAGACAACTTCTGAGCCATAAGATGCATCTTAACAAATTTTTAAAAATGTAAATCACAAAATGTTTGCTCTCAGACCACAGTGGACTTATATTCAGAGGCAATAACACAGAGATAGCTGGGGAAATCTCAAAATACAAGAGGATTAAACACAATTCTAAATATTCATTGGTCAAAGAAGATATCTCAAGAAAAATTAAAAAGTATTCTCAACTAAATGAAAATAAAACTTATTAAAATTTGTGGATTCAGTAAAAGCAGTACAAAGAGGAAAACTTATAGCATTGAATGCATATATTAGGGAAAAAAAAAATCTAAAATCCGTTGTCAAAGTTTCTTTAAGAAACTAAAGCAGAGCAAATCAAATCAAAAGTAAGCAAGAAAAAAATAAAAATCAGAGCAGAAATCAATGAAATTGAAAACACAAAATCAATACAGAAAATCAATGAAACCAAAAGCTGGGTTGTTTTTTTTTTTAGAAAAAGTCAGCCTCTTACTCAAAAGAGTAAGCCTCTAACAAGGCTAACAAAAAGAGAGAGGGAACTCAAATTACTATTATCAGAAATGAAAGAGGGTACATTAGTACAGATCCTATAGACTTAAGATAACCTTGAATTTTGTGATGACTTTTTAGATATAGTTCCAAAGGCATGGTCCGTGAAAAATAATTTATAAGCTGGACTTCATCAAAATTAAAAACTCTGCTCTATGAAAGACACTGTCATGAGGATAAGAAGACAAGCTGCAGACTGGGAGAAAATGTTTGCTAAAGACATATCTGATAAAGGACTGTTAGCCAAAATACATAAAGAACTCTTAAAACTCACCAGTAAGAAAACCAAAAACCAGATTAAGTGGGCAAAAGGCCTGAACAGAGACCTCACCAAAAAGATATACAGATGGCAAATAAACATATAAAAAGATGCTTCGGGGTGGCTGGCTGGATCAGTCTGGTTAAATGTCAGATTCTTGATTTTGGCTCAGGTCAGAATATTATGGTTTGTGGGATTGAGCCCCACATCAGGTTTCCTGCTGACAACATGGAGCCTGCTTGAGATTCTCTCCCTCTCTGCCCCTCCCCCTCTCATGTGCATGGTACACATGCATTTGTCTCAAAATAAACTCTAAAAAGAAAAAAAGAAAATATGCTCCACCTTGTATGTCATCAAGGGCATGCAAATTAAAACAACAATGAAACACCACTATATACCTATTAGAATGGCCAAAATCCAAAACACTGACAACACCAAATGCTGGTGAGAACATGAAGGAACAGGAACCCTTATTCATTGCTGGTGGGAAAGCAAAATGGCACAGCCATTTTGGAAAAACAGTTTTGTGGTTTCTTACAAAATTAAACATTGTCTTACCATACAATCTAGCAATTGTGTTTCTTAGTATCTTCCCCAGAAAGTTGAAAATTTGTGTCCACAGAAAACCTGCACATGGATATTTATAGCAGCTATATTCAGAATTGGCAAATGTGGAAGCAACCAAAACGTCCTTCATTCAGTAGGTGAATGAATAATATGCTGTCATACATCCAGACAATGGAATATTATTGTGCTAAAAAGCAAGGAGCTACCAGGCCATGAAAATACAGACTTAAATATATAGAACTAAGTGAAAGAGGCCAATCTGAAAGACTTTCTACTGTGACTCCAACTATATGATAATCCAGATAAACTAAAACTATGGAGACAATAAAAAGATTGGTGGTTTCCAGGGGTTTGGAGGAAGTAAGTGATAACTAGGCAGGGCACAAAGGATTTTTAGGGCAATGTAACTACTCTATATGATACTGTAATGGTGTACGCATGTCACTATGAAACTCAAGTTCAACTCCTATATCTGGTGAGCTCAAGCCCCTGACTTTAAGTGACCATGAGCCCTACTTTGGGCAAAACAGGAGCCCTGGGTGAGCCCCACTTTTCTTTCTCTCTCCCCCTCACTTGTGCCCCCTCCTCAAAGAAAATCTTCCTTTTCTATAATTTTGTTAGTTAAAAAGCATAAGATTGTATTTGCCAATACAACTACTTTCAGTTATCCAAGGCCAGATTGATACTTATATTAAATTTTTATAGTTGGACCAAAAACACAAAGATGCATGAATTTGTAAATAAAGCTAAAATAACTATGAATTATCTAAAGTGGCCATCTATTTAATTGTATTTAATTTTGATACTACATAGTAGCCTGAACTTTAATTTTTTTCCTGTTGTACATTCATTACTTCAAAAAATATTTGCTATACATGAAATCTGAAGCATGGTGAGCCACGAAGCCATGATTCAAAGAAATAAATATTTATTATAACAGCAAACTGTGATCAGTGCCATGAAGAAAATGTTTGGAGGATTTAATAACAGGAAGATCCAGTTCTTTTGGCGGGGACGTTAGAGTTGGGGGATGCTTAGAGGGAGAAGATTTCCCTAAGGAAACAGCATTTGACTTGAGCCTGGAGTTTGAAAAATTATACACAAGGCTAAAAAGTAGAAATGAGCAGGTGGAGGGCATAGTTTTGTGAGAAGGTTTTAAGAAAGCTAAGAACATAGTTAAAGGACTAGAGTAATACTTCTCTAAGTTTATCATTTTTATGACTTTGACTTTTGAACGATGTTACTTCAAAATATTCATAAAATAATTATATATTTTCTCCCTTAAAAGGAATACAAAGTATTATTATTATCTAAAGAATACAATAACAATTATATTCTTAAATTCAAAAGAAAATCATAACCATACTTGAGGTGGGAGAGTGGGGGAGAGAGTCAGGAAGGGCTATTCAAGCCACTTTTGAACATGGCATTTTAACACTATACCTTCATTCTAAAAGGAAAGAACTGAACATATGATTTTTAATATAATAAGAATATTTCTTAGCACTGTTTGCTGAGAAAGCCTAGAAGTAATCAGTTCCCAATCACAATAAGAACAATTAATGCCCACATTTTGGCTTCTAACCACTTTTTCTATTAAAAGAAATCAATGCTCCTTGGAGAAATGGCTGATTCCAGCCTGAAGCAGAGAAAATATAAGAGGAACCTCAATCATCTTATCATGCCACCATAAAAAAGAGGTTCAAAATTAGTGAGGATGTCAAAAAAGCATAAGAACCTATTTGAAAGGTTCTTACCTGTCCAAATCTGCTACATTTTCAACAAGAAAGTAATTATAGTAACAGACTAAAACCTATTGAAAGAAATAAGAATCCATGAATTCATACTGACATAGGAAGCATAGGAATGAATAAGTGAAGGAGTGAATGAATGAATGAATGTGGGATAGAGAAGGCTTTATATGAAAAACATCATAATAATTGATTTGGGCAAAAATCATCAATGAAAAATTAATGGGTGACGAGATCTACATATTCTTACAAAATATTATCTCCCCCCAAAATGTGTTGATTAAAAATAGAAAAACAGGAGCACTTGGGTGGCTCGGTCAGTTAAGCATCCGACTTTGGCTCAGGTCATGATCTCANAAACAAACTTTACAACAGAGAAACCTTTAACCAAGTGATCAAAGTTAACATCACTGGTATAAAGACAAGTCAGTATCATGTGCCTCATGATACGGTGCACTGAGAAGTATGCAACATCACTTTTGTGGTATTCTTGCCAAAAGACTTCAAACTAATCATGAGGAAACATCAAACAAACCCAGAGTGAGAAACATTCTACAAAAATAACTGGCCTGTATTCTTCAAATATGTCAAGGATATGAAAAGCAAAAGCAGACTGAAGATCTTTTCCAGATTAAATGAGACTGAAGATACATAAAAACTAAGGGCAACATGTGACCCCAGCTTGAATAATGGACCCCAATATTTTTAACTTTTCTTTTAAAATTAAGAACTTCAGCTCCTAAAAAAGATGTATTAAGATAATAAAAGGACAGGAAACACACAGGGAGAAAATATTTGCAACTCCTGTGTTTGAAATAATGTGTTTAATAAAGGATTTGCATCCAGATTATATAAAGAACTTTCAAAACTCAACAATAAGAAATCAAACAATACAATTTTTAAAAGTAGGCAAATGATTTGAACTGACACTTCACCAAAGAAGAAATGGAGGTGGCAAATGAACACATGAAAAGACACTCAACATCACTAGTTATTAAAGAAACGCCAATGAAAACCACAATGAGATATTACTACATATGTACTAGAGTGGCTACAATTGAGTGTAAAATGTGTTAGCAATGGAATGGGACAACTAGAAGTCTCATAGACAACTGGTAGGAATGTAAAATGGACCAATCACTTTGGAAGACAGTTTGGCAGTCTTAAAATGTTAAATATACCCTTATCATGTGACCTGGCCATTCCACTCCAAGTTATTTACCCAGGAGAAATGTAAACATATGACCGTACAAAGACTTATCCATAAATTTTCATAGAAGTTTTATTTGTAACAGCCAACCACTTCCCAATACCTAAAATGAAACAAAATCTACTCTAAGTCACATCATCTGTAGATTTAATATAATCCCTCCTGAAGCCAACTAAATGTTTGTGTCCCCCAAAATTCATATGTTGGGATCTTAACCTTCCCTATCATGGTACCTGGATGTGGGACCTTTGGGAAGTAATTCGGTCATGAGGATGGAGTCCTCATGAATGAGAATAGTGCTCTTATAAAAGAGACTCCAAAGAGCTCTCTCTCCCTCTTTCTGCCATTTGGGATTACACTGAGATAGCAGTAGTCTACAACCCAGAGGAGAACCCTCACCAGAACCTGACCATGCTGGCACCCTCATCTCAGACTTCCAGGCTCCCAAACTATGACATACATTTCCGTTATTATAAAGCACTTACTTATAGCAGTTATAGCAGCCTGATCTAAGACATCCCCTAACCGATCTCCCTATTTCTGCCCTGTCTCCAGTCACAGCAGTAGTATTCTCAAAATAGCAGCCAAGTGATTTTTCAAAGTGCTATGTCTGTGATTACTTAGTGATCTGAGCTGCCCACCACATCCATGCACCTATCTGATTTCATCTCTTACAACTGTTATTACTCAGGTCCAACCTCATGATCTCCTTGCTTTCCCTCATACACACCAGGCGTGCTCCTTTCTTGGAGATTTTGTGCTCCCTGTTTCCTCTGCCTCAACAGTCTTTGCCCATATAACCACACAGGCAACTTCTTTACTTCCTTCCCATCTCTGCTCAAATGCTACCTTCTCACTGAGGATTGTTTTCCCCCTGAGCCCTCACTGGGGATTCTTTTCGATAAAGTATATAAAACAGCCAGCTCCTCCCTGCAGCCACCATTCCACTCACACTACCCTGGTTAACTTTTCTCCAGAGCACTCCTCACCAACTAACATATTGTATATTTACTATTTAGTTACTGCGTCTATGTTCTCACCACCACTAGCATAAAATTTCCATAAGAACAAGAATTTTACTTTGTCACTGCTGTGTTTTCCCAGGCAACCAGAACAATATCCGGCATGTAGACATTAAATTCTTGTTGATTGTGTCCATTAATATAGTAATTGCATATTGTTTTTAAATTTTTTAATGTTTATTTATTTTAAAAAATTTTATGTTTGTTTATTTTTGGGAGAAAGATAGAGTGTGAGTAGGGAAGGAGCAGAGAAAGGGGGCGACAAAGAATCTGAAGCAGGCTCCAGGCTCTGAGCTGTCAACACAGAGCATGATGTGGGGCTTGAACTCACAGACTATAAGATCATGATCTGAGCTCAAGTTGGGCACTCAGTCGATTGAGCCACCCAGGCCCCCCAGTAACTGCATTATCTTTAATCTTTTGTTTGACATCTATAAATTAGTAAACATTTACTGACATATTAGAAGTAATTTTTAAATGAAAACATTTACATTAAATTTACTTTGTTCCGGAGAAGATGGCGGTCCCTGCAGTGTCCGGGCTCACCCGGCAGGTGCAAAGCTTTAGTACATCTGTGGTCAGGACATTTGCCAAGCTCGTGAGGCCACCTGTTCAGATATATGGTATCGAAGGTCGCTATGCCACTGCCCTTTATTCGGCCGCATCTAAACAGAATAAACTGGAACAAGTAGAAAAGGAATTGTTGAGAGTAGCACAAATCCTGAGGGAACCCAAAATGGCCGCTTCCATTATGAATCCCTATGTAAAGCGTTCCGTAAAAGTGAAAAGCCTAAATGACATTACAGCAAAGGAGAGGTTCTCTCCCCTCACGTGTAACCTCATCAACTTTCTTGCTGAAAATGGTCGCTTGAACAACACCCCTGGAGTCGTTTCTGCCTTTTCAACCATGATGAGCGTCCACCGTGGAGAGGTTCCTTCACGGTGACCACTGCGTCCCCTTTAGATGAACCCACTCTTGCTGAATTAAAAACGGTCCTGAAGAGCTTCCTAAGTAAAGCCAGGTTTTGAAACTGGAGATTAAGACTGATCCATCCATCATGGGTGGAATGATTGTCCGTATTGGAGAGAAATACGCTGATATGTCTACAAAGACCAAGGTTCAGAAGCTGAGCAGGGCCATGCGGGAGATTTCCTGAAAGTATTGATTTTCTGTCCGTGAAAATTCCTAAACTTGGAGCATCAATAAAATGCTTCCTGAACAGAAAAAAAAAAAAATTTACTTTGTTCCATACTTTTATGTGTTTTGTTTTTAAAAATTATTTGATTTGAAAGCAAGAGAGAGCATGTGTGTGCAAGTTGGGGATGTGCAGGGAGAGAGAATACCGAGTAGGCTCCATGTTGTCACTGCAGGGTCAGATGTGGGGCTCTGTCTCACCAATTGCAAGATCATGACTTAACCTGAAATGAACAGGCAGATTCTCAACTAACTGAGCCACCCAGGCACCCCTATGTGCTTTGTTTTAAAGTGACTTGTCATTGTCCATTGTTTCCTTCCCTTATCCTTACCCCATTAGTTCATTTTATTATTTATTAAAAAAATTTTTTTTAATGTTTATTCATTTTTGAGAGGGAGAGAGACTGAGCTTGAGTGGGGGAGGAGCAAAGAGAGAGGAAGACACAGAACTCAAAGCAGGCTCCAGGCTCCGAGCTGTCAGCACAGAGCCCTATGCAGGGCTTGAACTCATGAACTATGAGATCACATGACCTGAGCCAAGGTCAGATGCACAACCAACTGAGCCACCCAGGTGACCCTCCATCAGTTAATTTTAAATGTGACAATACTCCCTGTTAACATCCAAAGTGTCATGCTCTTTTCTCTACTTCATATCTCAAGATATGTACTGCCTGAGGAGGGGAAGAAGAATCAGTTCTGGTGCTAAAATGTATAGTAGGCATTTTCCTAGTGGTTTGGGAAGGAAACACTAATTTTAAAAGGTAGAGGATAGGAGGAAAGAAAAGAAAAATGGCTCTTCCTGGAAGCACTATTTCCAGATCCTCATTCTTGGGTTACTGAGAGTACATGTCATTTTATATTTGCTGCTCTTATAATGTCGTTTCCCATTATCATGATGATTGAGAGGCATAATCTGATTACCTGCAGTTTATTGTTAAGGATGCATAGTAGTTACCACAATATATAACTGAATTAATAGAGCAGGAATTTGTCCAAAATAGCTGCCACTATTGTTTAGTCTCCAGCCCCTGATGGTATACTACTGGTCATTCCTGGTACTTAGCTAGCACAATACAAGCTTCTTGCTGTGATGCCATTTTCTCACATTATCCTGCTGAGGTAACCTAGTTGTCTTTACATAAAGTTGCCTCAGAAATTGTAGGGAGTCTTTGCTGCTTAAAAAAAATTACAATATGACCAAGGTGAGGATATGAGATCACTTAAAAAGAACCAAAGAATCAAAAGTAAGAATAAATTCTGAGAGTGGGTATTTGGCAAGATTTTAAGAACATAAAAAAGAAGTAAATCTAAGAAATTATAGATGGAAGATTATTTTAACCTTCCAATTGGGAGTAGAAGAAGGGAAATGAAGAGTAGTAAATGGCCAAAGGATGCACGTTTGGGTAGTTAGTAAGGAACTTGGAATGGACAAGATTGAAATTAGATAGATACTACTGACAGAAACAACTGATAGATATCATGTATATCAAGCCTTGCTATAGGTGGGTATGTTACTCCAGCTCATTTTCAGTCTTCCTCACCTTTGATTAACCTCACTGGATTGTCCTGTACCTCTCTGCTATGGTTCATGACCTAAATACTTAAAATTAAAATCTGTTTAAATTGTTACTGAGTCCTGAAGTGGATCATAACACTGCATAACTCAAGACTACCAAATGGCGTGTCAGGACCCAACAAATGTTTGTCAAAGGTGTTTTTAATACTAAAGCAATTTACCATTTCACCCCAAATACTGTAATCTACCCTTGTATTCATGGATCATCCTGCAAGATATATGACCCCCTTTCCACAGTACCTGAAGGAAAACTCTCTACTTTTTCCCCTTTGATGCTCTTCCCCTTTCCTTCACAGACTTAATGAAGACATCTGCCTGACAATATTCAGCTTGTCAAATTAGACAATGAACAGCCCAATCTTCCTTGTCATCTGCAAAAAAAAGAAAGGAAATCAAAAAGGATGTTAGAAATACATATACTTTATCTTGCCCTCAGCCTAATTATAAGAAGAATGATGGATGCTGAATAGTTTTACAAGTCTCTTAATTTTGATGCTCCCTCTTGAAAAATGAATCTTTATTACTACTGTAACCCATGAGCACCATGCATAAAACAGGGAGAGAAATTGCTGAAGAGAAAAGTGGATAGTAAAATGTGTGGTTTTTTCACCTATTCAAATGTTTGATTCAATATGCAGAAAAGTCTACCTGTTAGAATACAGAAAGAAAGTTGAATAGAAAAGAAAGAAAGAGGCTCCCTAAAGGGTTTGACAATCAACTCCAGTCTCCACAACTAATAGACTTGCAGATGACCTGTAAATGCTGACACATTCATAGTTCTTGTCCACATAGCCTCTCTTGTCTTTATTCCCATTCATTTTGATTCCTTCTCTTCTCTCCTCCTTTCCCACAACATTTCAACAGCAGCTCTACATCCAAGACCATCTCTTATGCCTGTTTGGGAATTACTTGTATGTGTTTACCATTGTAAATTCTTATTAGGAAGACATATTTGGAACCAGTTATTTAGAATTATTTCCTATGACAAATAAGTACACAATGGATATTATTTGGCATGTCCCTATAACATTTCAAGAGATGAGCAGCTCAATCCAAAATACTAGTTCCTTTATGGACATTGGTCTTCAATGGCTGCCCAATCCATTCACCTTCCCCTGATTTTCTTTTCTGTCTTTCTTTTTATTATAAGATTTTGTTTATTTATTTTAAGTAAACTACATCTATCACAGAGTTCAAACTCACAACCCTGATATCAAGAGTTAAATACTCAACCAACTGAGCCAGCTAGGTTCCCCACTGATTTTCTCTTAGGAAAGTACCTCATCCATGGTAGAAGGTCAATTGTCTGTCTTTGGAGGCTAAGGGACCCAGGTCTTTTTTCTGGTAGACCCAGAGTTCGGACGTATAACAACCTCAGCCATCCAGGATCTCTCTCCTGACCTATGAATTTTGAGTGAGTGATGCAAGAATGAAGAAATTATTCATTATTTGTAGAGATTATTTTGTTTCAGTGGCAACAAAAGAGAAGAGGTGAGCTGACCAGGCAGGTGTCTTTTACGATGGGTGGTTGCTCTCCTTCCTACTTCCTGGTCCTCTCAAGCACCCTTTGCTCCTCTCTGTCCCCAAGCCTGACCTCACAGCCTCCTAGCCTGTTATCCCTACATGTACAAGCACCTATCCATACTCATCCTTGCCACCATAGTCTTAAATAAACTCTATTTTGTTTAAGATAACAGCAGTCAGTTTCTATTGAGCACAGCTAAGGAAATTGATAGAATGCCCTAGAGATAGAAGTGAATCTTCAAATGGTAATTTGTAAACTAATTTCTGATTTCAATGGAAATACATGTGAGAGGAAAATTCGATAGGGTGTTTCTCTACTATATAAAGAAATAGACTTTACAACTTGTAAAGAAACATTTTTAGACTATTTTCTCTTTTAAATACTTTCAGTATGTTCTGGAGAAATGGTAGCCAGATTTTAAAAGGAAAAGGTGCTGTTACTGATGTGAGAGCCTGTCCCTACACTTTAGGACAGAGTTAGTGAAGAGGATATTAATAGATAAAATAAGGGTTTTTTTAACTTGACATATTGTGAAACCTGAAACATTTAAAAATTTTGCTAGGTTAGGGAGAGTTCTGGATAAAAGACCAAATGATCAGAGTAATGACACTGGAGTGAGTGGATGTAACAAGAAGACATGTATGTCATCAGTGGTCCAAATTAATACTTTCATTGACAGACAGCTGAGTCATGACATGGCAGTGAGCAAAGACCCGTGAATGAGTAGAGACAAGCCCATGGATGAGAGAAGATCACATAAGAAAACAAAATGGTACACTGATAGACAAAGTTTGAGGACTCTACTTGGTTAATATTGGTTATTAATTTTACTAATACGCTTCACTATGTATCACTAATTTTATTGTAAATTTACCTTTGATATATGTCTCTATCACTTTAAATTTTTCTAATATTATAGAAAAAAACGTCGAGGATTGTGTATTCTGTAATATGGTAATTTACCATACTGTGGGCAACAAAGAGCTTGGATTGAATGGGATATATGTGTGATATGTGTGTGAGAGAGAGAAGCATTAAATATATAGAAAAGCAAGGGGGTTGGGGGAATGGATGGAAACTCAAGCCTAAATTGCCTGAACCAAGCTTCATGCTGAAAAGAAATGAAAGCCAATGTAAAGATTGCAAATGCTTAAGGAGTATTGGGAAAGAAAAACATAACAGTTTTTATAAGAGCTCTGGGAGACATACATGTTAAAGAGAAAGAAAAGCCAGCAAAATATAAAAATATAAAATATTCTTCACTGAAAAAGGAGCAAGAGAACTAAAAGAATATATTATAATTGAAGCAAAGAGAGATTCAGGAAAAGGCTGCACACATGTCAGAGAAATTGCTGATAAAGAAAAGGCCTTCAAATCGAGTCATACATAAACATATTATTACATTGTTAACTTTTTTCCTGATTGTTAATTAAAAGACATTCATCATTCAATATGATGAAATTCTGAATAGCATTTGGAAGATACCAAAGATCTATTGATGACATTTCACCACAACATAATTATTTCTGGAGAATATGCTGAATATATGCACCTCTATTTTAGTGGCAAGAATTACAGAGCCAGGGAAGACATGGAGACCTGTTAGCTTCAAAAGATGTGTGCTTCTGCTAGGAATTTACCCAAGGGATACAGAAATGCTGATGCATANTAAATGTGAAAAATTTTATAACAATGGAATATGAAAAAAAAAGATGTGTGCTTGACTAAGGTAGATGAAACAAAAAGAGCTGAGTAAAAAGTTAATCCTAGAGGCAGTTCTATATAATTGTGAATTGTTTCATTAATATATGTGAGAAGAAAAGCACTTTGGAGTCAAAGAAGCTTGAGTTCAAAATTGAGCTCAGTTCAGCTTTTTCCCTAGGTGTGTGACCTCAGCCAGCTTCAGGAGTCTCATCTGTAAAAGGGTGCATTTGATAACATATAGATAAGGCTGATGATATAGAAAGTGGTTAATGCTGGAGTTATTTTTAAATACCTGTACCAATGTAGTAAGGGTTTAGAACCTCCAGCTTGCTGTCTCCTCCTTCTCTCACCCATACCACCATCAGAAAACAGAAAAACAAGTAACACAGAGTCTCCCCACCCATACTCAAATTGAAATCTGAAAATCCCATTTTAGATTAATCCATCTGGTTAAAGACTGCGTACTATCTCAAAATTTAAAAATACTGAAAGATAACACACTCGGTCTGTCAGTTGCTTCTACCTCAATGGACACATTCATGAAATCCTTGACTGGGAGCATGTTGTAATAGTGGCAGAAAGTCCATGAAAGCCCTGAACCCATTTGCAGTGGTTGCACAGATGCACTATTGGGAGGAGGAAAAGGGGATCAGGGGACACAGACAGATTTTATCTCCTTCGTGGTTATTTCCTAGGGACTAATTAGAGAGTGTGGGAAATATTTGGGTGGCAGGGAAATCTGTTTGATATTCAATAGTTATGGTTCTCTAGAGTGTCATGAGGGTAAAACATAAAAGCCTTTGTCAATATCCAAGCATTCGTAATACATTTTTATTTATACATAGCCTTTATTCTGAGACCTCTTGGGACTTGGCAGACACATTGCAATTCAGCCTCAATTTGTCTTCACAGGTGTGTCACTAAAGTGTATAAGAAGGTGATACAATTCTATTATCTTCAGATTACAGATATAGAAAAAAAAAAAAAGCAAAGACAGATAAAGTAATTTATCTATGACCTCACTACATGTAAGTAGTTGAGCAGGGAATAGAACAAGTCATGTAATAGATACCTCTCCTGTCAAATGAGGACACCAGCGCCCCACCCAGCTGGGAACTGCCTTTTTCTGAATGTTTAGTACCAGCTGAGGAAAGGATCGGAAGATGAGGTCCTATTGAGAGAAATAAAAACAAATAGTTCAGTCACCAACAAGTCACCGCGGATACTGTGGATTCGGTTGTTATTAGGTAAGGCATGAGTTGAGGCCAAGTGGACTTCTGTCCATTAGATGAGTGTTTGTGTATTGTATAAAGCCTGCAGGACCCCTTTTTTGCTGATCTTTCCACTAAACCCTTCTCTTTTTTTAAATTTTTAATTAAATTTTTAAAAATTCTCCTACAGTTGACACTGTTATATTAGTTTCAGATGTACGACATAGTGATACAAGAGTCCTATATGTTACTCAGTGCTCGTCATGGTAAGTGTGCTCTTAATCCCCATCACCTATTTTACCCACTCTCCCCACACAGTCCCGCTGTTAACCAGAATTCTCTGGTTCTCTACAGTTAAGAGAACATTTCTTGGTTTGTCCCACCAAACCCTTCTGTAGTTGGCTTCATCCCACGTTGTGTTAAATAACTCCCCCTGAAATTCTGCCACAGCTGAATGGGTCCTGAATCTTAACATCTCCACCTGCCAAACCAGAATCACACTGCAGCCACTCTTTAAGGTAAAAATTGGAACACATATCCCTCTGGCACTGAGCCAGTTCTGAGGCAAGACTTTGACTTTTGTTTCTCCATTGGTTATTTTCATTTCAAAGGTCAGTGTTCAGAAGAACACAAAGGAAAATCTAGCATGAGTATTTTCACATAAGGATAATAAACAAGCCCTCATTCATTATTTTTGTTTATAAAAGTTGACTTCCTTTATTTCTTGAGAAAAATGAAATAGGATGGTAGAAAAATTATTAAAATGGAATGTTAAAGATTAAATGGTTAAGATAATTTATTTTGCTTAAGGGTATCGAAATATGGTGTAAAGCCTTAAATCAAAATCTTCCTTAATTGCTTGTGATTGCTACCAGCTTGAATTTAGGTAAGAAAAATGCCATTCAAAAATCTGTAAATGGCTTAGATACAGTCTCTTTCCTCTGACACTTAAAGGCAAAATAAAGTCTCCCTCTATTTTTTTTTCAGTTTCATTGGGAAATTGTTGACATATATCACTATATAAGATTAAGGTGTACAGTACAGCATGATGATTTGATTTACATATATTGTGAAATGATTACTGCTGTAAGTTTAGTTACCATCCATCATCTAGTGTAGATACAATAAAAAAGATATATCCTCTGTACTTAGCCTATTTATTCTGCCCCACTCCCCCAATCCTGACAACCACTGATCATTTTACTTTTCCATAGTTTTGCCTTTTCCAGAATGTCATATAGTTGGAATCACTCATGATGCAGGCTTTTTAGATTGGCTTCTTTCAATTAGTAATATGTATTTAAGATTCTTCCGTGTCTTTTTATGGCTTTTAGCTACTTTCCTTTTATTTAAAATTAAAAAAATTTTTTATGTCTCTATTTTATTTTGGGAGACAGAGACAGAAAGCGAGTAGGGGAGGGGCAGAGACAGAGGGAGACACAGAATCTGAAGCAGGCTCCAGGCTCTGAGCTGTTAGCACAGAGCCCAACATGGCTTGAACCCACGGACTGTGAGATCATGACCTGAGCCAAAGTCAGACGCTTAACCCACCGAGCCACCCAGGCGCCCCACTACTTTCTTTCTAATACTAAATAACATCCCATTATTTGTTTACTCATGAACCTACTGAAAGACATGTTAGTTCCTCCCAAGTTTTGCCAGTTCTGGATAAAGCTGCTTATACACATCCATGTGCAGGGCTTTGTGGGGACATATATTTCCCATTCCTTTGGATAATACTAAGGAGCATGATTGTTAGATCATGGTAAGAGTATGTTTAGCTTTGTAAGAAACCACCAAAGTGTCTGTATCATTTTTCATTCCCACCAGCAATGAATGAGAGTTCTTATTTCCACATCCTCTCAAGTATTTGGTGCTGTATGTTTATTTTAGTCACACTAACAGGTGTGTAGTGGTATCTCACTGATTTCATTTGCATTTCCCTTGTGATATATGATGTAGAGCATCTTTTCACATGCTTAGTTCCCATTTATATATCTTCTTTGATGAGGTCTTCTTTCAGGCATTTTGCCCATTTTTTTAACCTGTTTTTTTTTTCTTATTGTTGAGTTTCACAGGTACTTTGATATTTTGGATAACAGTACTTTATCAGATGTGTCTTTTGCAAGTATTTTCTCCCAGTTTACCTTCTCATTTTATTTTATTTTTTTTTTAGTGTACTTATTTTTTACAAAAGAGAGAGCACAGTTGGGGAGAGACAGAGGGAGAGGAAGAGAGAGAATCCCAAGCAGGCTGCATGCTGTCAGGTGGAGCCCAATGCAGGGCTCGATCTCATGAACCATGAGATTATGACTGGAACTAAAATCAGGAGTCAGTCGCTTCACCAGCTGGGCCACCCAGGCATCCTGGTCTTCTCATTTTCTTAACAGTATATTTTATAGAGAAGTTTTTAATTTTATTCTTTTAATTAATTTTATTTTTTTAAATATTTTTTATATTTTTATTTTTTATTATTATATTTTATTTTTAATTAATGTATTTATTTTTAAATTTACATACAAGTTAGTTAGCGTATAGTGCAACAATGATTTCAAGAGTAGATAATGTCCCTTATCCATTTATCCCATCCCCCCTTCCCACAACCCCTCCAGCAACCCTGTATTTGTTCTCCATATTTAAGGGTCTCTTTTTTGTCCTCTTCCTAACTTTTATATTATTTTTGCTTCCCTTCCCTTAGTTTGTCTGTTTTGTA
Source organism: Crocuta crocuta (assembly GCF_008692635.1). Classification (NCBI taxonomy): domain Eukaryota; kingdom Metazoa; phylum Chordata; class Mammalia; order Carnivora; family Hyaenidae; genus Crocuta; species Crocuta crocuta. The sequence goes on from NW_027532276.1 coordinate 331,919, forward strand.
TCTTAAAGTCCTCATATGAATGCAGTCATATATTTGTCTTTCTCTGATTAGTTTTGCTTAGCATATCTTCTAGTTCCATCCATGTAGTTGCAAATGGCAAGATTTCATTCTTTTTGATTGCTGAGTAATACTCCATTGTGTGTGTGTGTGTGTGTGTGTGTGTGTGTGTGTGTGTGTGTGTTTGTGTATCTACATCTTCTTTATCCACTCATCCATCGATGGACATTCGGGCCCTTTCCATACTTTGGCTATGGTCAGTGGTGCTGCTATGAACATTGGGGTGCATGTGCCCCTTCAAAACAGCATCCCTGTATCACTTGGATAAATACCTAGTAGGGCAATTCCTGGCTGGTAGGGTAATTCCAGTTTTGATTTTTTGAGGAACCTCCATACTCTTTTCCAGAGTGGCTGCACTAGTTTGCATTCCCACCAGCAGTGCAAGAGATCCTCTTTCTCCACATTCTCACCAACATCTGTTGTTGCCTGAGTTGTTAATTTTAGCCAATCTGATAGGTGTGAGGTGGTATCTCAGTGTGGTTTTGATTTGTATTTCCCTGATGATGAGTAACGTTGAGCATCGTTTCATGTGTCTGTTGGCCACCTGGATGTCTTCTTTGGAGAAATGTCTGTTCATGTCTTTTGCCCATTTCTTCACTGGATTATTTGTTTTTTGGTTGTTGAGTTTGATAAGTTCTTTATAGATTTTGGATACTAACCCTTTATCTGATATGTTGTTTGCAAGTATCTTCTCCAATTCCATTGGTTGCCTTTTAGTGTTGCTGATTATTTCCTTCGCTGTGCAGAAGCATTTTATTTTGATGAGGTCCCAGTGGTTCATTTTCCTTTCGTTTCCCTTGCCTCTGGAGATGTGTTGAATGAGACATTGCTGTGACTGAGGTCAGAGAGGTTCTTGCCTGCTTTTTCCTTGAGGCTTTTGATGGCTTCCTGTCTCCCATTTAGGTCTTTCATCCATTTTGAGTTTATTTTTGTGTGTGGTGTAAGAAAGTGGTCCAGGTTTATTTTTCTGCATGACGTTGTCCGGTTTTCCCAGCACCACTTGCTGAAGAGACTATCTTTATTCCACTGGATATTTTTTCCTGCTTTGTCGAATATTAGTTGGCTATACATTTGTGGGTCCATTTTTGGGTTACCTATTATGTTCCATTGATCCGAGTGTCTATTCTTGTGCCAGTACCATACTGTCTTGATGATTACAGTTTTGTAATACATCTTGAAATCTGGGTTTGTGATGCCTGCTGCTTTGGTTTCTTTTTCAAGATTGCTTTGGCTATTTGGGGTCTTTTCTGGTCCCATACAAATTTTAGGATTGTTTATTTTAGCTCTGTGAAGAATGCTGGTGTTATTTTGATAGGGATTGCAAGAGGCATTAATTTTAATAAAATCTAGCTGATCAATTATTTCTTTAATAGATCATGCCTCTGGTGTTACATGTAAAACATCATTACATATTCAGGATCTGAATCCTGGATTTTCTCCTATGTTTTCTTCTAGGAGTTTTCTCCTGTGTTATTTTCTAGGAGCTATATAGTTTTGTGTTTTGCATTTAAGTCTATGATCCATTTTGAGTTAATTTTGTGAAACTATAAGATCTGTCTAGATTTTTTTTTTTTTTGCATGGCACATTGCAATATTTTATTGGCTATTTGGGACCTTTTGTCTCTGCATATAAACTTTGGGACCAGTTTGTTGATGTCCACAAAATAACTTGCTGTCATAGTGACTGGAATTGTGTTAGATCTCTAGATCACGTTGGGAAGAACTGACAACTTGGCAATATTGAGTCTTCCTATTCATGAACATGGAATACTTTTTCACTTATTTAATTCATTTATTTGATCAGAATTATATAGTTTTTGTCAAACATATCATTTAATGTTTATTCATTCATGAGAGAGAGAGAGAGGGAATGAACAGGGGAGGGATGGAATGAGAGGCAAACACAGAATCCAAAGCAGGCTCCAGGCTCTGAGCTGCATAGAGCCCAATGTGGGGCTCAAACTCATAAATTGTGAGATGATGACCTGAGCCAAAGTCAGAATCTAAACTGACTGAGACACTCGGGCATCCCACCTCATACATATCTTGTGTATATATATTTTTCAAATTTTTAAATGTTTATTCATTTTTTGAGAGACAGAGCACAAGGGGAGGGGCAGAGAGAGAGGGAGACACAGAATCTGAAGCAGGCTCCAGGCGCTGAGCTGTCAGCACAGAGTCTGACATCGGGCTCTGACCCACAGATCATGAAATCATGACCTGATTCAAAGTTGGATGCTCTGCCTACTGATTCACTCAGGCACCCCTGAAAAACGTTACACCAATAAACTTAAAATTTTAAATGGCATATATAGAAACACATTATCAAAACTAACAAGAATAGAAAATCTAGATTGTTTTATAACTACTAAAGTGACTGGATTCTTAATTTAATTCTTTCCTACAGAGAAAAACGACAGGCACAGATGGCTTTCGTGGTGAATTCTACCAAACATTTAATCAGACTTTTCCTGAGAACAGTAAATGAAGGATTATTTATTTCCCATCATTTTTGAGGGAGCACATAGCCTTGATATCAAAGCGTGACAAAAACATTATGAGAAAGAAAATTTTCAAGGCAGTATCACCTAGAACACAGATTGAAAAATCCGAAACAAAATGCCAACAAATTGAAATACAAAATATAAAAATTTTGGTTTATTCCAAGAATGCAAGATTGATTAAACATTTAAAGTCAATCAATGTAATTTATCACACTAGTAGAACAAAAGAGAAAAATCATATGACTGTCTTAATAAACAGAGAAAATACTGTGACAAAATTCACCATCTATTCATAATAAAAATTCTAATCAAACTGGGAAAAAATGAAATTTTCCTATTTCAAAAAAAGTATCAATAGGACACATATAGCAAGCATTAAAAGCATTAGGCTTAGTGGTGAAATGGTGAAGGCTTTCCTACTGAGCCATGGAAGGCAAATATGTCTGCCATCGCCATTCTCATTCAACAAAGAACAGAAGGTACCAGCCAGTGCAGAAAGGCAACACAGCTAATATAGGAAAAAGAAAAAAAAAAATGGAGAAAGAGAAAAAGATTGAGGAAAGAGGAAAAGGAAGAAATAAGAAAGAAAACTTTCAATATTCACAGATGATATGTGTATGTGTTTGTAGAAATTCCAGAAAAGGAATCTAAATTGGTATAGTCACTGTGGAAAACAGTATGAAGATTTCTCAAAAAATTAAAAATAGAACTATTATATGATCCAGCAAATTCCATTTCTGGGTATATATCTGAAGAAAATGAAATCACTGTCTCAAAGAGACATGTACACCCCTACATTCATTGCAGTATTATTTATAATAGGTAAGACATGGAAATAACCTAAGTGTCAATCAAAGGACAAATGAATAAAGTAATGTGACATATGTATGTATGTTGTGATACATATTTATATGTATATATAAAATACCATTCAGCCATAAAAATGAAGGAAATCCTGTTGTTTATGACAACGCCTATAAAGGTGAAGGCATTATGCTAAGTGAAATAAGTCAGACAGAGAAAGACAAATAATGTATGATCTCATTTACATATGGAATCTAAAAAACCAAACTCAAAGAGAATAGATTGATGGTTGGCAGAGGCAGAGGGGAAATGGGTGAGGGTGGTCAAAGGGTACAAACTTCCAGTTATAGGATAAATAAGTTCTGGGATTGTAATGTACAGCATGGTGACTACAATAACAATAGCATATTGTATATCCGAGAATCAGTAAGAGAGTAAATGTTAAAAATTCTCAACACACATAAAAATTGTAACCATGTGAGGTGATGAATGTGTTAACTAACCTTACTACGCTAATCGTTTTGTAATATATACATATATCAAATCATCATGATGTATGCCTTAAATTTACCTTGTATATATGACACCTTATATGTCAATTATATCTCAGTAAATCCAGGGAAAAAAGAAATTCCAAAATAACTACAGGTAATTAGCATTAACAAGAGAGTTCAACAAGGTTGGTATGTAAAATACACAAAAGCATTTCATTTCCTACCCCAGTTCATGAAGAATATTCTTTTATCTTTCAAAAGCTCCAGATGTACTCAAATGCATTTCTTGATATCAGAAATGAACAGTCTTAAACAAGAGTTTTAAAAAAATTATTTGTATTTATTCTTGAGAGAGAGAGAGAACACACAAGCAGGGGAGGGACAGAGAGAAAAAGAGACACAGAATCTGAAGCAGGCTCCAGGCTCTGAGCTGTCAGCACAGAGCCCAACATGGGGCTTGAACCCACAAGCCATGAGATCACAACCTGAGCCAAGTCGGATGCTTAACCTACTGAGCCACACAGGCAACCCTAGATTACACATTTAAATATGTAAAACAAAACTTAGATGCTTCTAGAAGATAAGATACAATATCTTCATGACCTAGAATAAGAAAAGACTTTACAAGCAAGACACCAAAAACATAATCATGAGAGAAATATTTATAAATGTTACTATATTAAGTTTATCAGGACACTTCTAAGAGAGTCAAAAGTAAGCCACAGAATGTGAGAGAATATTTTGACACACATAAACAATCCTGCAAATCAAGAAGACTAAGGGGGAGGAAGGAAAAGCCTGGCAACCAAATAGGAAAATGGGCAAGAGATTTCAACAAAAGATTATATCCAAATAGCCAATGAATATATAAGGTATTCAACTCATAAGTTAATATAAACTCAGAAGAAATGTGAGCCAACCAAAAATGGGATAGCATTACTATGGCATAATAAGAAGTATGTATTTGGCCTCTGTCCCCAATTTCAACACAGAGCTCCTAGAACCCTTCTTATTCCTTAAATGATAGAAATGAGAAGAACATCTTTTTTATATATGTTCTAAGACCTTTGTTCCTGACGTAAGAATTTCTAAGACCCTCGGGATCTCCAGAGTAACTTCGTACGCTCATGAGATGACTAGTGACTGGGGTCCCTAGATAGCTTCAGGATAGGAGCTGGTCCCTGGAAAGATCAAGGCATGATTAAAGAGTCAGCGCTTTTAGTCCTGCCACCGTCGGGGGCGGGGGGGCCGGGTATGAGATTGGAGATTGAACTAATCATCAGTGGCCAATGATCCATCAACTCTGCCTATGTAATGAAATGTCCATAAGAACTCTAAACAAGGTTTGAAGAATTTCCAGGATGGTGGACACATGGAAGCGCTATAGCTCTTCATTGAATTGTTGATTTGTGTCCTTTTGCATTAAACTGTTTCCCTGGGTTCTGTGAGCCATTATAACAAATTATCAAGCCTGAGCAAGGGGTTGTGGGAGCCTCCAATCTGTAGCCAAGTCAGACGGAAGTGAATAACCTGGGACTCACTACTTGGAGTTGGCATCTGAGGTGGGGGCAGTCTTGTGCATCTGAGCCCTTAAGCTGTAAGATCTGAATTGACTCCAGGTAGTTAGTGTCAGAATTGAATTTAATTGTACAACATCCAGTTGTTGTCCACAGAGAATTGGAGAATTTCTTCTTGTGAAAAACTCATACATTTGGTATCAGAAATGCTGTGAATAGAGAAAGAGCTTTCCTTTAATCAGAAGCCCATCAATATGACTAAAATTTAAAAGATTGATAATACTAATCATGAAGTCAAGTATAGAGCAGCAAGAATTCTCTTTCCCTACTATTTGGCAAGAAAATCAAGACAACCCTTTAGAAAAGGTCTGATTCTATCTATAGAGTAAAATATAAGCACATGCTAGCACGTAATACTTCCACTCCTAGGACCAGATAGAACTGCAACATGTGCACATATGAACCAGCAGATAGGTAGAAGTGTGTTCTTAACAGTATTATTTGTTTTTGCCTCAAACTGGAAATATCCAAATGTACATTAAGAGTAAAATGGATAAATAACCTGTAGGTATATTTATACAGTGGAAGATTATGAAAGAGGAAAATGAACAAACTATAGCTACAATCCAATCAAATCCTGGATAAATTTCACAAATACGTTAGCAAAAGGAGCCCGTCATGCAAATATTCATACTGTAGGACTTCATTTACCATAAAATTCAAAACAGAAAACCATGGAGTTTGGAGATACATTGAGACTATAAAGTAAGCAAGGACGTAATTACCATTGTAGGCAAGGGGTGATGGAGGAGATAGGACAGGGGCTTTGGAAGTGCTGCCAAGATTTTGTTTCTTGATCTGGGTGGTGGTTACATTAGGGTTTGTTTTAAGATACATTATTAGGCCACACATTTTTGTTTTATAAATTTTTGTATATGTTTTATTTTTTTTCAAGTTGTATCTCTATTAATTTAGTAATAATAGGGGTTTGGGTGGTTCTTTTTGTTTTTAATTGAGATCTAACTAACATAGAACATTGTATTAATTTTAGGTGTGTACAACATTATGTTTTGATGTATATTTATATTGCGAGATGAGTACCACCATAAGATTAGTTAACATCCATTACCACACATAGTTACAAGTTTTTTTTCTTGTGATGAGAACCTTTAAGATCTACTCTCTAAGCAAATTTTTTAAAAAGTAATCTCTATGCCCAATGTGAGGCTTGAACTCATGACCCCAAGATCAAGGGTCATGTCCTCTACCGACTCAGCCAGCCAGGCACCCCATTAGCAACCTTTAAATATACAATACAGTATTATTCACTATAGTCACCATCCTGTACATTATATCCCGCAACTTGTTTATCTTATAACTAGAAGTTTGTACCTTTTGACCTCCTTCACCCATTTTGCTTACCTTCCCACACGCCACCCTCAATTCTGGCAATTACCAATTTATTCTCTGAATCTATGAGTTGGGGTTTTTTTGTTATTTTTTCTTTAGATTCCACATGTAAGTGAGATCATATGGGATTTGTCTCTCTTGGTCTGACTTATTTCATTTATATAATGCCTTCAGGATCCATCCATGCTGTTGCAAATGGCAAGGTTTCCTTGTATATGTTTTAAATTCCAAAACTGAAAAGAAACCTTCCACATGAACCAGTTGGTGATGTCCAATGACGCTGATACTTGCAATGACCTGTTAAGTTTAGCCCTGGCCTTTGAAGTGTGCCTGGAATAATCTTTTATTAAAGCCCACACAGCAATCCTCACTGATGCTATCATCTCACTGATTTAAATGAAGGACTTAAGAGTTACTCTTTTTATAATGGCACATTACAAAGATTGTCAGAAGAGAAGGAACAGCATCCATTTCAGGTCACATGTAGTTTTAATTAAACTCTCCTGGTAGAAAAAACATTCTCTTCTGCTGCACCATCTATGGACCTTCTAGGACATCTGTTGGAGTGTGCTCTGCCTTCTGTAGTAGAACTGTCAGTGTGTACTGACACACTTAAAACCAATGAGAGAGCCAGCAGCAAAGATCCTCACCCCTGGAGCCCCCATCACAGGAGGGAGTGATGGAGCTGAGTGAATTATCTCCACAGAGAAGCCCACTCTCCTTGATAAGCATTTAATGTATTGGCTTTGACAACCCTTGACTCCCTTGTCATTCTAATTTTGTTATTAAAATTAAAGTAGACATGCTTAAAGCTCAAGTGTTTTGGTATAAGTTCTTTAAAGGGTCAGAAATCTGTGCTCTAAATTTTTAGCAAAATGCTTTCCCAGTTGTTTTTTCTTAAAGAGAAAAAAATCTGAAAGGTCACATCTATATTTTTGTAGATTTGTTGCTATCCTCAATTTCCATTCTACCAGAGTAAAGTTTAACCGCTGGATATTAAAAAACAAAAAATCTTGGGGTGCCTGGGTGGCTCAGTCTGTTGAGCATCTGACTTCAGCTCAGGCAATGAACTCGACAATTTGTGGGTTCAAGCCCCGCATCAGGCTCTGTGCTGAGAGCTCAGAGCCTGGAGCCTGCTTTGGATTTTGTGTCTCCTATCTCTTTGCCCCTCCCCTGCTTGCACTCTGTCTCTGTCTCTCAAAAATAAACATAAAAAAAATTTTTAATCTTGATTTGATATGAAAAAATAAAAACTATATTTAAAAATCCTCTCCAGTGGACTTCACCCTCCCCCAACCAAACCTCAGCCTTCCTTTACAAAAATCTCAAAACTAGTCTCTGTAGACATACCTGGAGCAGAAGAAATCAAATGGGAATTGCTCAGGACCATTGAGCTAAAAGTCACTTATTTTATGAAGAAAAAATGAACCACCTTTCTCGCACTAGAACATACCAACTCCTTGGATAAAGTTCAGGATCAAGGCTGGGGCAAAAAGGACATGTGTCTGATGGCAGATAAAACAGAATTTTAAAATTCCAGGTTAAATACTAGAGAAATCTCTTAATGAAGATATTTTCCAGACCGGAGCGGCCTCCGGGGAAAAGATTTGAAGCGACATTGTTTGAGACGTTTAAATTATAGTGGATAAAATACTCAAACCCACCACAAAGAAACACTCTTTGTAGAACTCATGGGAAAATTAGTGGGAGTTATAATAGGACTTTTCTGTAAGGAAGTAAGCCTAGGAGGCAGACCTGCTGTTGAATAAATGTTATTTTAAATGGAGTGTGGCCGTATTGTAACTTAGTTCCTTCTTCCTCAGAGAAAAGCGTGAATGGGTAGGTTAGCCAAAAATTAAATAGGTTTTTTTTTTTAAGTGGTAGATTTCTTCACAAAGCCTACCTAATTATGTGAGTTTCTCCTCAAGAACCACATGCTTCAATGCTCATGTTCTTTTAACTACTTTTTTACCTGCTCTCTAGTCCCAGGATTTCCAACCTTCTTCTCTAACAAATCAGCATGTAACAGAGAAGAAAAGTTCCGAACTAACACAGTTTTCAATTTCAAATGCGTAAATTTAATTCCACCTTTCCCAAGTAAAAAGCATTTCATAGTGACCCACCATGCCAAGGCTCTCCTCCTGCGGGGCTGACCCAGGGCAGCCCTAACTGTGCATAAAAAGTTCCACAGCAAGGAAATCACTTGTTGGGAAACAGCCCTTATGAGTTAAAACAAACAAACAAAAAAAACCTACCTTCTAGAGAGTCTTCATTTAAAAGTACAATTGCCATATTCTGTAAGCCTATTGATTTTTCTTCATTGTTGAGATGAAGAATGTAAACAGAATTGCTTATTTACCCATTCCATTTTCTGATACCTTTGCTTCACACTTCTGTCCCTTGCGAATGAGAGGCTGCTATTTTCAAAGTGGTCCATGGAGATGGCTGATGAATGACCAGACAAAGTTCTGATTAATGCTTTATAATTAGGAGTCACCTCTACTTCAAGAGCTTTCTGTAAGTCCACAGTTTTGACCCCACTACCTTCTTTTTCCCTTGGTAATTGCTGAAGTTTGACAGCTACTGTGTTTGTTGCCTGTAACATATGGCTAATTGAATCCGAGTTGAGGAAAGAATGACCAGATTCGTAATTATGATCCACGCCACAGATCTGAAGCCTGAATAAATAGGAAACAAGGAAAAGCCTGCTGACCCAGAAAACGTACTATTATACAGTGACTGCAGCATGATGCAAATATTTTCAGAAATGTCTGAATATCACTTCTTCATGGTTTACTCTTTCTTTTCATCACAGAAGGCAATATAAAGATTAGACAGAGGGGCGCCTGGGTGGCTTAGTCGGTTAAGCGTCCGACTTTCGCTTAGGTCATGATCTCGCAGTTCGTGGGTTCGAGCCCCGCGTCGGGCTCTGTGCTGACTGCCAGCTCAGAGCCTGGAGCCTATTTCGGAGTCTGTATCTCCCTCTCTCTCTGACCCTCCTCTGCTCACGCTGTCTCTCTCTCTCTCCTAGAAATAAATAAAAATTAAAAAAAAAAAAAGATTAGACAGAGATTTGCTTTTATCCAAGTGATTTTTGCAAGTCTGGACACTGGACACCTGATACTCAACCTCTTGAAATTCACAGTCTTTCACTGGGACACTTTCCATTTCTAAGGCAAATGCTAAATTTTCGTCTTGTTGATTTTTCCCCATCCTCACACCTGTAGTATGAAGATACATATATATGTTTTAAAATGTGTGCTTCAGTTTTGAATGAATTTTTCCACAACAGTTAACTTAATGATGACATACCTCCTTTGACTTGCCTCGCTTGAGGGAAGGGGGAAGCAGTAAATGAAACACACCAAGAATATTCACTCATCAAATATTTTTGCTGAACATTGACTAACAATGCAAGCATAGTACTAGATATCAAAAGATATACAGATGAGAAGACACTGTTTTGCAAGTATCTTTCTGGTGCTTGTAAAGGTAAGCAAGATGAACAATGGAAGTATAATGTGAAATGGGTTGTGGTATATACATAAGAAAATACTACTTGATTAATGCCTTTCACTAGACTATAAATGCTATGAACAAAACCTAGTACAGTGACACCAGTGGGGGTTCAGTGGATATTAATTGTAAATTTATAAAAGGGAGAATGCATATGATATACAGTTACGTGGGATTTAGAGAGACGTCACATCTGATTGTGGAGTCTAGAGAGGCCTTTATAAGAATATAGATTTTTGCGTTAAGTCTTAAATGAATGCATAAGGTTATAGTAGATACAATGGGGGTCACTCTGCTAAAGTGGCTCAAGCATAGGGCATAGGCAAAGAAAAAAAAGGCAAGATACAGAATATATATTTGGGTGGCACGATTGATCTAGTTTGTTTGAGAAAGTCATATATAATACTTGACATTTTGCACCATGTCATAAATTTTATAAAGATACCTGAAAAAGAGTCATGTGAGATAGCCCTCGGAAGGTATACTGGGACCAGGTCATGGGTAACTTGGATTACAGGCCAATGATTATGACAAAAAGCAGTGATCCATCAATGTCCACGGGCTAATTCAAATCTCAACTATTTATTCATGACAGGAAATGTTCTCTTTTCTGAAATCTCTCAAGCACTCATGCACTGGCATTAACCTACTACAGTGAAAATATGAAGTCTGAGTCTTCCCTGGAATTCATTTTAAGGAGTGACCTGGAAGGATGCTGAGAATAAACATACGTGCTAAAAAACATTCCTGGGGCACCTGGGTGGCTCAGTTGGTTAAACGTCCGACTTTGGCTCAGGTCAGAATCTTGTGGTTCATGAGTTTGAGCCCCTCATTGGGCTCTGTACTGACAGCTCAGATTCTGGGTCTCCCTCTCTCTCTGCCCCTCCCCTGTTTGTTCTCTGTCTCTCAAAAATAAATAAATGTTTAAAAAAATTTTTTTAAATGTCATTTCCTCTACCTTTTTCTTTTTGGCAGCTTGCCAGCTATAACTAAAAATAATTCAAAAAATTAAAGAATGATATCAATAGCTTTTATCTGTTAACAATCATTTTTATTCTAAGACATGCAATATCTCATGCACAGGCTTAATAGTGCTGAGAATGCAAACAGTTTCTTTGGAATTTCCTGGTGAAGGCTACCAAGTGTTTACATCAACAGCTGTTCTTCAGTATATTAACATCTTAAAAACCATTATTTTTGCACAGGAAACATGGCCAACTGGAGACTTCTAACTATAAAGTATACATTTCATCTTTCCTGGCTAGTATAATTATGCAAAATATTTCTGGCCAATAAGATGGAAGCAAAAGAATTTTGTGTGACCTCTGATGAAACTTTCTTCATCCCATTCTCCATCTAGCTGTCTGGAAGGCAGACTTGATGGCTGAAACTTGACAAGCTATCTTGGATCAGAAGGTGGCCTAGAATTTAGAATGAAGCTAGAGAGAAAGCCCTGGGTTCCTGACGATTTTGAAGGTCCCATGCCACTTTAGATTGTTTTCCTGTAGACTTAGTTTACATGTACAGAATAAAATTCCCTGTTGTTTAAGCTACTCTTATTTAGAGGCTTTTATCACTTCAAATTGAATTGGAACTTAAGTAATTTAGAATTTGAGGAATAAAAGAAAACAATATGTAAAACATGTGAGATTAGATTGTTGCTAAGGAAATATTCACTCCTCTCCTTTCTGTTGGAGGAATATACTTCCATATCTCTCCGTGTGGGATTTGGCCATGTGACTCGCTTTGACCAATGAGATGTCAGCATACATGACTTGCACAGAGACTTGAAGTATGCCTGTATGGCTGGCCTTACCCTCTTGCATTCCTTCCAACTGCCATGAGAAGAACTTCCAGTCTATAGCCATTACCTCTTTAACCCAGGCTCTAAAATGAATACTCATGGAAGAGACCTAAGCCCAGCCCTCAGTCAGACTTGGGGCAGCTGAGCTCCAGCTGACACACACATGGGCAAACAAGAAATAAATGCTTGTTGTTTTATGCCCCTAGAGTCTCTGATTGTTGTTACCTAGCATTAGTTGACTAATGAATATCTTCTGCAGACTCCGTTCAAATTTGTCAAGATTATATTCATTGAGAACTGCAGACTATCGTTTGTAACCACCCCCAAAGCAACCTTCTAGTACCAGCAAAGTGACTTATAGATATGAATCCTTAATTCCTATTTTCACTATACTATGCCCGTGTAATTAAGGTCAGAATTGAGTTATGTGGAAGGGTAATCTTTCTATGTCTATTGGCTTTTACAACTGCGACAGTTCTGAATAGAACTCATAGGCCCAGTTTGTCTGGAAATGTGGCAATAAAGTTACCAACTGCCTTTGCTGTGACCACCAGAGCTTTTGAAGATTTCCTCTTGTATTTATGAACTTAGAAACAGGAGTCTGTCTTCTCACACCATTTATTCCTGATTTCCCTCATTCTTAGCAACTGACATGACAATCATTCTTGTTGAGAATATTAACGGCTACTTTACTACAGGTAATGGCAATAAAAGAGGTTCAAATTATTGCAAGATAGCTAATACTTCTCAAGCGAGCTTTCTTAGTTTTATTATTCTGTCTGTAAAACTTTCCAGCCCTTGGAATCCTATGTTGTCCTTCTCTTTGGAAGCTATTTGCTTAGATGTCTGAGTTGGCTGTCTTCTCCTGATCTTCCTAAGTAAAGCTCTCCCCTCTACTGTCACTGCACAGATGTGAACATATTTTTCCTCTAGGGTACTGCTTTACCAACAGTGGCTCCAGACACATGGCTATGGCCCCATATGGCTAACAGTTTTCCATCAGCCTCTCTGTGAGTTCACAGAGTGACCTGTGCACCCGGCTTCTCATAGCCCACATGACAGATTGGTTAGTGACTCTCTATAGACTCTTCTCTTAATTATTTTTTTAATGTTTATTTTTGAGAGAGAGAGAGAGAAAGGGAGAGAGAGAGAGAGAGAGGGAGAGAGAAAGAGAGAGAAGACAAGCAAGGGAGGGTCAAAGAGAGGGAGACACAGAATCTGAAACAATCCCCAGGCTCCAAGCTGTCAGAAACGAGCCTGAAATGGGGCTCAAACTCAGAAGCTACCATGAGATCATGACCCGAGCCAAGGTCAGAGGCTTATCTAACTGAGCTGCCCAAGCGTCCTCTCTATCAATTCTTCTCATTTCCTCCTTTCAAAACTTCACTTCCCCAAGCTCCTTCCCTCTCCTACAATAAGTCTGTTGTTCCAATACTACTTATAATGGCTGTAAAATCCTGACTGAACTTACTTATTTTCATGGCTTTTTTCCCCCCATTGTGTCCTGTTCTACTACTCACTACTGCCAATCAAACAGGTATGTCTTTCTGAGCTTCTGTGAATATGAAGGCATGTAACAGCAAAGAGGGAGTCTCCTTGGATTTTGTATTTCAGTAGCCTATGTGAACAGTTCCTTAAGTGCCATGGTCAATTACAAGACTGTTGTGGCTTCTTTAAATTTTTGAGCTATCGGTACACAAGCTGCTAGTATTAACTTCTCGTTTGAACCTAGCTATTTAAAAAATGGAACCACGGGGCATGTGGGTGGCTTGGTTGGTTAAGCATCCAACTTCGGCTCAGGTCCTGATCTCATGGTTCCCTGAGTTCAAGTTCCACATCGAGCTCTCTGCTATCAGCACAGAGCCCACTCTGGATCCTCTGTCTCCCTCTCTCTCTACCTCTTTCTCTCTCTCTCAATAAATAAAAAACTTTTTTAAAATTAATTAGTTAATTACTTTAAAAAATGAAAGATGGAATCATTAGGTTTTTAGCGTTTTATTTGTTTGCTTGTTATTCACTTGTTTACTTAGGCCTTAAGATGCCATGAAAAATATTTTTTTTAATTTTTTTTTAATGTTTTTTTTTTTTTTATTTCTAGGAGAGAGACAGAGAGAGAGACAGCGTGAGCAGGGGAGGGTCAGAGAGAAAGGGAGTCACAGACTGAAACAGGCTCCAGGCTCTGAGCTGGCAGTCAGCACAGAGCCCGACACGGGGCTTGAACCCACGAACCGTGTGATCATAACCTAAGCGAAAGTCGGACGCTTAACCAACTAAGCCACCCAGGCGCCCCAAGATGCCATGAAAAATATTGACACACTTAGGACACCACGAACCTAGAAAGGTAAGGTAGTAAGGACTTGTGACATAAGAACAATTTAGGAAAAAACAGAGCAAGAGCAAGGCTCCCCCCCCCCCATAAGGCCTCTGGCTATCACATGGGGAGATGGGGGTAATCAGGACCTAGAGCTTGGTTTCCTACAACCAAACTCTAATGAGACAGCAAAACTCCCAGATAAGTCATTGGGATCTTAGAGCAAAGGAGACTGGAGTCCAACTATATGAATAGGCCCCTAAGAGTTGGCATGAGAAGGTCTTAGCCTCACAGAGCTTTACAAATTCTAGCGTGACATGGGAGCAGTAGTATGATTCTCCAGGCCCTAGAACAGTGTGGATGTAGCGGAGTGCCCTGCCCAACCTGAAAACCTTATTCAGGCAGAAACGAAGAATGTATTTGGAATGGGGACAGGAGGGGCAATGGATGCCTTGAAGATGCATGTGTGATCAAATGTCCTCTTCAGCCCTGAGTGCTTAGACCCAAGTGAGCCATCTATGGCTTAAATGCAACCCAAGGAGAAGGGAAGTAGAGAGAGATATAGGAAAACCAACCACATGAAGCAGAGTTAAGTTTCTACTCTGCTGAAGGAATGGGTGTGCAAAAAGAAATTGAATGGAGTGATTGAAAAATAAAGGTACGATTCTTAACATACTTTGATCTGCAGCCTGAGATATAGAACACCTATATAAGCATATAAAATGGAAGTCGTTTAACCACTATTCAGGAAGGTGCTGTTTGTAAGAAACTCTGCTTTCTTGTTTTAAGAAAAACCTCCTGTCCAAACACCAGGGGGAATTTTTTTGATATCCTTGACGAAAAGAGATTATGGCTCAAATCCATCATGCCCACTGTGACATATTTTATAAATATTAGAACTAAAAAGGGACACTAAGAGTATTTGTCTACTGGTTTTCAAACATTTTTAAATTCAGAAATTATTTCCTAGATCACGTATTCTTAGTAAAATATTATTAGATCCCCAAGAGATAAAAGTGGCATTATACAAGCAAAAGTTTATTGAGGTTTTTTTGAAGTTTATTTAACTATTTTGTGAGAGGAAGAGAGAGACAGACAGACAGAGACAAAAAGAGAGGGAGAGAAAGAGAATCTTATGCAGGCTACACACTGTCAAAACAGAGTCTGACACGGGGCTCAAACCCATAAACCATGAAATCATGACCTGAGCCTAAGTCAGTTGCTTAACAGGCTGAACCACCCAGGCGCCCTACAAAAGTTTATTCTTAAATTTATAATATGTATTTTATTTTATTTATTTTTTAATTTTTTAATGCTTTATTTCTAGGAGAGAGAGAGAAAGACAGCATGAGCAGGGGAGGGTCAGAGAGAGAGGGAGTCACAGACTCTGAAACAGGCTCCAGGCTCTGAGCTGGCAGTCAACACAGAGCCCGACGCGGGGCTCGAACCCACGAACTGCGAGATCATGACCTAAGCAAAAGTTGGACGCTTAACTGACTAAGCCACCCAGCGCCCCATAATATGTATTTTAAAAACAGCCAATGAAAACGGTAAAACCATTTTTGCAAGTGCAAAGATATTAAAATTGGAGGTTACTGCCTTTAGTTGTGGTCTTAAATCAGACATGATGCTCAATTTATTTCTGTATTTTGTATTCTCCATTTAAATCAATTGCTTGATTCACAAGATAAATGATTGAAGTGGTAACAATTTTCTAATAGCTTATCTTGTCATCTCAGATTATTAGTCAATGTTCTAAGTATCTTTTACAATACAGTAAACTATCTTAAAATTTAGTGGCTTTAAAAAAAGTCACAACAATTCCTGTGAGTCCAGAATTCAGGCAGAACATGGATGCTTGATTCTGCTTTATTTGGCATGAAGTGGAGTCATTCTTCATTGGTACTAAGCTAATAGAGGACCTTGTCTGGAGTAACCAAAGTTGCTTCACTCACAGGTCTGATGCTTTGGTGGGCACCCTTTCCTGTCTCCATACAGACTCGGGGTCTCTCCATGTGGTCACTCCAGCAAGGTAGCCAAGCTTCTTGCATGGTAGCTCAGGGAGCCAAGAGTGAGCATTCTAAGAAGGCTAGGAAGAAGCTGCAAGCCTTCTCGTGGCCTGGTTTCAGAATTTTAGAATATCCCTTCCAATATGTTCTGTTGATCAAATAAGTTACTAAGACCTGCCCAAGTTCAAGCAGAGGGAGGAATGGACTCTACCTCTCAATGGAAGAATGGCATGTTCATACAAAGAGGTGAAAGAATTGATGGTGGCCCCTTGAGAAACAGCTACCACATTCAGGAAAACCAATCAAGACATTTGAAAGAAAAGTGAAGTCTCAATGTTTAATAATATCTACAAACATTTCTCCATTGGCAAATGTTCAATGTGAAGAATCAATGAATAGTTTTTTCAGGCTGCCATTGCTTACAGGAAAAATGATTTTTAAACATATATTGTTAAATTATGACATGTTTCATGGTGCCTGGGTGGTGCAGTTGGTTAAGGGTCCCACTTCGACCCAGGCCATGATCTCACAGTTTATGATTTCAAGCCCCGCATCAGCCTGCTTCAGATTCTGTGTCTCCCTCTCTCTCTGCCCTGCTCAAGCTCTTGTCTCTCTCTCTCAAAGGTAAATGAACATTGAAAAAAATTATGACATGTTTCAATGGCTTTTTTAAAACCCCAGATACTTAAGGAACAATTTTGTCCAATATTTCTTTGACTTCTCAAAATAATCGGATTTATGTTGTTTTACATATTGAGTCTAAATTTTGTTTCCATTTCTTTATGGACATTTCAGTCTGTAGCTATAATTCATTGGGATCTTGAATTCACAAACTAACATGAGCTTATTCAAGTTTAAGTTACTACCCATGTCATTACAAATAATCCTGAACATCCTGCAATTTAAAATGTAAGCTTTAATAAAATTGAGATTCGTATGGCACTAGCACTGTGTGCAAAGATGGTAGAATCTTCTTAAAAGCTAGTGCTTGCCTTACACAACATATGATGACTAAGTACATTCTGGCAACAACTTTTCCCTAAGTCACCAATCCTTTGCTTCTTTTTTGCCCCTATGATTGTTCTTACACAGTTATTGAAGACATTCCTACATTGATCATATTGAAAACTGCTTTTAACTCTTATCATTTCTTTCTGATTCCTATGAATCATGTGTTTGACAGAGCATTACATCTTCTTCATATATGCATGTCAGAACAAACCTTAAACAAACTACTGAGATCCATAGTATTTGCAATATGATCAGCTGAACTGTAAAGAATTCATATAATCTCAGCTTCCTTGCTAATACATCAAATCCAATGGATGTATTCTTTAGTCCTCTTTAGATTGTGTTATCAGATAATGTTACTGTTCTAATCCCATATTTGTTACTGTGTTGTATCAGTTATTTGTTGCTGTATAACAAACCATTCCAAAGATTAGTGGCTCAAAAAGACAATTTTTTTTTTTTTTACAATTCTATGAATTAACTGGTCCATTCTTCTGCTAGTTTTGCCTGGTCGCTCCTGTGGTTGCATCGATCACATGACTTGCCAGGGGCCAGAAAGTCTAAGGTGGGCTCACTCATGTCTTGGGTTTTGGTGCTGTTCTTTCTCATCATTCAGTAGCTAGCTAGGCTTCCTTACATGGTGGCCAGAGCATTCTTAGAGGGAGAGGCAAGAGCTCCAAGGCAGCATTCTATTAGTCTAACCAAGTGACAAAGCAAGTTCAGATTCAAGGAGTGGAAAAATAGATACCACCTCTTGCTTTGAGGAGCTCTTCAATACTGAAAGAACCTGGAATCCTTCTGCCTACATTCACAAAATTTTATTTCCAAATAGTGTTGAAACTTGTCATAGAACAGAGAAGAATCTTGCAAAATCTCATTACATATATCACATTGAAGATTTAAGCATTTTTATTGCACAAAGGTAAATCCCAATGATAAATAATGGTAAACAAACAAACAAAACCAGCACTTTTAAGTTTTCATTTTTTTTACTGACACTTTAACCTGTAGTTATAATTCATGGGGAACCCAGAAGTGCCAAACAAATATAAACTTGTATCATAGTGACTTTGAAGACAATTTTCTGCATATTGCTTTCATTTTGCATAGTGCTGTCAGTTTGATCGATAAAATCTGAAGATACATTTAGTACTTTATATTATGACTTGTTTTATTCTGAGCCTAATCAATACAGCACGCCTATCTCAAATGTGGGCCTGATCAATATTATCATTTCCATCTGCACATTTGCTTTTTAAATGCCCTGCTTTTTAATCAGCAAGCCATTTCTAGTTGCAGGGTGAATTATTCCACCTCACCTAAAATGTGTGTGGTGTGTGTGTGTGTGTGTGTGTGTGTGTGTGTGTGTGTAAAAGTTAAACACAAAGCACCCAAGCATATAACAACTTTATCAAAAAGATCAAGTAACAAGCATTCAAAGTGAAAAGTAAGCATTTAAACATACTGCCAAGTGCATTATTGAAAAGAGATGTGGAAAGCAGCCACTCTGGACAATACCACTGGTGATTTCATGGTGAATGGAAGCTGGCCAGGCACATGTGTGTACTGCTAGCTTGTCATTTCTTTGACGGCAGCCTATGTATTCAATTGTGTAATCTCATGAGAGAGAACCAGGGCTAAAATTTGCAGGAAATTTGAAGGACTTTCGAGAGTAACTATATTCTTCTTAGTCAATGACATGTTTATAAGACAGTCAAATATAAGCACAGGAAGTTTTATTCCAGGGTTAACACCAAAAAAGAAGTTGATGTGACAATGTATGGATGATCTCAAATATGTTAAAATTTGGGATTTAACAACCTTAGTTTGTACCAGTTAAATTTTTAATAGTCAAAAATACATTTTGAAATATGAATCAAATTTTCTCAGAATGTCTGTAGCAGTCTAAAAATCACTACCTTGGTCAAAACATATTTTATAAGTAGACAACATAGCCAAAAGAGGCTAAGAAGCTTGCCCAAGGATTAAGGAGCTGGAGCAAAAATCCAGGTCAAGATACTCCCATGCCATTCTCTTACTAGACTTACTGTCTGTTAGCTCTAATTTTTATCTAACATTGGCTCTCCTCTCCTTTGACCTCAAATATCTAAAGAAGTTTGGAAAGAGAAGTTTTGTTAAGATCAAACATAACACCATAATTCACATCTCCCAGAACTAAAAACGACATTGAAAAATTACTCAAGTTGTATAGGTGTATGTAAGGTAATATATCACAAAGAAGATTCATTACCATTAATATACCCCTCAGGCCAACACAAAGTAAATCCTCCTTTTAGTTTCCATTTGCTTTAAGCTCTTAAATGAATCAGGGTGAAGAGCTCTTGCTAACGTAAATTTTCAAAGTCTGTTCTGATTTCCAGTTTTCACCAAACTATTTATTGATTGAATTCCTCAGATACAATCCAGGTGGATGTCATAAAGATCTACTTGGACAAATTTTCAAAAGGGACCATCTTCCACTCCCTCAAAAATATAGAATTCTTACCTTCCTGAGCATAGCAAAAACCTTATGACAAAAACTTGAAAAAAAAGGAAATATCTAGAGTTGAGGAGATTTTAGGAAACTTGGTACTGTAGCTATTTTCAATATTTCTAGAGGGCAATTAAGCAATAATTATTTTTAAAAGTCTTTTTAAAATTGTGCAGTTCCAGGGTGCCTGGGTGGCTCAGTCAGTTGAGTGTCTGACTTCAGCTGAGGTCATGATCTCACAGTTCATGGGTTTGAGCCCCACATTGGGCTTTGTGCTGACAGCTCAGAGCCTGGAGCCTGCTTCAGATTCTGTGTCTCCCTGTCTCTCTGTCCCTCCTCCACTTGTGCTCTCTCTCACAAAAATAAATAAACATTTAAAAAATTTAAATAATGAAATAAAATTTTGCAGTCCCTTTGAGCTATATTACTGCTAGCAATTTAACTTAGTGAAATAATCTCCATGTGTATAAATTTCCCTATAAAGATTAATCACAGTGTGTGTTTTCATATAATCAAATTAGCAATTACCTAAATGTCCAAGAATACAAAACTGGTAAATATACTATATTATGTCCACATATGAGCTAGTAGTCAACTGCGACTAAGATCTTAGTAGTTGGATTGATATAAATCTGGGTTCAAGTTACATACTAGCTGTGTGACAATGAGAAAGTTATTTAAATTTTCTAAGCCTCCACTTCCTAATGTTAAACTTGCTGAGTTACTGTGAGGATTAAATGAGCATTTAAAATATATTTAGCTCTAATATACAGCAAGTGCTTGGTAGATCTTGGCAAAAAATATTGTTGATTTAATTGAAGTGTTTGGGAGCCATTATAAAAGAATATTTAGGGGGCTCTTGGGCGGGGTCAGTTGGTTAAGTGGCCGACTATGGTTTCAGCTCAGGTCATGATTTCACAGTTTGTGAGTTCACACCCTGCACTGGGCTCTGCGCTGACAGCACTGAACCTGCTTGGGATTCTCTCTCCCTCTCTGCCTCTACCCCACTCGTGCTCTCTCTCTCTCTCTCTCTCTCTCTTTCCAAATAAAGTTTGAAAAATTACAAACAACAAAAAAAGAATCTTTAGGCACACTGAGACAAAGGGTTACAAAATAGCATCTATACTAGGATGTCAAATTTGTGCACGCACTCATTCTTGCATTGAAAACAAAAACACAACTAGAAGATAACCATTAAAATGTTAAAAATTACTACCTCCACATACTCAAATTCTGGGTAATTTTAATGTTCTTCTTTAATATATAGTCCAAGCTTTCTACAATAAGTATTTTTTTGTTCTGTATGCGGAAAAAACTCCACTGTTTTTAAACCCTTTATATCAGCTTGCTAGTCAAACTAAACACTGGGTTTTCTCATTTCCGTTTTTACATGAGGGGAAAGCAGACCTCAAGCTGAGTAAGTCCCTTGTTGAATGGCATGGCCCTCTACCGGCCCGAAGACACCTTCCAACCCAAGTGCAAGGCTTGCCTTTCTTTGATCCATTTTATTACCTATACACAGATTCTTTTTTTTTTTTTATGTTTTATTTATTTCTGAGAGAGAGACAGAGACAGAGAGAGAGAGAGAGGGAGGAAGGGAGAGAGCGTGAGCAGGGGAGAGTCAGAGAGACAGGGAGACGCAGAATCTGAAACAGACTCCAGGCTCTGAGCTAGCTGTCAGCACAGAGCCTGACATGGATCTCAAACCCATGAACCGTGAGGTCATGACCGGAGCTGAAGTTGGATGCTTATCCAACTGAGCCACCCCAGGCACCCCACCTATAGACAGATTCTATAGACAGACAAGTTGCTTTGGTACTCACAAACCTGAAATTTTAATAATTTAATGAAATTGGAATAGTCAAGTAATCTCCAGGGGCATGAGGCAGGATTTTGTTCTGCCCCCTGCCCTATCCTGTTTTTCTACTTTACTGACAAACTCATGTTGCTTATCTTTGACCATGGTGAGAAGATGGGATATTAGAGCCGGAAAATAAACAAGATATAGTTTTTACCATCAAAGCGCTCTTAATTTCAAAGAAATAACATTGGTATTGCAATTTGCAATTAATAAAGCATTTTGCACATATACCCCTGTTTAAGTCGCATAATAACATTGCAGGAAATGGGATAGTATACTGGTGATGATTGATTTGTGGTTTAAGGCACAAACGGCAGTAATTTATTCAATTACTAGTGTGCCGGGGACAAGATTCCAGATCTCCTTATTCCAAGTCTGCTACTCTCTCCTCTAAACTACTACTAAATGTATTAGGTTAGGTATATATGGGTGTTATATGCATATCAGTATCTGATGTACTTAGAACCTACTCAAAGAACCCCCTCTATCTGGTTACATATCAGAACATATAAATCCACTACTGTAAGTTGTAGATGACATTGTCTTTTGACTCTTTGTCTACTATGTCTCATACCATAGAAGCTCTTGGTCTTTTCAGAATTTAGTACCAGAGAAAGCTTTATTTTCCTAGAGGAAACTATACATTTCCCCCTATCTAATAATAAGGATTATGTAATTAATCATACCTCCCTGTTGACTGGGCTTCCCAAGAAACTCAAAGCTAAATATGGATCCAGTATACGGCTAGGAATGGTAGGTATCCACTAAATATTTGGTAGATGAAAGGAAGAGTCAGTAATTAAATGAATGAGTGAAACAACTATACTGGCCTTCATGATTTGCACATTGTATTATTTCTTTAGTCTTTCTATTTCTGTTCATATACTACTATTATTTTATTATATGTATTCTTATTATAATTAGCCTCAAATCTTCTACAGAATGAACCAGGAAATAAATCAATAAACAAATATCTACTATACATACTGGATACTAAGATCTTTACTCAAGAGCTCTAATGCAGAATTCAACTCTTCTTAAAAATAGGACAGTCCCTGACAGCACCTAGACATTCACTCACAATCCTCCCATAAGGCAATAAATCAGGATTCAATTTGATGGGAAGAAAGATGTGGCCCTGTCATCAGATGCAAAAGACACTAAAAGCTTATACACATTTTAAGGGCCCTATTACTCCAGCTCTCTGTTTCCTAAAGCAAAGATGTGGATTTGCCCCTCAACCCCTCATAACCACATGCCTCGAGATGTCCTTGATGTCTTTCTTCCTTCTCTTTGTTTTCCGATATATAAACGCTTTGACCTGATTTCACCTGTGTAAAAATTGTAATAGGAAGCGTCCAAGTGAAAATAAATAATTACCTATCTAGGTCCCACATCTTCCCAGGCACCAACCATCCCCTTCGCAATAACCTTCATCATGCAAGTATATATCAAGTTCTGTGCAACATGGCTTTGTGACATGGTCACTGTCTACAAGGAGTGTAGGAAGCATAGATCTATTTACGAAGCATAGGGACAAGGTATTTAGGGGAGGTGACAAGAAGACATCCTGGAGGAATAGACATCTGAGCTAATTTTGAAGAATGAAAGAAGTTAGCCAGGTGGGGGTTGAGCTGGCAGGGCAAGAGTTAAAGTCCAGATAGGAATCAGAATACTGTGGCGGGTCCATACCAATACAGTTGTACAGATTTCTAAACTATTGAAATTGCTAGTAGCTTTTCCTTAGCTCATGAATCTACCTTGGATACTCTGGTTGCCCAAGACTCGACGATCCCCAGGTGGGGATCAAGTCACCAATAGGGGACAACGTATTCGGACTTGTGTTTTACTTAAATAACTGGCTGCTCTGTGGAGGACTCTTTAAGAAAATAAAACTAGAAACAGTGGGAGGGATTGCAAGTCTCTTCAGAATTTCAGATCAGAGAGGATGAACGTTGAACTAAGTGATGCACATAGAGAGGTGCAAACAAATTCAAGAAAAGCTTAGAAATCAAAATCAGTAGAATTCGGTGAATGATCCGATGTGGAGAGCAAAAATGGAGTGGTCCTACATGATTCTCCAGCCTGTGGTGTGAGTTACCTTAAGACTGTTAGAGTCACCACTTGAGGGGAATGGAGTGTAATTTTAGACAGGTTGCATTTGAGGTGCATATGGGACCCTCAGATAGATGGCCTTGAGGAATTACAGCCCCAAGGCTTTGGAGGAGTCATGAGCAGGTATAATAACAGAAATCAGTTTGATATAACACAAAAGGAGAGGGTTAGAGAGTGAGAGTGAGAAGACCACTGGGTCCTGTAAGGCCACCAACATTTATTGTATGAGTAAAAAGATGGCAGCCCATGATTGAAGTGGAGAATGGAAAGAAAATACAAGGAAAACTGAAATACAAAAAGTTTCAGGGAAGAAAGGTTTCATTATCGGTGTGAAATGTAGCAGAAGATCTGGTAAGATAAAGACAGAAAAGTATCATAGGTTTTTGCATTTAAAAGGTCAGCAGTGACCCAGAAAAATAGCTTCAGGGACGCCTGGGTGGCTCAGTCAGTTAAGCGCCCAACTTCGGCTCAGGTCAGGGTCTCTCAGTCTATGAGTTTGAGCCCCACGTCAGGCTCTGTGCTGACAGCTCAGAGCCTGGAGCCTGCTTCGGATTCTGTGTCTCCATCACTTTGCCCCTCCCCCACTCACACTGTCTCTCTCTCAAAAATAAATAAACATTAAAAAAATTTTTTAAAGAAAGAAAAATTGCTTCAGAAAGTAGAATGGTGGTTACCAGGGCCTGGAGGGAGGGGGAAATGAGCAGCTGCTGTTCAGTGGACATAGTTTCAGTCATGCAACGTGAAAAAGTTCTAGAGATCTGCTGAACAGCAATGTGCATATAGTTAACAATACTGTACACTTAAAAATGTAAGAGGATAGATTTTGTGTTATGTGGGGATTTTTTCATGTGTTTTTTTTGCAATAAAAAAGAAAAAAGCATTCATGGAATAGCTAACTAGTAAAACATGTGAGTAAATATTTTTTTAAAAAGAAAAAAGAAGAAAAATAGCTTTACTTGCATTGTGGTGATGGAAGTCAGATTGAAATGCACCAAAGGAAAATGAAAGGAAATTAAAGATGGGGACACAAATGGAGAAGGGTTCATGAGGAATGATGATATGAGACTGGATGGCAGATGGAGGGTGGAAGGTTTGGCTGTTTCTGGACTTGGCTGTTAGCATTTTCTTATGGAGGAGATACTTCCAAACCCAAAATATACTAAGCAACAATAGTTTCCTACTCGTCCCTAATGATGATGCCATGGAGCTTTTCAAATTGCTCTCAGCACATCCTTGAATTGCTCCACTTACTGTCCTAATCCACTCTGTCAACTTGATTGCCATCTACCACGTTTCATGTGCCCTACCCAGAGACTTGATACCTGGCCATCATGGCCTAGATTGTTAAGGAGTGTACATTCCAGGACCTTCTTTTAGAGATGAAGTCTTCTGATTTGTCAAGTGGTGCTAAAGGCATTTCTGGGTAGTTATACTAATGATGGTACAGTATTCTTTTTTTGTTTATTTTTGAGAGAGAGAGAGAGAGAGAGAAACCATGGGGGAGGTTCGGAGAGAGAGGGAGACAGAATCTGAAGGAGGCTCCAGGCTCTGAGCTGTCAGCACAGAGCCCAATGCAGGGCTCAAACTCACGAACTATGAGATCATGACCTGAGCTGAAGTCGGACGCTTAACCGACTGAGCCACCCAGAAGCCCCTGGTACAGTATTCTTTTAGCTGCTTTATGAACCCCAATCTTTATATGAAAGAAGATTTGAAGACCCTACAGTTTTGTTTTGTTTTTTGCTTTGATAAAAAGTCGTAAGTTGTATTGTGAATGGCATTTGTTTGTTAATTACATTCTTTGAAATTTAGGGGTAGTTGTTCAGAGTTAAAGGTGATACAGGATATGTCAATTACATCTCAATTTTAAAAATACATTTTTAATAGGACTGTAGGTATAAGAAGACTAATTCTAAAGTATGACCCATTTAATTCAGCAGTGCAAACAGAAATAGAAAAATATTCCCTAAAATTTTCAAGAATTACTATGGGATTTGCCTTACAAATCATGCATTTAATTAATTTAAATACTCATTCAAGCATTTATTGAGTGTCTAATGCTTACCATAGGTATGCACAATGTTATATGGGAGTAAAGAGGAATTAGCTACCTAACTTTGCCCAGGAATGTCACAGAAGGCATTCGAGATGGTAGTGCTGATTTGAAGGGTGAATGTGAATTTGGTGAGGATCATTCTTTAATGAGGGGACAGTTTTATGCAAGATGAATCAGAATGGATAAACCAAAAGTAGAGGAAGCAGGCAACATAATTATAAGGCTCTTGTCACTAGTTCAGGGGAGATATGACTATGCTACTTTGTGATAGTCTGTGCCAGGAGCCGGACAGATTAAAATAGTGTAGTCTTTGACCTTAAAAAACTCATGATCTAGGAAATGAAAAAAGGCATGTAAATGCTGCTGTAAAAAGCCATGCAAACGAGAAAAAAGGGGGGAATGAGTAGGTATGGTGGGAAAAACAATCTTCTTTCTCCTTTGATTGGTGCTGTTACGAGTTTAATTATGTCCCCCACAAGTCACGTTAAAGTCTTAATCCCCAGAACCACAGCATGTGACCTTATTCAGAAGTAGGGCCATTACAGATGTTATTAGTACCCTAGTACCCTAGTAGGGTGGGCTCCTAATTCAATATAACTGGGAACTTTAGGGACACCTGGATGGCTCAGTCAGTTAAGCATCCAAACTCTTAATTTTGGCTCAGATCATGATCTCACAGTTCATAAGATCAAGCCCCACATCAGGCTCTGCACTGACAGTATGGGAGCCTGCTTGGGATTCTTTCTCTCCCTGTCTCTCTGCCTCTCCCCCTACTCATACATGCTCTTTCTCAAAGTAAATATTTTTTTAAAAAGGCAAATTTGGAGGCAGACACACATACACAAGGAAAATGTCATGTAACGATGAAGGCAGAGTCTGGGGTGATATTTCTACAAACCAAGGAATGCCAAAGATGGCCAGCAAACCACTGGGAGGGAGGGGAGAGGCATGGATCAGATACTTCCTCACGGACCTTGGAAAGAACCAACCTTGTAACACCTTGATTTCAAATTTCTACCCTCCAAAACTAAGACAGTACAGTTCTGGTGTGTAAGCCACCTTGTTTGTAGTTCTTTCTTATGGCAACCCTAGCAAACCAATACACGGGCCATAGATGACCCGGGTCCGTCAGGTTTGCCCGAGTTCACAAAAGGCGCCACAAGTGCAATTAGCAGTCCATGAAGGGATCTCAACCCAGGCTATTCTACCAAATATCCTAAATTTAAGAAAGAATCATGACCATGTGATAACCACATATTTTCCACCTTAGAGAGTTAACAGGTAGAAAAACAAAAAGAACCTCGGTTTTTTTTCTAGTACTATTTCAAAAAAACTGTTCTTCCATTTCCTACACCCATTCACAAAATCTTTCACTTTAGTAACTCATTTGGCTTCTTTCTGTTACTCTTCTACTAATTATGAGCCATTTATTTTTTATCTATAGATTCGGCCCTACTCTAAGCCCCAAAATTAAAGCTATCCCTAGTTAGGCAATATTTAATAATCATAGAGTAATCATCTAATCATCTTGGACAATGGTCAAGCATTGTTCTAATTAATAGGCTCTCTTTTTTTTCTTTATGACCAACCCTCATTTTGGGGCCCGTCCCTAAACACAGGTCATGATGAGCCTTCTTGGCAACCCCTAAGTCTCCCTGACTAAGACTCTGTTTCATGACTTTCCTGGGGCTTATTCTACAGCTACCACCTCCCTTGATGATCAATGCCAACTTGGTGGATCTGGCCCTTTTCTGGATCCTTGCTTTCTCTGCTCTGGCCTGTCTAACCACTGACTAAGCTCTGACCTAGTTTTCCTTCTACTAAACAGTGAAGATTTTGCCTGGCTTTAAAAATACAATTTACTCTTGATCAATTAGCATAGTTGTCAGTATAAATTAAGTTCGGCTATGATAACAACCCCAAATGTCAGCAGTTTAAAACAACGAAGACTTTTTTTTCTTGCTTTTGCTTTGTGTCCATTGAGAGTCAGCTGAAGGTTCTGCTCCTCTGTCCTCTGTTCCACTTTCTGCTCTCCTGATTAGGGGACCCAGGCTGACAAGTAGCTACCTTTTGAACAGCCAAGAGTTGTGGTCAAGAAAAAGAGAGCCCTAAAGAGTTTGCTTTGGTATATATATGCTCCAGCTAGAAATGACTCACAGTACCTTCCACAAAATTCGTTGCCTAGAAAGTTCAGTTTTCCATATGCCAGGAAGGAGAGAAGGATTGGATATTGATAAGTGGCGCCAAGGAGTACCACACTTGATGTTGATTATCTAGCTTGCATGTTATCCAGACCCCTTTTTTCTTGTTCACAGATGTCTCAATAAAAATAACAACAACTACATACTGTGCATGGTCCTAGCCTTGAGAGATAGTCTGAGAATAAATATTCTGTAATCAAATAAAACCCATTGGGAAATATGTTTACCTCCTGGATATTCTTGGATATCTATTTTTGCATATTAAAATCTCTGCAATATTTTAAAGAGAAAGACCTGTTTAATTTTATCTAATCTAGAGTTTCCTTATTGATTTAACCACAATGTTTAAAACATTATTAATCTTAGGAAAACACTTAGGTCAACGCTATATTATCTCTTTTAATTTTATTATAGCCCTACAGTGAGAGAAATAGTTATTATAATTGGGGTTTTTTTCCAATTATTAATTTTTAAAAAGATATCAGGGAAGAAGACTAAAAATGTTAGTTTTGGTAATCTATAAAGAATTTCAATTGCATATCATTTATTTCCCACAGATAATTCAGACTTTGTAGTGACCGTGTTTTTTGAAAAGTCAAAAATGTTAAATTGTATAATGACTGAATTCCCACACTCAAACATTAATTTAAGCTGTCAGTAATTTTCTAAAAGTAATTCTTTGCAAAAGCGTTATCAATGGAGATGAAAATTTTGATGAGTTTCAACTTGGAAACTTTATTTCTTCCTCTCTTTTCCTTTATAGTCCTATTGTAATTCCAGAATCAACTCCAGTTTTTAAAGGAACATATTATAAATTAACTGCATGTAGTTTAACCATATGTTTTTCTATTATTAGGTATAATTATTGATTGTGAATTACTGTGACTTCTCTTGAGATAAAGGCTTACATCTGGATAGAAAAGTCTTCCTTCACTGAAGATCAAAATAAATAATAATGAGCTTTAAAACCTCTACCATAATTTTTTTGCAAGTAAAAAAAATCTGTCTTTTTAAATTACACAGTTGTGCAAAATCCCTTAGGCCTTTCACCGTGGAAAAAAAAATCTAATTCAGCATTCATGTAAGATGAACACTGCTTTTTTATTCCCTTATTGTTTGCCGACTCTTTTCTTAAATAGGGATACCATACTTCTAAATCTCTGCTCTTTCTTAGCTTTGTTTTCCCTCTATTTAGAAAAGATTAGGTCACATTTTCTTAGCAAATTACAAACTCAGTGTTAGACATTTGTTTTTCCCTATCAATTCTTCTATTTCTGAGTATTGTTTTCCTCCAATATTTTGTTCGTTCCTTGCTTTCCCAATAAACCTTCAGCCAATACATTTAAATTTTTTCACGTTGGCTAGCCAAAGGCACACGTCTATGACAGTAGCCTGTTCTCATTTTTTTTTTTAAGGATATTCCCCATAAAATTCTTCCCCCCTCACTGTCCTACCTACAAATAGAAGCACACCACCAGCAATAGCAACAATAACCACTGCTACAACAAAAATGGCAACCATAAAAACCAGATCTTCCAGGCTGAAGTGTCATTCAACCGCATCCAGAAGCCTAAGCAGGTCTGGAGCAGCACAGAGCCTGTGTTTACTAGAGGTAGCTAAGCTGATTGGCTGCTGATTTAGAACAGACCTAACCAGTGTTTCTGGAAAAAAGAAACAGCTTCTGTAATTAGCAGAAGACAGTTGTTACACCCTAAACTTCATAAGAAAGGTGAAGGACAGATCCCAGTGATTGATTTCTTCCACGGGGCTACTGTGGAATTCCTACTGAATTCCAGATTACTGGACAAAAAAAGATTTCTTTGAATTATGAAATAGTGCAACACAATAGGACTAACCTGATACTGCTGAGGAGAACCTCCCTTCATTGCCATTAAATGTGCTGAATTAAAACACTGTGTGGGGCCCAGCATTACGGTGACTTTCATCGTGGGATTTAGAATGAGGAAGTCCATTCGGTTCTTGAATTAAGGCTTTATGGTATTAATGGTGATGTTTGGGCATTTCGCCTGTCTTATTCTTTTGCTTTATTTCTTGGTTTGTTCAGAGTCCAGAAGGGGAAGGTAGACTCTATTTGGTGGACCTTCACAAAGACCCCCGAATTTGATGAATTGGCTGCTAACACTGAGAAATAAAAGAAGTGAAATTAGAGGAGGGAAAAGATATATACACAGGAGTAACTTTTGATGGGGTCCAGATAGGTGACTTGGGGCTTTAGACATTAGTATATGGTAGGACATTTTGACCTCAGTGGTCTGTAGAGGCTTATGTTAGCCAAGCTGATTTAAGAGATGGTCAGATGGTTTTGCTACAGCTTGAACATGAAGTTTTGTGGTTTGATCATGCAGAGCGGTGACTACAATTTACGGCAGTTTTGCCCCGAATGAGCCGCTGTTTCAGCAAGAGTTAGGGGTTGTGTGGGGTTGGGGGGGTGCTCTACTTAGGTGTAGCTTCTAACAAACACCTCTTGGACCACTGGAACCACAGTACAAGGACCAGTGAGCCTTGCAAA
The DNA here is from genome assembly GCF_008692635.1 of Crocuta crocuta. Classification (NCBI taxonomy): domain Eukaryota; kingdom Metazoa; phylum Chordata; class Mammalia; order Carnivora; family Hyaenidae; genus Crocuta; species Crocuta crocuta. The sequence continues at coordinate 362,610 of NW_027532276.1, forward strand.
GGAGGACAGGAGTCACCAATGTTAGGATTATAAACAAATGTGCCAGACTGGTACGTTTTAGCAAGAGTGGGTTCAACCACAGAATGCAGACTGCTGCAATTTGCTACATGGACACAGTTTTCCTTACGCAGGCCAAGAAAACCTCCACGAAGGAGAAAGAGACTCAGCCCACAGGACTTCCAGACATTAAGAAGTGTTACAATTAAGATTCTAGAGGGAAGGTTTCAGACAGTCTGAACTTTTTAAGCTACTTGTCTTACTGACTATGGCAGGAATCATGAGTGGGGAGTTCTGGCTTGCTTTCTTGCAATAAGTTATTTTTCTAAATTCTTGGTTTATAGTATCCATCTATAAAACTAAGGATAGTGTTATCTTCAACAAAATTTAAACAATGGCATATTGAATATTTGTATAGTACCTAAAATTGTAACCTGAGATACTCTATGTGTATGAAAACTATACTTTTTTTTTTTTTTTGAGAGAGAGAGAGAGAGCACAAGTGAGAGAAGGAGGGGCAGAGAGAGAGACACACAGAATCCGAAGAATGCTCCAGGCTCTAAACTGTCTGCTCAGAGCCTGACATGGGGCTCGAGCTCATGAACCAAGAGATCATGACCAGAGCCAAAGTCAGATGCTTAACCCATTGAGCCATCCAGGCCCCCCAAGAACTATACTTTTAGAAATGTGTCTGCAGTGTACTATTTATATGTGCCGTGGTAGCTCGTTCCTGTGTAGAATTGTTTGTCTGTTTGTTCTTGATTCTATTATCATCCCTCTTTCTCCTAGCTTTCCTTTCCAGGGCTTTAGGTTATTTCTGAACGTCTGCTCAGAGAAGTCCTGTACATACAGAAAAGCTATTGTTAGGCAAAGTAAATGTAGTGCAAACCGATGTTACCACCATAGCATGTTTTCTTTTCAAAAGAAGGAAATTAAATGTATATGCTACGATTTTAAATGAAAAATCGTTTTTTATAAAAAGGTAGTTTAGAGTCTCAAGGGCATTCAGTTAGTTTTACAGAACACTGCAATTAAGGGTGGTGTTAACACCAGTATCTATAGAGCTTCCCAATTAGCAAAGACGACACGGTTTCTGTATTATACCAATCGGCAGAGAAATGTCTGTTGGCTTGTCCTCAGTCGCTGTTTCCTTCACTCTGTGAGACTGCCAAGTCACCAGGTGGGAGGCTGTGGCAGAAAAACCATGGTGACTATAGAAACTCTTCTAATGGCACCGGTAGTCTGTAACCAGCGTGCTTGCAGCTAATCATCCTGGACATGCTCCCGGAGCCCATATGCAGCCTAAATCTGGAATGTCACAGAACTAACTTCAATTGTAGGAGAAGGAATCCACCTTGATATAATTCCATTGCTTTTAGCCAAGACTAATTTTTACTTCCCAAATAAATCCAGAGCAGGTAGAAACCAATTGCCATCCAGAATCATCACCATCACGTTAGAAGTTATAGCTCGGGGGTAGACTGCAGCATCACCACGTAAGACCTCATCTAAGAACCAGGAGGAAAGACCCAGATCAAGTCTTAAAACAGCACCCCTTTAGTGATTCATCTAAATTGATTATTGTAATTGAAAGTACAGTGACTTCTTGAGGAAAAGCATTTGGACTGGTGAAGGAACTTGCTAAGTTAGAAGGCAGGTAGTGTGGTTCTAGAGTTCCTTCTTTGGACTTCTGCAGCTCACAGCCCCGCTCGGTGCCCTGGTGCGTCCCCTCCGCTGCATTCTGGCCAGCAGCAGAAGGCCCAGGGGCATCCCACCTAGATCCCTAGACATTTATTCTGTAGAACTGTCGCTGGTCTCTCTGCTTCCTGATCCCACATCAGGTCTGAAAGTAGTCACCACATTCTAAGACTTGTGGTCATTGCTGTCTAGGAAAGTGTGTCCTGTCTGGGAAGAAAGGTATGGGTTTCTGCACATACTTCCTTTGATCTCTCATATGTGTCTCATATGTGTCTATTTGTAATGCAGATTAGACTATCTAATGGTAAACTTATCAAGGGCAAGGTTATGTTTTCTAACTTATTTGCATTTCCTAGCATAATGAGTGAATGGTAGGCCTATTATATACTTTTTATTTACATGGATTTAAAGTTTTTCTCCTTGCGTGCTTATGTATTTTTTGTATATGCCCCTACACAATAGTAAAGGTATCATATTTCATGGAGCGATACCAGGCTTTGATATTTAAAGCTTTCTATCTTTACTTTCCAAATTGTTCTGGAATCAGCTGATACAATCTTATTACTTTACTGCCAGATGCTAGCACGTCAGTGTGACATTACATTTCAGTTCTTATATACTTGTGACATGAATTATATAACACCATGTCTCTAGGCTTTCAATGTCACTCTTCTCTTTAATATCTAAATAAGAAGGGAATGCAGGGAGTCTGGTTCCTCCCTCAGAATTACTTTATGAAGAGGCGCAGTGAGTACTCTCACCTTTCACAAATCTATCCTGGGAGTTTTGTGTCACCGCCTTCTGGGCTGCCACTTTAGAGTTCTTTACTGATCACCTCTGGCTGGAACTCTCCAGGCTCCTTAACTTCTCACCGTATAGACACAGATTTCCCCAAAACAGAGAAATGGATTTTCCACTCCCTGCCACCTTGAATTCAGCAAACACAGCTAACACATTTTAGGATACTTTCCTAAGGCTCAAAGAAGCTAAAAGGAATGATAAAAAAAAGAAAAATATGAAAATTGAAATGTTCATCCTAGAACCTAGGGTTTATCGACATACCTTTTCACAGGGAATTACCTAATGAACCCTTTTTGGGGCCCCACCCTGCTTGGGTGTTTACAGAATCCACTTAATCTCCGCTAGCCAAAAGTTCCCTTTTTCATCTCTTTTCTTTCCCAAGTACTGTGTCCCCATCCCCTGTCTCAGACTCAGCTAGAAAAGCAGAACCAGATCACATCATCAAAGTATCTTCTGATAGCTATATAGCACCCCCCCCCGAAAGGATTCAGTAGATTTAGGGATGGCTTCCCCACTAATAGTAGTGGATACTTCATTTACAAATATTCAACTAAAAGAAATATTATTTACTTAATTTGCAAATATCTAACTCATGAAATAGAAGTCCTTCAGAGACAAAGAAGGATGGTACCCTAAAACAAATTCAGCTTCTCCCATTTGTGAAGCAGCTGCAGGTAAGAATTCTTGGTGGTTTAGAACACTTTATTTCCTCTTCCGCCTATTAGCAATTTACAACTATTATTATCTACGGTCCTAGATTACCTCCACTGTATCAAGAACTCTTTTTTTTCGTAAGCATAACTATTTCTGTATGATTTGTTTCCTTTTGTATGCAGCTTTAAGACTTGTGTTTCTCCCTGTTCTTAACATTTAAGCACTGTCTTATCACCATGAAGCTAATTGGACAATTTCTGAGAGCCAACGTATTTGTTGTATTCATGGAGCACTAAACCATTGATAGCTTTGGAAGGTATTCAGCAAGTAAGGGACTAGTTAATGAACCACTTAAGAAATAAACTTCAGAAAAGCACTACTTATTACAGAGAAGAATGGAATGGAGAATGTGGAATATTGTTGGCAAAGATCCACTTTGATCAAAAAAAACCTGTGAGCCACCGCTTTAAGGGCAGCTTGTGCTTATCCATGGATTGAACTTTGTCCTCTTGTGATGGGTGTGGTAGGTTTAGTCAGAGAGAAGTCTCCTAGAAGTTTCTCTGCCCTCATTTTGAATTCTGGTTGTTTCTGCAATACAGAAATAGTATCCAATTATCTTATTTGCTTTCTTTGTGTACTGGAAGTACACCAATATTAGAAAACTTAACCATTTCAGTAAAAGTTGAAGGAGGAGAGGTGGTTTTACCTATAAAATGAGAGCAAAAACTCTGGATACTATTTCAACAAGTTTATCACGTTCTAAATTATGCCAGACAGTTTATGTGCAACCCTTACGCCAACGGACAGTTCACATACTTAACATTTGTGATAAAACTTGATCACCTGATATATTTTAAATTTTAGCAGTAGTGGGGAAAAAATAGAGGTTTACTGACCAAGTTAGTTTCTTTTCTTCAGCTAAGAATGAACACATTCGAAGCATAATCTCAAGAAATGCCATTTATTTTATACTCATGTCTCTAACTCCAAAACAAACCTATTGCTCTATTTTTATCAAAAAGAAGTAATTACACAAATGCTTTCGATGTATATTTCCAAGTTCTTAAAATCTTAATTGCAATTATACCTGAACTTCTGATGAACAGCCAGGGACAACAAAGACATGTCTAAACAGGTAAATCGGTACATAATTAAATGACATCTGTGTCCCATGTATTGTAATCTTATAAAGCTCTAACTATGACTACTTTCTATTGCACAATTTTTAGAGCAGTAATCTTTTTTAATGTTGCACAAACATGATAAGAACACGAAAGAATTCTTTTTCCTTTGGTCACTGAGCTTGCACGAGAATGTTATGAGAACCTCATTTCTTACAACACCAACCCCCTACCCTTGACTAGTATTTCCCAATAAAGACCAGATTTTCCAAATATTATGTTCTGGCTGGGTTTGCAACAATCATAAAGTCAGTCATTAAGAATCCCATGCATATGGCAAAGTTTATCTTAATAGTATTTTGAGCTGAAAATGAGCAAGCATATTTAAAATTGTAACATCCAAATAACCATATGTCAACAGTTTGGTGGTTGTTGTTGTTTTTTTTTTGTATGGTCCACAGTAATTTTAAGTAATTAAGCTTTATTGTCCCCCAAATCCTTTTGGGGTGAGCAAGTCATTCTTTAAGAAAACAGTTTGTGGATAAAAAAAAGAATCTTTAATTACTGTCAATGGGACATTTTTTCTTCCTGTTTCAAATGGAACAGCAGAGCTTCTTAAATGTAATTTTACGTAACCTCGGTGGCATATTGAAGTATGGGAGGCAGAAGACATTTATGTAATCACTACGTCTATTGTACATGTGGGCAAACATGAAGATAGAGCTATTATGTTACTGTACCATTATTCTAATGTTTTGTCTGTATCTTTAATACCAGAGTCTTCTTTGGAGAATGTCAAAATATTTCCCTTATTATAATCTAAGATTGGTTGCCATTTCTTTTAGAGATTGTTTCTATTTCTCTGTTAGAAATATTGTTTTGATAAATGAATTAATAATTACAATCCAAAACTCACTTTAGTAAAATTTTACAGAAAACATTTTGTTGGCATCCAAAAGGAAAAGTTTAACTGATATATAAAAATAATCACTTACAAAGAAGCAAAAAGAAATATTATGTTCGTTTTAGTTATGGCAAGACAGTTGAGCCAAGGTATATGACCGCTGCAATTGCCATTCAAGCATGGCAGATATTTTATTCCAGTCTATTCACTACAGTCTCCTATTTTCAGGTTAATTTCTAGATTTTTTTCCCAGAATGATTTCTCAGGGCTACATGCCTCCTGCTTTGAGACAGGATGCTGTGGCTCCCATAATGTTGAGTCTATTCTCTAGGGTGGCCAGACCTCAGCTGAGGGCAAATCATTCTCAGAATCACTGCTCTGTTCCCATGACCTGGACCTGATTAAACAAATTACAGTGGCAAGCCCAGAAGTATTCCTCCAACCAGTTAGGCAGAAACTTGGGACCTAAGCAAGAGACAAGTCACAAAGAAAAGCAACAAAGTGGAGATAATTTTTTCAGCCATAAGAGCAGAAAACCAACACTATAAACAAAGGACAGAATTCTAGAAGCCTGGATGGTAATGGTGAACAACAGCATGCAACAAATAAAACATCATGAAATGATAAGCAATGACAGACTCTGTAATAAGTATATGAGCAAGCCTGATATACTAACTAGCTGAAATGTTTCAACTACAGAATCTGAAACTAACAAAAGAAATAGAATAATAACCAGGACTTAAATCCCATATTAAAATCTGCTCCTCAGTGCAACTCTATCCTGCCTATATTTTGTTTTCAGAACTCATTTTCTGTCTCTAGGTCAAACAGGCCATAGTCCATCTTTTCTTAGAAGTTCATCACCCTAGATCAATCTCACTGGTTAAAATAAGCAATCTTTCTACAACTTGTAAACATAAAACTTGCCTGGAAATAGCCTGCTTGTTTTTTCCTCTGTGGATGTTAATCATTTTCAAGTTAACAGCATAGACTTGAAATCCAATTAAGTTTGTTTAGACATGAATTCAACTGACTTAAAAATTTTAAATAATAGAAACTAATAAAATCATTAATGCAAAAGAGGATATATGGACGTTGCTTTATCAATATTCAAAATGGATATTTACAAATGCTCCCAAATAAGGCAAGTCACAAGAGTTTGATATAATAGTATATAGTTCCACAGCTACTTTATATTAGGGAATTGCATCCATAGGCAATTTCAAGGTTAAAGTCTCTGTGATACCATTTTTATATAGTTAAATGGATTAATTAACAAGCAGATATTTATTTCTCTTCTTGAGAATATACTAATTCAACCAAGATATAATCAATCAATTTATCCATTCAATTAGTCATTTATTGGGCACCTGTGTTTACTGAGTCCCAGTTACGGGGTGAAAATTGCCATTGGCAATATCAGTAAGTTACAAACTCATTTCTAGAAGAAAGGAGATTTCTACAGCAGAGAAAACTTTGCTTTCCCACAAGGCTCCCACCATTTTGTCAGAGAGGCTATTTCTCATTTTCACCAAATGGTGGGGCTTAAAAAGAGGAAAAGGAAATGAGAAGAGAATAGATACTGATACTAAAGTCTCTATGGAGGGCACGGGACACACTGATAGCTATGTTCTTCCATCTCTCAGGGGATTCCAGCAGGATAAGAACAAGGGATGAGACAGTGGACAGCATGGAATCCAATAGGGAGGATCAAAGAGTCCTACCTTTAATGATGTGGCCACCATGAGGGCTTTTTTTACTCAAATATCTTTGGTTATGGCTCATATTGTCCCCAAGCCTAGTGTGTCTTCTGTTTATCTTGTATTATACATTAAAAACAATAATAAGGGTGCCTAGGTGGCTCAGTCAGTTAAGCATCCGACTCTTGATTTCGACTCAGGTCATGATCTCAAAGTTCATGGTATTGAGCCCCATGTGGAGTTTTGCGCTGACAGTGCGGATCCTACTTGAGATTCTCTCTCTCCCTCTCTCTCTGCCTCTCTCCTGCTCACACATACACTCTCTCTCAAAATAAATAAACTTAAAAAACAATAATAATCAATAAGAATAGCTTTGTCTTTAAAAATGGTATGTAAAGTAATATTCCTTTCAGGAACATTATTTTTCTTTGAAAAATTCTACTTGTGAGAGCCTCTACCTCTAGTTCACAGTGGTCATCAATATAACAATGGTATTTTTGCATCAATGTTAACATGATTTATAAAATTCTTTTATTAGACAACAGCGATAAGAAGAAACTTATGTGTGTGAAGCATTTTATAGTTTACAAACACTTTCACATACATTGTCTCATTTGATTAACAACCCTGGCAGGTGGCCAGGGCAGGCATATTTATCCTTGCTTTTAAAAAAATTGAGACTTACAGAGGTTATGAAACTTGCCCAAGGCATCACAGTAAACAAAAAGGAGGGCCAGGAGTTAAACCAAGGCCAGGTGTCATCAAGCCCAGGTCATGTGACCCAGGTTCAGTTTCCTCCCCTCCTCATTCTGCTTTCTATAACATTATAACCCTGGGTAGGTTGATGGTACCATGACTTTTATCCATCAGCGCTGTAGATGTTGATAATATAGATGACTTATTCCCTATGTCGTTAGCATCGCATAAGTGATAGGTAATAGATTAAAAGTCACTAGCTACTATTTGCATAAAACAACCTGAAAAACTAGAGTAAATCACCATGTAAAGAGTATTAGTGGCCAGAGAGAAGCAAGAAAATAAATGAGCACATCCATTATAAGAGGGTTGTTTTTTATTGTTTACTGAGAGAAAAAATGTCAATCTGAAATTTTAATAGATTAATCTCCTCTTAGTGATTGACTAATACATTAACCTTCTTGGGGTAGTTTATGTACTTTGAAAAGATTTGGTAGCTTTTCAGTGCTCTGAAGCTTTTCAGTGACTCTTTTCTACATTAAAAAAAAAAACTTTTTAATGTTTATTTACTTTTGAGAGAGAGAGAGAGACAGAGACAGAGACAGAGGTGTGAGTAGGGGAGGGGCAGAGAGAGAGACAGAATCTGAAGCAGGCTCCAGGCTGTCAGCACAGAGCCCGACATGGGGCTTGAATTCATGGACCAAGAGATCATGACCTGAGCCAAAGTCAGATGCTTAGTCAAATGAGCCACCCAGGCGCTCCAACTCTTTTTTACATTAGGTCAATATCATTCTTCATTTGATCCCCTACTATTCGTACTATCAATTTAAAGCAATACTAGTAACTTCAAACACCACTTCTGGAAAGTTGCTCTGTCTTTATAGATATTCAAGTTAATAGAGAAATAGGAAAATTTATGAAATATTCCTTGTTTAACTCATATGTATGAAGTATCAGATGCCAGACACCAGGAGATACAAAAACCAATAGAACTTGGTCTATGAATTCAAGAAATTTTCGAGAGTAACTTCATCATGTATAGCAAGATGTACTTATAGCCTAAATTTATATTTAGTAGATAACATTTGGGGTTGACTCATCAGTACTTACCTTTTTTTCTTCCAGTGCATCACACCTATAGAGATGGGCCCTCTGGCTGCTTTACCCATGAGGGCTGGCCACTGGCCCAAGCTGAACTAATGAGATTCTCCCTACTGAATTTTGGATGAGGACAGAGAAACTCCTGTAAATTAGCTCTGGTTATGGGTCAGGAAGACCCAGGAAATGAGGGCAATGGATTGGCTGGGCATGATGTTAGGGTTGCCAAGTAAAGGATAGGCATCCTATAATTTTATTTGCTTACTCTGGCAACCCTATATGATGAGCCATGTATAAGCAAAGAACACTGCTCTGTAAAAAGAGAGTAGAAACACAAAGATAAGGAAAATTAAAGACTGAGGTGAACGCGCAGTGGGGGAGGAGATGAGATTGAAGGAAAGAAAAAATATACCAAGAGTTGCCTTGGTCACTGAGAACGTTACAGTCCTCAGTTCCAATCTCATGGGAGAACTGGCTGTGTTTCCTGTCCTTGGGTTCTATGACATACCTTGCCTCTTTATAAGAGATCCTTCTTTTCTTTAGATTGCTTAGAGGAAATCTGTCTCTTATATCAAACATGTCCCAAGGCGTGTATAATATTGTCACATTTGAGGGGAAGTTTTTATTATTTCACAAACTTTAAAGAATTAAGAGTCCATGAGATATGTGAATGGAAAACTTATTTCTTATTTACAAGAGTAGGAAAACTTGTCTCTTATTGTCAAGAGTGGAAAAGTTTGCCTCTCTGTAATAAATACTGTGAAATATCAATACTTATAAAAATTCTATATTTGGAAACCTGGGATTCAGAATAGGCCTTCTTGGTTTCCTTATGCATATCAGTTAAAGTGTAAACTCATTTAATTCACTTCTAAAATGCCATCCCCAGGGCACCTGGGTGGCTCAGTCATTTAAGCGACCAATTCTTGCTTTTGGCTCAGGTCATGATCTCTTGGTTTCGTGGGTTCAAGCCCCACATCAGGTGTGGACTGACAGCGCACAGCCTACTTGGGATTCCCTCTCTCCCTCTTTTTCTCTGTCCCTCCTCCACTTACACTGTCTCTGTCTCTCTCAAAATTAAATAAATAAACTTAAAAACATTTTAAATGTTATGCCAAAAGTAAAAATTATGAAATGGCTGAATTATGAAGTCTTTAGGTATTACCAGTTTCAATTAGGCTTATTCTCCCTTTTCCATTTCTCTCTCCATGTCTTCCCTTCTCCATTTGCTAACCTTTCTGCCTAAGTGCTTCCTGAGGAAAAAAGGCCGTAAAAAAAAAAATCACCTACACCTCAGTGTAAATTAGTCAAATGTGCTATTCACACCTGGATTATTTGCATTTTTGAAAAGAGACCTTAAGAGAGGAAAGGCAACAGGACATTTCTCAGCTTGCTATGAGTAACAACCCTACATAATGTGGAGTTTAAATTAAACAATATTAGTTAATGGATCGGGGTCATAGCATCATGCTGAATGTCCAAAAACAACATCTTGGTCAAGTTCAGTCTATCCAAGCTGGAACTGTTCCTTGGGCTGGAGATGATTTTTTCTGGGGTGGATCTGGGACAAGGGACAGTTGTCAACTGAGCAAAAGCTCAGTTCCCAAAAGAACAAAGAAACCAAGTTGACCATGGGCCTAAAGGAAGGACAAGACATAATCTTGGTAATGGTAGTGGAAATTCACTTGGTAGTGTATTTCTAGAGTCCATTGCGTGGGAAGGCCAGGTAAGAAGAGTAAATGTTACTGTAAGATTCTTGAACCTAAACAGAACACAGGTGGATAGAGACCTCTTAATTTTACTTATTTACTCATAACTTATCAAATTGTTCCCTCTAGCCAAGAACATCTGCCCACTCCCACCTGAAACTGTACTAATTGCAAGTTCTTTCTATTAGTAAGTGATCTCTTTTTAGAGGTTTAGGGCAGATTATCTGTCTCTCACACTTCAGTGTGAACTATGAAAGAAGCAATTGGTTCCTAGATGTACTTTAAAATGTGGACATATTCTTTGGGCTAGGGAAGAGGAAGAATTACTTTTGGAACAGAGGTAATTTGAAGGGCAGACAGGACCAGTCATGATAAGAAGGCAGCTCTGATAACACTTAATATCTGAGGGCTGGAATTATGAGACAAGAATCAAAAAACAAGCACAGAGTCTTTACCATCAAGCTTCTATAGTTTAAATTTTAATCTATAGTTGATCTGTCTCACAAAACTACTCCTAGAAACTGGATAGAAAGAACACTATATAGAAGAGTTTCTTCATGCAGAGTTTCTTCATGCAGAATAGAAAGAACAGTATCTTCATGCAAACTGTACCCTCTTCAGGTGGGAGCAAATGCACTCCAGGGTGCATAGCTCAGTGAGCAGAGGGGGTATAGATTCCAGCCTCTCCCCCCATTTTCTTGTGCACAATTTATACAACTGTATGTTCAATAATCCCTTCTCCTCTGCCCTCTCTGCCCTCTCTGCTCACGTCAACACATACATACCTCTACCTGGTGCTGAATGAAGTGTGACTTACCCATTAAGACTCATTTCAAGTACTACGTGAGGCCTCATACTACGTGAGGCCTCTCCTCTACTGCCTTATACTAACACTAAAGCAGCATCATAGAATAGTGATTAATAACCAACTCTGAAGTCAAACTGCTTGTGTTCAAATCTCAGATCTGCCACTTATTAGTTGTGTAGCTCTGAACCTCTTCCTTTATCTATAAAATGGGGGTAATATGAGTTACTACATCATAAGTTTGTTTTTGGATACATAGCAAGCTAATAATGCATGTAAAGCACTTCAAACAATGTCAGATATATAATGAATATTCTACAGATATTTGGAATTGCTCTACCTCAGCTGATGTTAACAGTACATCACTTATACTATTGCATTTTTGTTAGATTTGTATGTGTTTAGTTTTTCTAGTCAAGAAACATATTTTTTCCCTCTTTTATCCATAGTACCAAGCAAAATACAGCTACTGGAAGATACTCAGTATATATTTTGATGAATAAACAAGTAAGTGTCTGGCACATGGTTCCAAGGAGATTCCTCCCCTGAGAAAATAAGATTGCAAAGGAAAAGAGTCCAAAGAACAGTGCATCCCAGGTTTCTGACTCTGAAATCCCAGCTCAACCTAAACGCAAAGTAGAGAAGTGAGGTATAGATGGTCCTGTGGTGTGAAACTGGAGTTGGAAGAGAGAGCAGGCTCCCCACCACTTGAGAGTAAAGGTGAAGATCTTCATCCCACATCCTAGACCTTGACCAATCCCAATTGGGAAGATACTCTTCTTCCATCTATTCCATATAATAAAGTTAGATGGATCCACACAAAACTTGGCAAGTCTTTAATTGGAGAGACTCAGGGGGATAACTGAGAATGCTAACCAGAGGATATTTTAGATTAGTCACACCTAGATGTACAAAGTTCACCAAGGACACTGATTAGCACCTAACATACTTATTGGCACAATGTTGGTACCCAATAAATGTGTTAAATTGATCCACAAATAAAGAATAAAATCATGAAAGTATGACAAGGGAATAAGTGAATCAACCAATTGTGAGGGAAGTTACGCCATGTAGGTGACTGGTTGGCAGTATTCCCCAAAACTGTGTCTCAAGGAACGTTGGGTCAGGGAGATGATGAAAGGTTTGTAACCATTTACATTTGAGAAAGGCAGCAAACCATACAGTGGAGTTTTTGTTTGCTTGTTTGTTTTTTACATAATATTAACTAATTAAGGACTCTGTTTAGTTTTGTTTAGTTAATAGCATGGAGTATCTTTCCTATGCAATGTGTTCAGTAGTCTGGAGTCTGGCCCGGATTGCTGAAAACTTTGAAGAACAAAATAATCTCAAAGTTTGAAAAATACCCAAGCTAAAATTGAATCATATGCTTTGATAGCTTAAATATAATGTACATTCAAAAGCAGGACTCATTTCTGGTATGAAGCTATGGCCTCTTTCAAAAATTTCTGTGGTGTGAAATATGGTCAGCATTTTAATTTTTACTTTTTAATACATTTTTATTGTGGTAGAATATACATAACATAAAATTTACTATTTTAACCATTCTTTAAGTGTGCAACTCAGTGGCATTAAGTTCATTTCCCAAGTTGTGCAGCCTTCATTGCTATACGTTTCCAAACTTTCTTCAGCATCCCAAACAGAAACTCTGTACTTATTAAACAATAACTCTTCATTCCCTTCTTCCACTAGCCCCTGGTAACCTCTAATATACTTCCTGTCTCTCTGAATTTGCCTATTTTAGGTACCTTGTATCAATGGAATCATAAAATATTTGTTCTTTTATCTGGTTTTTTTTGGGCTTGGCATCATTGTCAAAGTTCACCTGTGTTGTAGCATGAATCAGAATTTCATTCTTTTTTAGGCCGAACAATATCCCATTGTATGTATATGGCACAATTTTTTTAATCCATTCATCTGTTGGATGGATTTGGGTTATTTCTACCTTTCGGCAACTGTGAATAATGTTGCCAAGAACACTGGTATAGAGTATCTGTTTGAATCCCTGCTTTCAATTCTTTTGTTTATATACCTAGAAGAGGAATTGCTAGATCATTTAGTAATTCTAGGTTTAACTTTTTGAGGAACCAGTGTTTTTATTTTTTATGTTACTGAACATTCTTTTTGTACTCTTTACTTATTTTTGAGAGAGAGAAAGAGAAAGCATGAGTCGGAGAGGAGCAGAAAGAGAGAGGGAGAGAGAGGGGTACAGAACATCTGAAGGAGGCTCTGTACTGACAGCAGAGAGCTCGATGCAGGGCCCTGACTGATGAACCATGAGATTATGACCTGAGCCAAAGTCAGATGCTAAACCTACTGAGACACCTAAGTGCTCTGACTGAATACTTTTCTTAATTGCTAAGTTAACAAGGTCTGAGTTTTGCTAGTCTACACTATAGTTCATATTAAGGATATGTAAAATTTAGCAAGGATTTCATTTTGTTCTTTTACGTTTATTTATTTATTGAGAGAGAGAGAGAGAGAGAGCGCGCGCGCAAGCACTAGTGGGGGAGGGGCAGAGAGAGGGGAACCTAGGATCCCAAGAGGGCTCTATGCTGACAGCAGAGAGCCCCATGTGGGGCTTGAACTCATGACCCATGAGATCATGACCTGAAGTGAAGTGGGATGTTCAACTGACTGATCCAACAGGCACCCAAGGAATCTTAATCATAATTATCTTATAAAAAAAAGCAATTTCTCCACAGTATTTAGGGCTGAGAAACATTATTTAAAAATTTTTTTTGTTTATTTATTTATTTTTAATGTTTTATTTATTTCTGAGAGAGAGAGAGACAGCATGGGCAGGGGAGGGTCAGAGAGAGAGGGAGACACAGAATCCGAAACAGGCTCCAGGCTCTGAGCTGTCAGCACAGAGCCTGATGCAGGGCTCAAACCCAAGAATTAGGAGATCGGGATCCGAGCTGAAGTTGGCTGCTTAACCAACTGAACCAGCCAGGCGCCCCTGAAGAACATTCTTAAGATGTGGTATGAGGAAATTGCTATAATCACAGAGCATCACATTCAGAAAATTAAAAAGACAATAAAAATCTATTTGCCCCTCTTTCTCCCCTTCCTCCCAGCTTCAACCATGAATCAATGCAAAATCTTTCCCCAATGTCACTTTCTTAAGTTGGCATCCTACCCAGTGTCCTTGATGCCTTCTCTCCCTTTTTCCCTTTTGATGACTATTATTCTTTTCCTTTATTCTTACCTACCCAAGGATAAGGCAAAATGAATCCTTTGAATATCTATATCTTCGATGTTTCATTTACTTACTATAGAATTTTTGTTATAGTCTTTACTTATTGCGTTAGTTAACATTGTCACATAGGCTACTTGTTTGTTAAAAATCTTACCAACGTCACTCAATTCCAAAAATCTATCAATAATGAGATCTGAAATAAACACAAGGTTTGGGAGGATTTTCATACTATTGGATGGATTTCACTCTCGAAAGGACCTTTTTCTACTGGCCACCTTTGCCCCACTCTCTGAGCATTATTTGCCCTTGAAACGTTTCCCCTTGGGTTAATTCTTTTACGTTGAAAAGTCACATTAATTTTAATGATTTTGCTATGATCTGCAACCTCTTGAAATAAACAAAGACTCACCTGTAAAGTAAATTTCTTCTCTTCTCTGTTCTCTAGATCCATATTTTAAAAAGAGGGATGTGGCAAAATCCCCAGTAGCTGTTCGGATTATGCTGGTGCTGAAGAGGCGTCAGGAATGAGGTGGATGGGAGGAAAAGTGGACCTACAGGACACCAGAGAGGATCCTAAGCTCTGGCAGCTGGGAAGTGGGGAGAGGAGGAGAAGAAAGACGCTGTGATGTGAAGAAAGGCCGTGTAGTTGTTGCTTGTTTTGTGTTTTGGCAGGTGCAGGGAAAATGGAGGAGAGAGGAAACTAACGTAGATATTCTTAACTCACAACTTAACTCACAAACTCAATCTGACTGCGTTGTAACAAAGTTGGTCAAATTGGTGGTTACAGGGAACCCGATAGAAATTGTGGGTTTTAAAGAATTTCCAGAAGACCAATGGTGAACAAATATTTTTGGAATACTTTCTAGAAAAGAAAGTATGTTCCAAGCTATAAAACATAGGCTTTTGTGGCTGTTTTGGCAGCTGTCAATTTTAAGGAGAAGTAATTTTATTACTGTCTTTGTCATTACCCAGTGTACTAAACCGGGTTTATGTATCAAATGCAAAAAGATATAGAAGAGTAATTCCTAAAACCATTTGTCTTGGAAATCTGGGGTGCAGAGCAAGTACAGTGACCAGGAATCAAAGTGTGTGTGTGTGTGTGTGTGTGTGTGTGCGTGCACACGCGCACATGTGTATCCCAGTCAATGTGGACACTAAAAGCATAACAATTATCAATGACATATTTTGAAGTTAAAAAAAATGTTAAGATCCACTAGTGTAGAACATTTAAGTGGTATTTACAGGCAGAAAATAAACAAAAATGAAACAAAACAAAATGGGATTTTAGAGTAAGGGATGGCCAAATTTGATGCAATAGCCCCTTTCAGGCAGCATGCTCTTATGATGCATCCAATTTCTTTCTCATAGAGCGCTGCATTCAGCATTGCTCTAAAGGAATTGTTCTCTTAGAAATCATTTTGTCATTCTGAAATTTTATCATAAGCTTTTCCCCAGAAATAATTACTATTCACATTTTCTCATGATCCTCTACACATTTTTATACATATTTTCTTTCTTGCAAAATTGAGATTTAAAAATGGCACCAAACTATTGATTATTTATGTGTGTTTCTGGTTTTTTTAGTTCATATTACGTTTTTTTAAAGTTGCCTTTTCACTTTATACAATGTAATGATTACAGAAACAAATTTTTTACCCATAATATTACAAATATAAAAAGAAATTGCCAAGTGAGGATCTGAGTGAAGCCAGTATCCCAGGTATTTTTATGGTTAGATCTGGTAGATCAGCCCCTATGAGAGCTCTCTGGGTGAAGTATTCTTCATTTTCTTAGCCATGCATTTAAAAGCAAAGTCTCTGGTGAATGGTGACACTAAACACACGCTAACTAAAAGGTATAGTGACCAAAAGCAACTATTCAATTTGGATGGATTTTTTAGAGAACATCTATTTAGTAACATACCAATTCCTTCCTTTACCGTGCATAATTCTACCTAAATGTTCAAGTGTAGTTATAGAATATTGGTGCTCTGACTCCAAAGTGGCTTCTCCTTGTTGTAATGTAGGTAAGAACCTGTATTTTATGAATAAAAATATTCTACCTGTAAATTCAGTCAGTTTAGATCACTTTTCAGGGATAACAAAGTCAATTTCTACTTTAGTTGGAAGATTAGATCATATGATCTGTAAGAATTCTTTCAACTACAAGGGGAATATTTCAATTCACCTAAGTTAATGATAGACATTTAGGTTAGTCTGTTGTGAACTTTTACATGTGACATTAAACCATTAATTTTTTCCGATGTGGGACTCGAACTCACAAACCGTGAGATCATGATCTGAACTGAAGTTGACACTTAACCAACTGAGCCACCTAGGCGTACCTCTAGTAAGTGTTCTTTCTGGGCCAAAGGGTATACCCATTTTAAGACATTTTTCTTATCTGGCCAAGTTGCCCTCCAAAAAATTAACCTATTTAGGGGCACCTGGATGGCTCAGTTGGTTAAGCCTCTGACTTACGCTCAGGTCATGATCTCGTGGATTGTGGGTTCGAGTCCCGCATTGGGCTCTGTGCTGACAGCTGGCTCAGAGCCTGGAGCCTGCTTCGGATTCTGTTCTCCCTCTCTCTCTGACCCTCCCCTGCTCACTCTCTCTCTCTCTCTCTCTCAGAAATAAATTTAAAAAAAAAAACATTAAAAAAATTAAAAAAGAAATTAACCTATTTAACTCTCACTGATAGTATATGAGAGTTCTACCTTCCCTACAGCCTCTGTAGAAATGGATTTTTCTCTCTGACATCCTTTTTCTGTGCCCAGGTTAAAGTAGTACTTAAGGAAAGGAACTGTCTTAGAATTGTTTCTTCAATGATTAATATAGTGCCTGTCACACAGTCTGTGTTCAAGAAATACTTATTAAAGAATGAATGAATAAAAAGTACTATTCTGAGCTAAACATGAAGTGAATACAGAAAAATAATCAGATGCAGATTTAAAAAAGAAAAACTATACAAGGAATCAGGAGGTTAGTTTTGTTCCTAAGAAGTTTCATCACCTTCAGCAAATAATTTACCCTTGGTGACCTCTTCTCACGACTGCTTCCTGGACATGCAACCTGCGCCCTGCCCTCAGAGGTATGCTCTCATTGGTTTATTGATGCCATCTTGAAATGTCTAATGATTTTTTAAAAAAGAAGCCCAACATTTTCATTTTCTGCTGGGCCCCAGAAATTATGGAGCTGTTCCTGCCTCTCCTTCCTCATCTGTAAAACAAGATAAAGAACATGAGGTTCGTTCAAGTCCTAGCAATTCTGATTGGAGGAGTTTTTCCTGAATACAATGCAGGAGACTACTATCTGGGAACACAAATATCTTGGGACAATTTTGAGATCCATTCTTATTGCTTGATGAAGTTCCTTTGTTCTGTGAATCATTCAGCCCTTTGCTCTAACCTATCTCCACCAGTGGCCTCCTTTGTGCTCTCCTTTGTAATTCTGGATGGCACTAGATAATATGTACTCCTGCAGCATTGCAAGCAATAACTTTTAAGTATGAAGGGGTAGGAAAAGAAAAAGTTTCTTCTTCTTTTTTAAAGTAATCCCTACCCCCAATATGAGGCTCAAACTCATGACCTTGAGATCGAGAGTCACATGCTCTGCCGACTGAGCCAGCCAGGTGCCCCAAGAAAGTTACTTCTGATGAAAGATTCTTCTGGTAAAAAAAAGACAAAACATTATCCAATACAATTTTCTATAATGAGGATGTTGAGCAGAAAAAAAAAAGACTTTGAAAAATGAATTTGCGGGGCGCCTGGGTGGCTTAGTCGGTTAAGCATCCGACTTTCGCTTGGGTCATGATCTCGCGGTTCGTGGGTTCGAGCCCCGCATCGGGCTCTGTGCTGGCTGCCAGCTCAGAGCCTGGAGCCTGTTTCAGAGTCTGTGTCTCCCTCTCTCTCTGACCTTCCCCTGCTCACGCTGTCTCTCTCTCTCTCCTAGAAATAAATAAAACATTAAAAAAAATTAAAAAAAAAAAAGAAAAATCAATTTGAGCTTCTAAGCATTAACTTGTAGATAATCAGAATCTTGGATAGTGTGGCTCCTTTCTCTTTCTCCCTGTCTTCCTTCTTCCTTTCCTTCCTTTCCTCCTTTCAACTGTTTTTAGAAGCACCTGATCCCCATTGCCAAATTAAGTATAATTTCATAGAGGACAATTCTTACATGCAACTATTCCAGAAGGAAACAACTGCTGCTCTAGTTTTATTTTTGAATAATCATTTTGAAAATAAGTGACGGACTATAGAGGAAAAATCACAGCAAGCTGCCCAGAGATAGGAACAGCATGCAAATTACTACTAATTTAAATTACCTTTCTTTCTTCTCTACTCTAGGAAAATGCCATCTTTATTTTAAAACATTTATATCTGAGCAGTTCAAGCTATTTCAAGATGTTATCTGTTTCAACACACATAATGAAATGTGGTGGGTAAACGTTCCGCCATTTTACAGAGAGATGGAAAGTGACAATAACCTGCATCAAAGCTGTACAAAGCTTAGATCTCTGAGACAGTGCTCTTTGCTGCATCTCAGAATGTTTAATAAAAATGCACTACCAAGTAATGGACTGGAACAATTTGAAAGTTTTTTTAATGTTTTCTAAAATGATTACTCTTCAGACTTCATTATATGTAGAACAACCTATATGACATAAATCTTTTTGACAACTTTGTCTTGCCTGTAATAAGTAGAACTTTGTCACAGGCCGTGTTTTGGGGAGAATTTTGATAAAACTGATGGTTAGTATTCTGAGCCTCTCCCTGAGAGCTAGGTAGACAGGACATAAACACAACACAACATATGTGCATCAGTGCACGGTTGGCAGTGATACCTAATGGTTCAAGTTTTCTGTCTGTCAATTTTGCCTTTTGTTTGCGATGATATAGCATACTGGCAATATATAGTCTATAAAGAGGTCAAGTAGTATGGATATTTGGAAGGTTAGCTAACTTTTGACTATTGTAGTTCAAATTAAAACGTCAAAGAAATTAGGGGAGCCTGGGTGGCCCAGTATGTTAAGCATCGACTTCAGCTCAGGTCATGATCTTGGGGTTCATGGGTTTGAGCTCTGCATCAGGCTTCATGATGACAGTGTGGAGCCTGTTTGGGATTCTCTCCATCTCCCTCTCTCTTCCTCTCTCTCTGTTCCTCCCCAAGTCATCTTCTCTCTCTCTCAAAATAAATAAATAGGCTTTAAAAAAGATTTTTTAAAAGTCTTTTTAATTTTAAAGAAATTAATAGTCTAATTATCAGAATGAGTTAAAGAGTCTGTTAGGGCCTGCCCTATTCTCAGTAAATAATAAGGTAAGTGATGAGAAAAGCTGGCTCATCTGAAAGAATAATCAGGAGTTACTGAGGCATGAGGCAAATTTTATGTATGAAATTTTGATGTGTTTGGAGATTCATACATTTAAAAAATTATTGAGCACCCAACATGTCCTAAGTGCTGTTAGATAAGATAGACGTGATACATTAGATAAGTAAGATTAGGTTTATCCAGAGTAACAGAAGATCCCTTCCCCCATAAGACAGCATTAGCTTAATCAAGACAATTTGATTACTCCTCCGCTTGTACGTTCAGAGCAGTTACGTTGACTCCGCTGCCTGGAATCCTTAGGGACCTAGGTTACATCCAGATGTCTGCTCTGCCATCCCTAGGGTGGGCCTTTGTCTTCTTCATCCAACAAAGAGCTACAGCCATTTCGTCCATATTCCAGGCAGGGGGCTGAGGAAGAGGGAGAGAAGCAGGACCAAGTATTTATCAATCATCTTTTAAGGACATTTCCCATAATCTGCCATACATTTCTCTGTTTATATGCCACTCACCAAAGCCCAACCCAAGGGCTCACATCTAGATAAAAGGGTGCTGGGGTGCCTGGGTGGCTCAGTGGGTTAAGCGTCCAACATCTGTTCAGGTCATGATCTCGCGGTTCGTGGGTTCGAGCCCCGCATCGGGTTCTGTGCAGGCAGCTCCGGGCCTGCAGCCTGTTTTGGATTCTGTGCCTCCCTTGCTCTCTGCCCCTCCCCCACTCATGCTCTGTCTCTCTCTGTTTCAAAAATGAATTTAAGGAACTATAAAAAAAATTGTAGATAAAATTGTGCCTGGGAAATACATCTTTAAATTTATTTATTATGAGATAGCTAGTGGGGGAAGGGTAGAGAGGAAGGGAGAGAGAGAGAGAGAGGGAGAATCTCAAGCAGGCTCCACACTGTCAGCATAGACCTCGATGTGGGGCTTGAACTCATGAACCATGAGATTATGACCTTTGCCAAAAATCAAGAATGGGATGCTTAATCAACTGAGCCACTCAGGTGCCCCAATGCATCTTTATCTCAAGCATCCAAACATCCAGAAGAAAAAAAAAAATCAGTGGGGTGAGGTCTGGGGTGGGATCCAATAAAGGAGAAGAAATAGGGGGTAAATAATTTCTGCCATGCATGGCCCTGGACCCCTCATACCTAGTACCTTAACAGAGCTGGAGGAGGGAGGAAGAAGGGCAGAATCAGCCTAAGGTATAATTTATCAATTTCAAGAAATCCTTGTAGCGATAAAATTAATTAACAATAGTAACTCAGGTACCTCTTTCTCCAGGAAGGCCTCCCTGATCACCTCTCCTCATGGTTGCAGAATGGATGCCCTTTCTACAAGCTTTTATCTTCCATCTTGTGCAGTATGTATCATCCCATTTATTACTGACATATTATTTGTGTGTTTATCTTCCCTTTACTCCTTTCTACCCCAGGTTGACTGCAATGCCCGAAGACTCAGACCTGAATTTGTATTTCTTTGTGTCCCCAGTATCCCTAGCCTAGTGTATGATATATACTAGATTCTTGAAAAGTATCTATTACCTAAGCTGGATGAATAAATAAACTGCAGATAAAGAATCTTTAATCAAGTGTAATAAAGATTAGTTACTATAGAGCACACAATAGTATAGAAAGAAAAATTTCTCCAGCTATTAAAATATTTAGCACTATTTTTTTTGCTTGTGAACACAAGCGATTTTTTAATTTTCATCAATATTTAGAATAGCAACTGATTTTCTGAGCATGTTTAATATTGCTGACAAACACAATTAATTGCATTTTGCTGATGATGAATGTTATGACGAATTAAAATATGAAAATTACCCTTTGGTCAAGATTAACAACAAAAAAAAAAAACCTTTAAAAAATGGTCTAGTAAAAAACAAATAGCTAATTCTATCTCTTTGATAGAAATGATCAAGTTGGGGAGCACCTGGGTGGCTCAGTAGGTTAAGCATCGACTTCAGCTCAGATCATGGTCTCACAGTTCATGAGTTCAAGCCCCTCTTTGGGCTCTGAGCTGATGGTGTGGAGCCTGCTTGGGAGTCTCTCTCTCTCCTCTCTCTCTCTGCTGTTCCTCTCCCACTTGTGCACTCTCTCCCTTTCTCTNATCTCACAGTTCATGAGTTCAAGCCCCCTCTCTCTCTCCCCTCTCTCTCTGCTGTTCCTCTCCCACTTGTGCACTCTCTCCCTTTCTCTCTCTCTCTCTCTCTCAAAATAAATAAATAAAATTTAAAAAAAAAAAAAGAGGGGCACCTGGGTGGCTCAGTCTGTTGAGTGGCCAACTTGGGTTCAGGTTATGATCTCACAATTCGTGGATTTGAGGCCCGTGTTGGCCCTGTGCTGACAGCTCAGAGCCTGGAGCCTGCTTCGGATTCTGTGTTTCCCTCTCTCTCTCTCTCTCTCTGCCCCTTCCCCTCTGTGCTGTGTGTGTGTATGTGTGTGTGTGTATCTGTCTGTCTGTCTCTCTCTCAAAATAAATAATAACCAGATTAAAAAAAAAGAAACGGTCAAGTCGGGCACAGAAATAGAGTAACACACATGACTCTGATGAACAGTGTTGTTTTCTAGGTTCTGATGTTCACACGGTTGTAGCGGGACAGGCTGCCAGTGGACAGCAAGGCTTTCATCATAATGTGCTCCAGTTCAGTATCTCTTCTTCCCTCGGTTACCCACACACAACTGTGTAGAAAGAGAGAATTTAAGCAGATATCATTTATATTTTTTAGCCCTTTTTTATTTTAAACCTATTAATTTCCCATTGTAGTTATTCATATATTTTTAAAAATCTTCCTAGGTCAAACATGCATGTTCTTCAGATCAGAAATTCAAATGATGAAATACTTCTGAATTTATAACCACTTGATTTTAAGAAAAATGTATCCAAAACAGAAGAGCTTTGTTAAAAAGCCTCCAGTTTTTCCCCTAGCACTGTACACTGTTATTTTATGATCCGTTCCATTACTAAGCATTTGTTGAATACTAACGATATATATACAAGGCAGTGCCTATGATGATACAAAAATTTGCATTCACATTACATTTTCCTTAATTTGAGCTGTGTGATATATTACAGTTAACTGCAGATACTCCATCTGAGATTACTATTTAATTCTGTATGGAACTGAAATAAACAATTGAAAACTAAGAAATTGGAAACAGAAAAATTAGTTGAAAATAAAATATATACGTATACACTTGTGTGTACATAATTTTTTATAAAAAGATATGAATTATCATATGGGAGAAAAACATTTAAGCAGATAGCAACTTAAAGCATTAAAGAAGAATTGTTCAGAGTACTGGCACACTATGTAAAACACCAACACTGAAGGAGTAAAGGGTTCCCCTTTATCTTTGCATTTATTCCTCGGGCTTCGGGCAAGAGATCTGATAACCTTTATCACTTACGGGTATATACATAATTGTGATTATGGTATGTTTATACTTGTCTGTTATAGCGTATGTGTTTTTCCCCAATTCATGTAGCTATAGTATGTGATTTTTATAAATACTGCATATTATTTTTATCAATATTTTTCTAGGAAAAATACATTCGAAAGATGGCTCCATAGATCCCTTTAACATGTTAAATATAATGCGGAATCCTACCTGTCCTTCAATATCTCACTCAATATAACTACAAATCAGTATTCTTTAAGCCAGGTAGACAGCTCTATAGAAGGCAGCTATTTTCATACACTGCTATGCCGCTCTTGGGCTTATGCCATTTTTTTCTTCTTCTATATGGGATAGTCTATAAAAAGCTAAAGGGAATGTTAAATCTAAGAAAGGATAGAAACATGACTCACTGGCAAGTTGCTGTAATACAAACAGAAATAAATATCAAATATGGAGTGAAATATAGGGCACTATGTAAATGTCAGTACTATTATTCATTCATGTAAATAACATTTATTGAAAGTGAGGTGATAAAGAGAAATAAATAAAATGTTTTCATTTATGGAGTTTAGGGAGGAGAAAGAGATGCAGATTATAATAATATTTCAGTAGAGAAGATATGGGAGCATGAATGGTAGAAGGAGGAAGTAGATTTGCCCTGAAGGAAGAAGGGCTGGTTTCTTAATGGAAATAACTTTTGAGCTAAGAATTTCAACATAAGTAGGAGTTTGTTAGGTAAACAGAGAAGAGGGCATTCTAGAGAGAGGGAGTAGCATGTACAGACACTTGAAAGAGCCTGGTTTGTTCGGAGAACAGTAGGCCACTCCATATGGCTAACAGGCAAGTGGGCAGGGCTGGGATCAAGAAGAACTTCCAAAACCAGGCAACGAGCTTTGCATTTCATCCTCTAAGTTTTTTGAGCCATGAGAGGATTTTATGCAAGAAAGGAACATAATCAGATTTGCATTTTTAAAAAGATCATTCTGGTAGCAGTGGTGAATGCTTATATTAGAATACAGGAAATGAGGAAGAGAAATAACTTTGTGATATATTTAATGGACAATTAAGAGAATTTATTAACCAACTGTTTGTGGGAGGATGATTTGGAAAATCTGATGTGGCTATCTGGTTGGGTGTTGGTACCATGTAGGAGGGGACGACATTGGCGTGGTGCATGTCTGGAGCAAAAGGGACTTGTTTTGGAATGCATATGTGAGGAACATCCAGAAAGAATATTCCAGGAGGAACATGTCTACAAAGAAATTTGGTATATGGTCTAGAACTCAGGAGAGCGTTCTAGGCTAGAAATACAGATTTGGGAATTTTATCGTACTGGGAATTGTTCTCAGAAGTTACTGTACGTAAGAAATCCCCAAAGTGCTTGTTGGATGCAGATTCCTTGGTCTAGTGCTCAGAGGTTCTGGTTGAATGAGTCTGGAGAGAGTCTCAGGAATCAATAATTAAGTAAGCTTCCCTGGTGACCATGCTGCAGATGGTCTACAGCAAGAGCAGGAGAGCTTCAAGGAAGTGGTGTCATGAGACCCAAAAGTAGAAAGTTTCAAGGAATAGAAGTGGTGACGCGTGACTACAGCTAGGAAGTCAAGAAAGCTCGAGACTGAAAGCATCCGCTAGACTTGGTAGCCGGACAATGGTGACGCAGAAGAGCAGGTGCTGTGAGGTGGTGAGGGCGGACATTAGCTGAGTAGGTAGGAGAGTGGCCGGCAGTAAGGAACCAGAGGACCCAAGGAACGAAGCTTGGGAGACGGACTACCTTGTGCACAGAATTTGAAATCTAATATCCTAAAGACCTGGTTCAAACCCTAAGTCTTCCACTTAATGGCTATATTATATACAGTGTCTTCATGGAGCCCATTTTCCTGTCCATAACACGTTAATAATGTCAGTGTTACAGAGCCATTTGCACAACTTAAATAGGATACTGTGTGTGAAAGAACTTTCTTAATTGCTCTTCCAACCTTCTCTATTAACAACCCTCTGAGCGGCAGAAAAGACTAAGCAGTTTTGGAAGCTGGTATCCTACCCATGTCTTTGCACTCTATGTCTTAAGAGCACGTCTTAAAAAGACCGACGCTCTTACCTTACAGATGAGGATTCAGAGGTCTAAAAGGGGTGGAGGTTAAATGATTTCTTCAAAGTCATACAGCTAATTAATGGCAGAGCCAGGCATAAAATTCAACCAGACTGCTGACTCACTCAGTCCTGCCCCCTGCATTTGAACATACTTCCTTTCCTAATTCTCCGCCATTTGAATTTTGGTCTTTCTCTTTTACAGCGAAGAGAGAAGTAGATGATTGAAGCTTTGCTGACTGGAGTAAAGGAAGTGGTGTTTAATTTGAACAAGACCAGAGGTTCAAACGTAAGCTCCTTGAAGACATTTTTGAACTCCCTTTCAGGCCTCTTTCTAAGCCTCCAGGCAGATACCAGCTTAGTCTAGAACCCCCGGTGTAGTAGAGGGATTGGCCAGCAGTAGGGTAGTTAATGCTGCTTGCTACATACTTCTTTCAATTACCCTGTTCATAATGGAAGAGTTCTCCAAAATATCAACATTAGAAGACTGTCGTTTGAGATAGGCCTTAAGCAGTTCACGGGACACTTCTTTGGAAAACAACTGTTACAGACGTTTCTTTCTATGACGAGGATATAGAGATGCTGCTTCTACAATGCACCTAAATATTTACATCTCCATTTCCCTTTCTAAGCTGCCCAAAGCAGGGCAAGTCTTTTAATCTCTCTGACCCAGCAGACTGGCTGGCACAGCATATATAACAGGGAGCCTACATACGGTTGTTGAATGAATGAGTGAAGTCATTTTTATCCATAACTCTCCTATCAATTTATTCCTTAACAGAAAATAAAAATCTCCATTAAATCAACTTCCAACTATTTTTCTTCCTGTCTTAGACCCACAGTTGCCATCCTTTCTGTCTAGATTTCCACTAAGCCCATTGGGTCCTCTATTTTGCCCTTACTTATAACTTTTCATGATCCAGAACACTCTACAGATGACTCATTAAAGGAACTGTTTACAATATCCTTAATTTTGTGTACTAATAATGTAACAAATCATCTACAGTAACACAGATATGTTCAGAGAGACGACCTAGTCAAAGTTACAAAACTTTGTTGGTAGATTTTAATAAATATTAATGTATATAAATACACATTAATGGTAGCAAAAGAATATTTTTCTCTCAAGAATCTCTGTACTCTCCAGAGTGTATCCATTTTTCATTCCCATTTATTAAAAAGTGAGGGGGATTGATTCGCTGTTTTCCAAGATGTCACCTTGTCCTTCTTTGTTTCACATATTTTAAGAAACTTTCATTTAAGTTTTTCTTATCATTATGTGTATTTCTCTGTTATATTTGACCTGGAAGCCCTTTAGGACTAGGATTGTCCTCTATGTATGAATGGAGTGATGTTTATTTTTAATGCTCAGTACTTTTGAAGCTTCTTTTTTTTCCAGAAAGGCTGTAATGGTCATAGGATAATACTCCTCAACAAGTTAGATCATGACACGAGAACTTGCATAGTCTCATAGGTTGGAAATATGGAAAAAATGCAATAAAAAGCAGAGGTTAGCTATGAGTTAAGGTCTGAGTCAGTTATTGAAGAGGTACAGGGTGATAAAAGGAGTTAGGTTATTGGGAAATAACTCTATTGGGAGGTAGAGGCACTGGGAGAAAATGAAATTCAATAACTGTTTGAGTACCAGTCCAGGCTGGGAAGGATTCAGTGATGGGGAAGACATGACTCCCAGGTTCCTGCAGTGAAGGAGACACACATGTGCATACAACCAAAAGGCAAAGCAGACCAGGAGGCAATAACGTTTCAGACAAAGAGCATTCAAGGACAATTTTTAGAAAAATACTATTTTACTCATTAAAGAGGAAAATTATCCAGAGAACCCAACAGTCTAATGTGTGAAGCTGCTTTTATTGGCTCCTGGAAGGTATGAGGGCTATCATTTCCCAAAATCAGAAGCACGCCTCATTTTGCATATATGTATGTGTGTGTATGTATATATATATATACACATATATACACATATATATACATATATACACATATATATACATATATACATATATATACATATATACATACATATATACATATATATGGGGTTTTTTTCATTTTACTACTTTCCTAAATTTAGGGATATATAATAGAATTATGCTTAAGATTTTAGGTTTCTATTTAAGTATTGTGAATGTGATTTCTTAAGATACACATTTTTATTGAGTGAATTTCTATCTTTTTGAAATATGCCTTGCACTAATGAATCTTGTAAAATCAAAGATTCACAGCTAAAAGGAATCCTCATACAGCAGATGGCCAACTTAAAGACTTCTTAACACAGTCAAAAAGTCAAATATAGCTGGACTAACAGTAGATTTCTAAAGTTATAATGGTATTAGAAAGGTTCACTTTAGATTTTTTAATTTGTAAGATAGCACAATATGAATTTAATAGCTCTTGATTTTCTTGTTATGTAATAACCAGTGACCACTGATGGTAATGTGGAACATTTCCTGCTAGTTATTCATTGATTTAAAAAAAAAAGTCACTTTTTCCAGAGACTGGGCAGGAGATAAGATGTCAAGAAGTAATAAGAAGCAAAATGGAAAAGGAGAATGCAAAGGGACCAAAGAGAGAAAACATTAAAGTGATGTTATTTTTTTCCCTGTGTATGCAGATGGACAGGAAAATTATAGCAGTAATTGTCGACTTCTTTTCTCCAAAGACAGACTGGCCTTGGGGAATTAGAGTATAAGAGAAAATGTCCAATGAAACTGCATTTTCATCCAGGCCCCATCTGACGAGATGGATATGGCTTTGGCCAAGGTCATTTAACCTTTCTGTGCCTTAGTTTCCTTAAATGAAGAAAGAGATGGTTTGCTACTTTGAGCTACTGGAAAGATAAATAAGATAATGCTTCAGAGGCACCCAAAACTGGTCAGAAAAGGTGTTAGAGGAATATTAAATAGTACTATTATTATTGAACTATGTATCCGGTTGGAATGAGTCATCTTGCTGCAAAGATGCATAAGCAGTTTCCAGTGTAGCAGAGGACCAGAGACAATCAGAGGCAAGTACTCCCAGGTGGTGTTAGGGGTTCTCAGTTGCAGTGAAATCTGTCCTTCATTTGTTCAAAGAACAAAAAAGGGGGTGGGCTACAGAGAAAGCAAGACTTAAAATAAATACAGCAATGTGGTTATACAGATAAAACTGTTTAAATGCTAGAGCCAGTTTGAAACCAGGCTTTGTCATTCACTACTGTGACCTTGGGAAAGTTATTCTGTTTCTCTAAACAATTTTTCATGTCTGTAAAATGGGAATTATGATAGCATCCATAGGGTTGTTGCGGGGATTTAAAAATGAACACCGTCGCAAGGACTCTATAAAAGTTGGCTACGATTGTAATCTATGGGAAAATAGGGGAAGGTGGAAATCCAGACTGATAATAAGCGAATCTTTTTTTTTCCCCATAGGAGAAAAAGTCAAGGTTTCATTTTATAAAACATTATATGATTTAAGGGGCCTAGGAAGAAGCAAACTTGTTTTGTCAAGTCAGAGTCTACTCCTATTTCATGGGCCCAGAGTAACTCATCAGACCTTTGATATCTGGCACACAAAACACAAACAGGAAAAGCCTTCCGTGTGCTTTAATAAAACAGCTTTCTATTTTAAAGCGATATATATTTTTTTTTTTTGGAAAAATCTCTGATATCCATCCAATAGCTCTAATAAAACAAAGCTCAGCCAGTGTTCCTGTTGTTTTAAAGAGAGAGCAATCTGGGGCACAGGGTTGACGCTCCCTTTGACTCGCGCTCTAGGCTGGGAAGCCTCCGGGCAAAGCCCTGGGGGCAGGACGCGTTGTTGTGGGTTTTTTTTCTTTCTTTCTTTCTTTTTTTTTTTTTAATCGATCCCTNGAGTGGATCTGCTCCCTGCCCCGGTCCTGGACTTACGGGATCACCAGGGGCGGCCGAGTCTTCTTCATCAAGTAAAGAGCAGGGGACGGCGCGGGGCCCCGGAGGGTGCGGGGGGCTGGCGGCGGGAGGGGAAGCAGGAGCCGGGTCTGCGCCGCTTCAGACCCCTCGGCTCCCCGGGCGCCCCCACTTACGCGGGGTCTCTGCCCCCTGTCTCACCCCTGCAGCGAGGAGGCGAAGAGCACCACCTGGCTGCACCCCGTCACCGGCGAGGCCGTGGTCACCGGACACCGGCGGCAGAGCACAGGTAACGCCGAGCCCNATAGTGTCCACATCCTCTTCCTGCTCGTGGGACGGCCGCCTCCAGTCGCGCGGCTTCCTCCTCCTCCTCGGTGGGACTCGTGGGCAGGTGACTGATGGAGGAGGAGAGGAGTTTGGGGGTGCTGCGATCCTCCGTGTGACAGCGAATGGCTCAGGAAACGCGTGGAGCAGCAGCCGGAGCCGGAGCAGGCATTTGCAAGCTGCAGTTGCTGGCCGGCGGGATTCAAAGTCCCCGGCAGCAGCGCGGAGGTTGCACCGACCGCCAGGAGGCGGCGGGTGGGCTGTCCCGCCTGTGGGCATTTGTGCCCTCACTGGGGAGGGTTGGCTTGGCCGGGGCCTTGGCCGGCTTGTTTGAATGCTACATAGGTGCTGAGCTGGAGAAAGGTTGATTGTAGCTTCAGCGCTGGTCTGGCTTTCTTTTGCCATTCTTTGTTTACATTCGTGAAACTTGTTTGTCTTTGAAATGTAACATGTGTTCTCTTCCTGGCCTCCCTCTGTCTCTGGCAGTTGGAAAGGCTTGAGAATTGTTTGGGTCGAAGGTGAGGCCGGCTTCAGCAGTCCTTTAGCCCTCTGGGATACTTTCTCTCCAACTCTGAGATTCTGGGAGTCCCTTAGAGTTGCCAGGATATTGAACAAGCCTGCCTTTTCTATTCAGTTCTGGAGTTAAGTGAGTAATACCCAAATCTGCAAAAAGGTGGAGGAGGAAAGGGAAAGCTGGTGTAACAAGCATGATGAGGTTACATTTTTAAGGCATTTCTGACTAATACACGATCATATTTCTATACTCCCCGCTGCAGTCTTTGACTTCAGTATACCTTTCGGTATTCTGCATACATAATATCAGCTCTGGTGGCCTCTTTGCGATATGGATAATAAGTTTATTTCACAAAAGACAATATGGTCTAATTATTTAGCCTAATCATCCTGTGCAATTATTTCATACTTATTTTGGCTATGTGTAATACGAATTTGTATCCTAATTACCTGCACAGATTTGATAACATTCACGCTACAGAAAAATTGTATTCTTTTGTGTGACTTCGTGTTAATTTCTAAGACACGATCATGATTTCTGGCTTGGTTTCCTTTGCTTTGACTGTGTGGGTTTGTGCACACATCATTGGTCTTTATTTCAGAGAGATTATGGTTAAATCCAAGCCACTTGTCATTTGTAATGTGTGGCACATAAAATTACCATCATTCATTCACCTGAATTGTTCCCAGGTTTATTACTTGCAACTTCACATCTCTTTAAGTCAAGTCTGTAGAAACACACATGTTTTAAGTATGTGTTATCAGAGTTCTTTCCCCCTAATTAAGTACTTAGGAAGTTCTTTCTCATCAGTGACACTTTCTGGATGGATTTAGTTATGTAGCTGAAAAGGACGGTCTTAAATAGACACAGTGAGAAGAAGCAGGTGTTGCCTTTTATGCAGAGGGGTTTTTTTTTTTTTTTTGGCCAACCTTCATGGGTATTTTAGGTAGGATTAGAAGGCTTCCCTTGCTTTTTTTGGATGCCAAAGAGTTGTTCCTTTTCACTTTGATCATTAAGGTGTATAATCACGTAAGATAATCTCTAATATTGTTCATACTTTCCTGGTGGCTTTAAATTTGAATTGCCATTTTGCCAAAAAAGATACTATGTTGACTGCAAGTATTGTTACCAGTCCAGCATTTTTTTAAGACTCTGAGTAAATGAAAATAGCTGATCATGAAAATGAATAATTAAAATGGATTGAAACTTGTTTTGCTGTCCCATTGAAGTAATACTAATTGTGAAATGTATGTTTTTTAGATTTGCCTACTGGCTGGGAAGAAGCATATACTTTTGAAGGTGCAAGATACTATATAAAGTGAGTTTTTTAATTGTGATTTTTTTCCTTAGTAATTTAAATGTTATATTTAATCTTCAATTGAATAGTTCTATCTCTAGATAGAATCATGATTTTTCTTAAGGTCTGTCATATAATACTGACTTTATCTTTTAATGTGTTGTAATTTTGAGAGAAAAGATAACACTCAGTTTTCTTATGTTATTTGCCTAAACATTCATTCACTTGGAAATTAGATCATTTATGGCCACAAGTCCATTTTTCGTGCTTCTGTATAAATTCCTGGGTGATAGAACATGACAATATTTTGTCATTAGCATGTTGCTTTTTTTTTCTTTTAAAGTGAATTCTGTTCATGTGTATGTTGACCAGAGTTGTTAGTAAGAAGCAAAAGGGATGTGAGGCTAGGTCACAGCTGGATGAACAATGACAGAGCTGAAAGTAAAAACAAACAAATAAATACTGATTATTTCACAAGCGTCTGTTGGAGCATTGTAATTTGCCTCAGTTTATTTAAATATATCAGGGTTTTAAAAATACAGATGTTTTATGGTTGCTTGTGATTCAGTAAAAGGCTTTCACTAGAACTTACCAAGGAGAGATAACCAGTCAGCCCTAGCTTTTAATTCTGTAGAACATTGAGCTAATTTCTGTTTAGTGTTCATTCAGTTGGTAGTATTTGGGGACAAATACAGGGCTTCAGGGTTAACAGTATGTCAGAAAGCTTTTTACTCCCCAAGGGGAAAATAAAGGTGGTTTTTATCTTCGTTTTAAATTAGAAACTGTTTACTTAAGAGCTTGGGTTTTTTTGTTTTAAATTTTTTTGTTTAATTTTAAGGAACTGAGGCTGGAAAGAGAATGCTTAAAATATAAGACTTGGTTGAGATATGAAGAGTTTATTAATCATAATGGATACCTAGCTAAAGTCACGTTTATTTCATTGGGCCCAGTAAGGTTTTTTACTAAGTGATATTTTTAAAAAAAGATTTTTTAAATGTTTATTTATTTTTGAGAGAGAGACCGCTCGTGCCAGAGTGTGAACGAGGGAGGGGCAGAGAGGGAGATGGAGAATCTGAAGCAAGCTCCAGGCTCTTAGCTGTCAGCACAGAGCCCGACATAAGGCTTGAACTTGCAAACTGTGAGATCATGACCTGAACCGAAGTCAGACACTTAAGCAACTGAGCCACCCAGGTGCCCCTACTAAGTAATATTTTTAAGATCACACCATACTTATGTTAAATTATAATTAACTTGTGTGGTTTAAAATTTTTTCAGACTGATATTTATGTAAAATGTCAAGGGATATTTATAGGTATTAGGAATGCTTGCATTTGAATATAGAAATAGAGAAAGCAGAACTAAGTTATAAGAATGGAGGATTTCATGATGTGGTTCTTTTCTGGATTTTTTTTTATCATATCTTTTATTTGGAGATTGTGCTATACATTATTAGATGGTCTATAAAATAAAGGCATAAGTGCAGAGTCACAAGTATTTTTCTAGTGACTATATTCATCCTGAATTAAAGTGAGTGTGTATTGCCATGAAAAGGATGCTCCTGTTTTAGATGTAGTATTGATATTTCTGAAGAAAGTTTTCTGTTGATGGAGTTCATTTATTTTTATCCAATATATTTTTTACTGTACATTAAGTCTAGCTGATCTTACAAGAATAAGAGTACCAGTGTAATTCTCAATAATATTTTCATTTCTGTGAATATGTACATTCTTAGATGAACGTTTATTCAGCAGTACAAAATGTGATTCTGTGTGGGCTGAATATGTTTTAATCCAGAACTGAGCTGTTAGAAAGAATTTTTTTTTTGTTGTTCTACTAGCCATTTTGATTAGATTTTCTTTTATGTTGACTTAAACAAATTAGAATCTTAGTTGAGTGTCATGCCCAAATAAGTTTCTCAGGAAAATGAGGACAATATTAAGAAAACTGTAATAATTTTACTTTAGTTCTGAAGACATTTTTAAGCTAGTGGGTTTTAATCATGTAGCATTAATAGACAACCAATAATTGTGTCAGAAAGTAGTAATAAGTTTATACTATGGAAATAATTTGTTCTAAAGTTGAGCATGTTTACAGAACTACATCATTCATTGAACTTCTTTGAAATAAAATGATCATCGACAAATACATGATTTGCCGAATGTTAGGTGCTACTACTTTCCCTTTCTAGATATATCAGACTAATTTAAGATAGTTAAATCACTGATGTAGGCAGTAATTTCCTAGAAACTTTTTGCTTACTTGTCTTGTTATGAGCAATTAGGGATACTTTATCATTTTCACATGATGGGGCATTACTTTTCTCATAAATTTTGCAATTCACCAAGTGCTTTCACATATATTGTCATGTCTGAATCTCATTTTAATCATGGAAGTAGTCAGAAGAATTACTGTTTCCCTTGTCACACCACATAATAAAACAACAGAAACATGCCTTTGGAACTTCTAGTCGGCAGAGACGGCAAGATGAGAAACAGCAGGAATGTGAACTATATTTAGAATGTTGAGAGAAGAAAGGATAGGACTCTGAATAGCAAAGTGTGATTAATATTGGTGGATAATATTTCTCATTGTTGGTTCTTTCTTAGATGAAGAAAGGAGGTTATTGATCAAATTATAAGAAAAGGTGTGATAGTGATAGTGAACAGGGTGGTTTTTGTTCTCATGGGAAGAGGGAAGATAGGTCAATCAAAGACAAGTTGACCCTCTTGGTGTTCCTAATCAAGTATTCCTGGGAGGCTCCCTTAGCAAGAAGAAAGGCCTAAAGTACCTGAGTTGTTTCTACTTTTCTTCCCAAGTAAGGTACATTCGACCCTCAGATTATTTCTGTTCTGAACAAGTGTTAGTGGTTGTTAAAAATGGCACGTTGCCAAAACATTTAATTCTGAATAATAGTTAGGTAGTGACCGTTGCATCTCTAGGGATGGTAAGGGGAAAGAGGACTGGAATGGAGGTAAGTTGTAAGAGCTAGGCTGTGTCTGGACCTTTTTGAAAACTCTCGAGTGTAGTCTTCATGCCTTTAAATTAGGTGGGCTACAAATGACAACTTCTAAATTCCATCCCAATTTTTAAAATTCTTCAGATTTTATAATACTTTGGGAATTCGCAATTGTCTACAAAATGATGAACTAAAAAGGCCAAGAAGAGATGATGTGGGAAATATGGAAAGCTACTTAGCTTTCCTATCATGCCAACTATTTTAGTCTTTCTCTTAAACTTTGTGCAGATAACTGCAGATGAGCGTGAAGTGTGTAGTGCCAGAGTGGTGTGTGCTTTCTTTCTGTTGCTGCATTGTGTGTTTTGTTGTGTACATATCTTCCCTGGAGAGCTGCATGGGAACAGTTAATGGTGCTAATGTCAACAAAGGACCTGATCAGGATTAAGAGTTGTATAGATTTGAATTGGGTCATCAGTTTACTTAATATAATTTTTGAAATTGGTTCTTTAATAAAAGTTTACAGTTAGATAAAAGAATATATAATATAGAGAATGTATTTTACTTTAAATCCATTTGGTCATAAAAATGTTAATGATTGAAAATATCATAAAGATAAATAATTTTTTTCTGAGAAAAGTGTTTTTTTTCTGTATATCTTAAGCTAGGCAGCTTCAAAATTATCACGTGTGTGTATAATAAATACATATATACAGTGTTTGAATTTGATTATTGAGTTTCCATATTGCTTTTTAACACTTAATTCATTTTATTTATCATTAGGAAGAATGCAGAAAATTAACAGTGAATTTTGTAACTTATGAAGTGTAGCTTTAGATATCCAAATAACTTAGTTTATGAAGTACAGAAGATAATCTTATATATTTGAAAGTTATAAAGCTTTCTGCTTACTCCTTGAAAATATTGCTTGATGACTCCTTAATGACAGGTCATGGTAGCTTAAAATGGATGTGTCATTGACTATTCCTTTGTGCTTCAAAGCTTTAAGATGGTTAACTTCAAGTGCCAAATAAATCTTAAAACAATGCTCCTGAAGAGTGAGAAACTTTGTTCTGATTATTTAAAGGTCATTGTCTTATGTGGTAGATTTGGGGATCATAAAATGTCTTTGCAGGGTAATAAAGTAGCATGTAAACTTTGTGAGGTTGTATTTTCTTATTGCTTTTTTTTCTTGACTTAAAATTTTAAGTTCTAAAAAATGAACTTTTTCTTGATACGCAAATAGAGCAGTATTTGACTTTTGACTAATGAAGTTTCATTTCAGTATCTGCAATGGCTGGATCTAATGTGTGCTTAGAATTTCAAACTAACCTGCAATGAAGGGAATTCTAGTTTGACATCGCCATTTAAGGTTTTGAGTGAGAGGGAGAAATCATGTTTCTTCATAGATTATCACAGTTCGAACTATGAGCAAAAGTAGGGAATGTAACATAACTGCCACCAAGAATCTTAGAATATATTACTATCTATTTGATATTTAAATTGATATTTGAAATTGTTGGGTACGTTAATACTATAATATGATTGGATATAGCAATATAATGCCTCAGAATAGTTTATGGGCATTATATTTTTTATATTCATAACAGAGTTTTGGATTCTAATATGTGATTCTTACGTGTGTGAAGCAGTTTATGATATTCCATTAGGTACAACACAACTACGAACAATGGTTTCAACCTTCAGGGAGTCTGTAATATAGGAAATGGGTTGAAAGAAGGAGGTAGTGGGGAAAACATGGACTTAGTGCTAGGTCCTTCAGCATACTGTTAGATGAATTTAATCTCCACAGTGGCCTTTTACTGTTCTCTTTCCTTTTTTTTCAGATGATGAAACTGAAGCTTAAAGAGGTTAAAGGTGTATTGCAGGTCACATAGCCTCACTACTAGTCACTAGCATTCAAAGATCTCTGGGCTAAAGCCCCTCTAAATACTAAAAATACTGACCAGTATAATAAACAGGCCCTATAATATATATTTCTCCATAAGTGGGTTGCTTGGGGCTAGAGGTATCATTTCAACAAGCACAGTAGTTAGGTTAGTAGGCCAACCTACAAGTAAAAGTTTGTTCAACCCCCTGAGAACTTGTGACTAGTATTATATTGACAGGGTGTTGCAATTTGGTCATTCATTTACATTCACTCAGGCACACTTAGTAACTGCTAGGCACTGTTCCAGTGTTCTGTAATACAGTGGGGAGACCCTGCCTTCCTGGAGCCTATACTCTAGTAGTAGAACAGACGTTAAAACAAAAGGTGGAATAAACCTGTAATTTAAAACTAATATCTCCTGGGAGACCTGAGTGCTCAGTTGGTTGAACTTCTGACTCTTGATTTTGGCTCAGGTCATGGTCTCACAGTCATGGTATCGAGCCCTGCATTGAGCCCTGTGCTGACAGCATAAAGCCTACTTGGGCTCCTCTCTCTCTCTCTCTCTCTCTCTCTCTCTCTCTCTCTCTCTCTCTCTCTTTCTGCCCCTCCCCCACTTGTGTGTGAGTGCTCGCTCTCTCAAAATAAACATTTAAAAAAAATTAAAATAGTTTCGTCTTAAAGGAAAATTAGAGTGTTCTGTTTCCACAATTAGGAAAGTTTCGGTGACGAAATGCATTTAGAGTTCCAAGATTGGGACACCAGACTTCCAGTCTTAATGAATTTTATCGTGGAATCCCATTCTCCTTCTTTTTAGCCCCAGGACCAGGCCTGCTCAGTGTGTCTTTATAGTTTCTGTGGGTAGTTAATCCCTAGCATCCAGTCAGTCTCTAAAAGTGGTGTCGATGTTAATAATGTTGGCTTCCAGTCTTTGAAGGAGTTAATTAGGACAGATTAAGAGGCTTCCTCACAACTCAGGTGCATTTTGAGAACCCTTTTGGGGTTCCCTTAATGTGGGTAGATTTCTTTGTTTTTTCTTTTTCTCAAAGGTCTGGTGTATCTTTAGGAAGGGAAAAGACAGGGAGAGTAGAAAAATACAAAGTCAGTTAGAAGAGTGAGAATTGGAGGCCCTGGACTCTGACCAGGTGTATACATCCCTGTATAGCCACCTTTATTTGTCTGTGATAGATAAAGTGTTTCTTAGCATTTGTTGATAAATGCACCCTTCCTGTGACTTTTTAATTTTTCTATAATAGATATGTATAAATTGGGGTCAAATGTGAAAAGTTACATATAGACCTGAAGGTATGGATGGAATTCAGATGGGTTAATATAAATGACTGATAGGGTAAATTCATGAGAGTGGGAACCATGTATAATGTGTGTGATGTCTAATGATAACTACCATGCTGATAAGTGGTGTTAATTAACATGCCAGGATACTGTATGGAGCTGTATTGTGTCCGGTCTTTGAATGGCAGGCTGAGATTTTTATTTTCTAGCTTGCCATGGCAGGTATTTTTTGGTATAGCATTAATAGTGTAGAATGAAGGTTTTAAGGGAGATTTACTATTGGCAGATGGATTAGAAAGGGGCAAACCTGGAATCAAGGAGACCAAGTTTTGGATCTGTTGCTGTAATAATCTGTGAGTTAGTTGCTTAAACCAAGTTAGTAGTAGCAGGAATGGAAAGGAGGAAGGCCATCGATCAAAGATATTAAAGAGGAGTTGACACGCCCTAGGACTCTTGCTGAGCTAGGAGGCTGACAGAGAAAGAGGTCAGAAGCCACTCAAAGGCTTTGTGTCTGAGTGGCTACAAGAATGATTGGTACCCCTGACTGGAATAAGGGAGTAGGTGGTGGGGGGAAGCTCTCGGTGGAAGTGTTAATCATGGTTTGGTCTTTTAGCTGCTTGAGAGGACATAGCATTTTAGGTGGCCAAAATTGGCTTTTCCAAAGAATTCCCAACATTATCTTCTATTTCTCCTTCACAGACAAGAAACACAACCCTCTCTCCCCAAAAACCCCTATTCCAGCTACCCAGTATGCTATATATGTGTATAAATCCAAGCCGGAAATGTCATAGACATCTATCCAGTTGTTCATTCAACAAATACTCCCTGGGTATTTACTGTGTGCCAGATGCTGTAGGCTTTGTGAAGGACAGACATGGACCTTGCTTGTAAGGAGCATACAGTTATTTTGTGGGAGAGGCCATAATAAAATAATCACAAATATGTACTTGTAGATGGTGATACATTCTGTGAAGTGTACATCATGCTTTGACCAGATACATGGAGTGGACTTGGCCCGATATGAGGGTTACTGGAAGAGGAGTTTCTCACAAATGAGAGAAATAAGCCTGCCTCCGGAAGTTCAGCAGTGAAATTCTCAGAGTGGATCAGAACAAAGCAGCACAAGATCATCTGAAAAATGAAGACTAAGATAGCATCTTGGGCTTGAGACTGGACTGTAACGTGGAGGTTTTGCCCCATCTGAAGACTTGGGGTGGTGGATTGGTGTGGCATAGAACTTGAGTAGAAGGAGGAAAACTGCGGAGGGTTACCCTCCATGATATAGTAGAGAGCAAGACTTCACCAGCTCGTTTTGATTATTAGTTTAGTCCCAGTGACAGGGTCTTCCAGTCACTTGTTCATGGATACGTTCTTTCTTGCGATGCTCTTCAACACATTTTAAGCTCCTAAATGTGTCTTAGTGATCACTAAACAAAATAGACCAGAATACTATCCTTCTGGGGAGCTGGATGGGGGTGGGAGACAGAACATCAGACAAAGTAAGCATGGGTAAATAAGTCAGTTTTAGAGTGCGTGATAATGTGAAAATGCTATAAGACAAAAATAGGACAGGGTCTGGCCATCAGGAGAGGAATGATGAAGAATGAGTGTGGGAAGAACGCTGAAACCAGAGAAGTAATGGCTTGGACTCTTTAGGGCCTCATTGGTTGGTGTAATTGGCTGTTACTTGGGGAAATAGGGAACCACTGCAGGCTGAGTAGAGCAAGCACATGATCCGGCTTTACCTTCTGAAAGAGTCACTCTGCTGCGTGAGGAGATTTGGGAGAGCTCACAGAGCCCTTCCAGAGTAAGTTCTGTTCCCCATCAGATTTTCTCCTTATAGTCTTCCTTCTTAGCATTTAACAAGATTATGCTTAAATATTGAATGTGTAATTACTGCGTTTCTTTCAAGCTGCCTGATTATCAGTTACTGTTAATTTAATAGCAGCTTTTCTGGGGGAAAGGGAGCGCCATGACCATATTGAAGAAACCATTCCGTCCTTATTTCAGAAACAATATATTTAAAAAGTACATGTTAGAATTTTAAATGCCTGCTTGGTCACCCTGTGGATGTATGGTAGGTAAGATTCATGAGAAGCAGTCTTGTTCGTTGCTGTCTTTTTAGTCCCTCAACCTAAGCTTTTCTCATTGTTGACTGAATGAATTTTGATGACAGCCAACTTAACTTCATGCTTATTCAGAAACCTTAAAATTTGCCTCCATGTGAAATTTAAATATTCTCTCCATGTGACGTTTATCTATCCAGTATGAATTAGTAAATCCTCTGTTTCTCAAGTTTGGTGTATGTGATTCTTTGTGAGGCAGAGAGGATCTGCTTAGAGGCTTGATCCCATGCGTAAGCCAAGAGAATGGAGGGATCTGAGAGTCCTCTCGGGAGACAGCTGAAATCCAGACCTTACCACTGCCCATGACATTTCCATTTAGGAACTTTCACATCGCGTTGCTGTGGCTTCTAGAGCGCAAGGGAGACCTTGAAGTCTATACCGTTGTGAATAACATGAGTAAAGCGAATGTAGACCAGTCTTTAACACTCTGAAATCAGTGGGTCCTATAGAAACCTGAGAGAAATAGGAAGTAGTACTCATGAGGTACAGGTGATAGAAGTTTTAGATCCAGCTGGGGAACTGTGTGGCCACTTAGGAGTAGCCTCTGAGCTGTTGGGGAATTATTCTCTAAAGTGGCCAGTGACTTCAGAAACACTTAATTCTTTGAAGTCATAATAATCTTTATGTTTTCCGCACCTGGCACATAATAGGCAGTTAGATGTTTGAAATGAAGACCTAGTGCAGATTATAAAAAATGAAAGTTTTTACCAAAATCTGAACATCCCAGGGCATTTCTCTGCTTCTTACTTGTCATCCAGTCAGAATTTTTATTGTGGCAAATGTCAGTGACCCAAACCCAATGGTATAAGCCAAAACAAAATGGTTTTTCCTCATTAATTCCAGGAGTGATACAAATGAGTTCTTCAAGGCTCTTACCTTTTTCACTTTCAAAAGCTTCTTTCCTTAATCAGAAAAATTATGCTTGAACCCCAAATAATACCCTTTTAGTTTTTAAGTCCGAAAGGGAAGGTTTCTTTTTCATACTCAAAACAGTCTTGGACAGGACTTTGACCACCTTGAATCACAACAAAGACTGACCCTCTGGACATCAGCAATTTTCTGTCCTTGGCTGCAGCCAAAATTACTTGGCAAGCCTTCCAGAAACCATGTGATTGGAGAGAAAGGTTCAGTTCACCATAGGAAACAAGGGTGTGAAAGACTACAAGATCAGAGATCTGCTGCTCCTCCCTTATAATATAGTACAGAGTGCTCAGGGCTGGGAAGATGGTGAACCTGAACATCTGCCGAATTCCAAGAGGTGATAGTATCACTGATCTTTAAGGAAGCTTTGTACAGTACCTTGCAGAGTGAGTATTGAGAAGGAAAGCAGGATGGGTCAGGCCTAGACCTGGGAGAATGGAGTGGATGTGTTGAATTCTGAGGAAGAAACTGTAGAAATCAATCTTACACTGGCTGTCGAGAGCAAAGGAGATGGAGAAAATCAACTTTGATTTAGTACAAGTAGCAGTAGACCCCCAGTGTGATCAAAACTCCACCCTGCTGTGTAGGCCAGTGATGCCCTCTGGTTCTTCTGAAGTTACTGACTGATTCTGACACTAATTGCCAAATAGTATCAGTGCTTGAGTAATGCTACCAAAACTTGCTACATGCCTCCTGTTTCTTATCATTTCCAAAAGAGATTCTTTACACATTATTTTTTTAGATAGGCATGGTCTTAAAAAAAGAATTCGCCTCTGAGATGAAAAATAGTTTTAGTCTTCACACTGAGTTCATTCCAGCAGCTTTTGCTAAACTTGGTTGAAGGTGCATATAATACCCATTTTATTAAATATTTATAAAGCTGTTCAAACTAAAATTTAAAACACAGTGAAGTAGAACACTAGAGCAGAGTCTTGAAATGAATTCCTTGCTCAGCTTCATAGTACAAAACAATGATAGAGGGAAAGTAGCATGTTAAATTTAGTCAGTTTTTTTTAATCTGTTGAAAATTAATCTTTTGTACTGCATTTATTTTTTTTTAACTTTTTTAATGTTTATTTATATTTGAGTGAGAGAGAGCACGCGCAAGCGGGGGAGGGAGGGGCAGGGAGAGACTGAGAGAATCTGAAGCAGGCTCCAGGCTCTAAGCCATCAGCCCAGAGCCCAGTGTGGGGCTCAAACCCACAACCCGCGAGATCATGATCCAAGCTGAAGTCGGATGCTCAACCGACTGAGCTACCCAGGCGCCCCTGTTCTTCATTTATTTTGAAAAATTTGTTTTCTCCCAGAATATAGATGCATTGTAATAATGATGCCACTTAAAATAATTCACTAGGGGTGCCTGGGTGGCTCAGTCGGTTGGGCGTCCAAATCTCATTTCGGCTCAGGTCATGATCTCACAGTCTGGAGATGGAGCCTCTTGTGCGGCTCTGCGCTGGGTATGGAGCCTGCTTAAGATTTTCTCCCTCTCCTTTCTTGCTCACATGCATGCACTCTCTCAAAAAATAAAATAATTCACTAAAGAATGATCAGAGAATGATTCCAAATCAAGTAAGACTCTGTACTTAATGTGTGTGCTTTTCTCTCAACCCGTGTTTTTAAACTTTTTTTCGTGTTCATTTTAGAGAGAGAGAGAGAGAACATGTGCATGCGAGTGTGCGCCAGCAGGGGAAGGGCAGAGTGAGGAAGTCAGAACTTCCCAACCTTTTTTAAAATGTTTTTTTTCCTGATTATAGAAGTTATAGATTTTTGTTATAAAAACATTTGGAAAATACTAAAGATTATGGAGAAAATAAAAAATC
This sequence comes from Crocuta crocuta, assembly GCF_008692635.1. NCBI lineage: Eukaryota > Metazoa > Chordata > Mammalia > Carnivora > Hyaenidae > Crocuta > Crocuta crocuta. Next base: position 404,841 of record NW_027532276.1, read on the forward strand.
ACCCAATCCTGTTGTGCCAAGAAAATGTGTTGATATTTCAGTACACATGCATACATACATATTTTTTTTAAGTTTTGGGTCTTATTGCTAATATTGTGTTGAATACTGTTTTCATTAGTTATATTGTGTGTTCCTATGTTATGTATTCGTTAGAAGATTTTTAAATAACTGTGATGTTCTCTCTTGTAAACATATAATTGTTTAAACATTTCTCTATTTTTAGATGGCTATGTTTTCTACTTTTTTGCTGTGAGAAAGTTCTATGTAACATTCTTATAATGCATATATATTTCCTAGACTTGGAATTATTTGGAAAGGACATGACCTTTTTAAAAAAGGTTCAGTACCTTAACATTTTGCCAAATTGCTCTCTAGAAGATTTTACACATTTATGTTCTCTCTTGCAGTATATGAGAGTATTTCAGAGTGCCCCCATTTCTCCATGCCTGCAATAGACACTCTTGGTTGGACAGGTAAAGGTAACTGGTAGAGAATCTACATGGATTGTTAGTGCTGCAGATGGTTTAGAACAGGGATTAGTCTTCCAGTTACATGTTGTCACATAATCGACTACTCCAAATCTTAGTGTTTTAAAACAATAATGATTTATAGTTTCTTCCCTTTCTTTGGGTTGACTGGGCTCAGCTAGGCCATTCCTCTGTTGTTCTTTGTAGTATAACTGAGTATTCATGTAGATACATTCAGCTGGAACTTGGCTGCGGCTGGAATATCCAGTGTCTCTTGCCTCATAGCCTCTCATCACTTTATGGTCTGTCTACAGTTTTCTTTATAACATGGCAGCAGGCTTCTAAAGGGGAACATTCCAAGTGGACAAACCCTAGTGCACAAAGCACTTACAAGTCCTTTGCTTACATTATATTTGCTCATGTCCCGTTGGTCAAAGCAAGTCACAAACTAAGGCCAAAATCAAAAGTGGGAGAGGCCTATACAAGCCTGTGAATACTAGAGATGGTATATAAGTTGCAACTCTAATTGCTTAGCAATAGCAGTTTTAGAGCACTGTATTCAGAACAATTTGGAGGCCAGCTTCTGGATCAGTAGGAAAGCATATTGTGATGGGCTAGTGATGTTTGTAAGGGCTTAAATGAGGAGGTGGGTATACTGGTTGTATTTACCATTCTTTAATGTCTGTGAACGTATATCATAAAGCCACAAACCTACAAAATGAAAGCAATTCATGAGCTTGTATATAAGCCCAAATAGTTTAAAAATATTTGAGTACTTGAGTCAAGTGAGTCTTAAGCTTTTGTTCATCCTGTTTTCATGCTGACAATTAATATAGTTGGTATAGAATAAGATATCAATGATAGTCTCACCCATGCATGTGTATTATATACATAGTCTCACATTTGCATGTGTATTTATGTGGAGAGAGTTTTAAGTGCTTGACTGAGTTGTCAACTTGACCTTTGGATCGACTCTTGTGATTTAAACATGTAATTATCAGTGGCAGTATTTTTGAGTAGGCACTATAACACTGCATTCAAAGGGAGACTTAAAAATACTATTATTTCATACTATATTGTCTTTTCTTTGCATTCACGTGCATGTGTGTGTGTAAACAAAATTAAGATTGTACTTAAAAATGCGATTATGCTGAATATAGTTTTTATTTAATCTGTCTTTTCATATTAGTAGTTATAAGTCAGTTTCAGTAGCTACAAAATATGCTTTGATTATTTCGCCATACCCATATTGTTGGACATATGGGTCCAAATTTTTTTTTTCCAATTTCTAAAAGTGTATAGTGAACATACATAAATTTTGTGGTCATTTGCAAATATTTTTAGAAAATGTTTGCCATATGTGTATTTTAGCTTTTGGTAAATATAGTAAAATCCTGCTATCCGCCATACATGGGGTCTAAAAATATTGACATTATTAAAATGCATATTTATAAGATTAATGGAAAACATTATTTCTCACTAAGACCATGGAGTGACAAAAAAAGAAAAGAGTATAGAAAAGTGATAAAAACGACCCATTGTACAAAACGGACTGCATAATGAATCAGAAAGCCCCAGATCACAGTGCATTCAGTTCCTGAATTCGTTTGGGAATTGGAGTTGGGCCACCTATTGGAACCATTTGATTGTCACCTTCAGATTAATGGTTTTACTATTTGTGGTTTACACTGAGTCCAGCTGTCTTCCAAAAAATCTTTACCATTTTATCCTTGAGCCAGGCAGTGTTTGGAGTTATCCTCTCTCGTATTCTTGCCAGCACTTGGTATTCCCAGACTTAAGTTTTGGCTAATCTAATGGACAGAAATGGTATCTTTGAATTTGCATGTTACTGGTTTTAGCTCTGCTTGGCATCTTTTTTTCTATTTGTTGGCAGTTTGAATGTCTTCTGTGAATTGTCTCTTCCATATATTTTCTGTTTTCTCTTCTGTCATAGATTTGTATTTTCGATGCCTGAGCCAGTTAGCTTAGTAGAGATCTCCAAAGTATTTTTGGTTTTGTAACCCTACAGGCAAAAAGTTTTTGATTATACTCCCCCATTGTATGTGTATTTATAAATTATGTACATGTATTGCTGTCATTTCATGGCTTACATATTAGTAAAGCTTATTTTTTCTTATTTTTTCATGATTTAACAATTCATGTACATACGGGTGCTAAATATGGTTTCCCACAGCACAATGGATAGTCTTGTGTGCATCCACCTAGAAAACCATGAGTTCAGAACTGTGATTTAGGCCCTTTATCAGCCATTTAGATTTGCCAAGAGGAATACGCTATTATCTCTGTATCACAGTGTGCATAATTGGTAAGTCTATGGGCACTGAGTAATCTAGTAAAGTAGAAAGTAGCCATGGGTCAGACATTGGCCCGACTACTTCTATTAACCATATCACTTTGAGAACATGTCTTAATCCTGTTACATACCAGTTTCTTCTTGCCTATTATATAAGCTTACAATGTTATGAGTTAATTTATATAAACAGACTGTAAAACATGGTGTAGGTATGAAATACCTGTGTATTTATTTTTCAGATTTTAATTCACATGAGTATTTGTTTTGCAAGTTCATTACATTGAGTAAAAAAATAATTCGTTCCAATGTTATTTATGCTGGAAAACAATTTAAGAATCAAGCCTACTCATGGTTCAGAAACATTGCTTTAAGTCTTTATCCCATGTAGATTTTAGACCTCTTGAAGTAGGAACTTCACTAACACTTTGTGACTGTTGTGTGCAATAGCAAGTGTTAGTGATAGTGTAGTATATATTCAGTAATATACATGTTTGGGTTTTTTTTAATTTAATTTTTTAAAATGTTTCTTCAGTTTTTTGAGAGAGAAGGAGGGGAATGGACAGAGAGACACAGGGAAAAGATCTGAAGTGGGCTTTGCACTGACAGCAGAGAGCCCGATGTGGGGCTCTAACTTACCAACCACGGGATCATGACCTGAGCCGAAATCAGACACTTAGCAGACTGAGCCACCCAGGCACATCACTATATTTGGTATTTAAAATGCTGCTTTCTACCTAAGAAAGCCCTGTGATTTACGAATTAGAAATCAGGGGTGCCTGGGTGGCTCAGTCAGTTGAGCGTCCCACTTTGGCTCAGGTCATGATCTCACGGTTCATGGGTTCGAGCCCTGCACTGGGCTCTGTGCTGACAGCTAGCTCAGAGCCTGGAGCCTGCTTCAGATTCTGTGTCTCCCTCTCTTTCTGACCCTCCTCTGCTCATGCTATCTCTCTCTGTCTCTCTCAGAAATAAATAAAACTTTAAAGAAATAATAAAAGAAAGGAATTAGAAATCAGTTTATTTCTGAATTGCTTGGTGGCACTAAGAAAGACTTGCTTTAAAGAGTAAAGTAACTCTTGTCCAGGGCTGCAGATAACCTGGCTTGAATGTATTCTCCAGGGTAATGAAGAGTTTAAGGCATCATAACATTAGGGACTCCTCTGTAGGCAAGTGGAACTGAATTGAAAGGAGAGAATGCTAAAGGCAATATATAATATAGTATGCCCAGGAGTTACTATGAAAAGGCATTTTGAAGGTAGATGTTGCTGTTTTAAAAAAATATATTTTATAATTTTTTTTGGAAAAATGAATGTAGCCGTAGAATAAATTATCTGTAGAAGAGGGTAAATGAAGGGTGGAGAAGAACCGAAACCCTTGTCATTAATAAAAAGGGATTAAAAAGTTGAGATCACAGCTGTGCAAATATATAGGTTTGAAATATTTAAAATGTATTAATACTCAGGCTCAGCAAAGGTGCTGGAAAACAGGCGCTCCCAGGCACGTAACGCTGACCGGCACAGGCCACGCCATGACCGGGAGTGACTGAAGTAGGCTGGGACTGAGAACTGTGGGCGGTGAGCCAGGAGAGGTCACCTTCCTTCTAAACACTCTCCTCTCCCTCGCTCTCATTGGATTCTCAGAACAACCCCACAGGGTAGAAAGCAGGACGGCCTCGTCCATTTCAGGTCACTAAACCTTTTATGCTTACCCAGATGCATGGGAAGGGGGTCGGGCTGGAACGTATCTCACTATATCTATTTTCCAAAACTTAGTTGGAGGAGGTAAGAGACAGTGGGCAAACGAGAAATGAAATCCTTACTGAACAATAGATGCATTGCTCAGAAACCATTCACACTGAGAAATTTCTGTATTTTAGAAAAGAATGATAAAAGGACAAAGAAATCAACTACTTATTTTTTTCTTTTACTGAGAACTTTCAGGTCGTTTTGAACCTTTAGTTAATAATCCAGAAATTTACAGTCTCAAGTCAGCCCTGCTATTCTAATATGAGTGATTTTCAGTTCAGCTGCTATTCCTTTCTCAGTGGAGCTGCAACCCTCTCCCCCCCCAAAAAACAAAAATAAAACAAAACAACTCCCAAAAAACACTAATTGAAAACAAGCAGTATTATTGGTGGGAGAAATAAAATCCTTTGATGAGGTTTTAAATCCGTTCTGTATATAAAAGCTCTTGCCTAGCTTACTTTTAAAGCCTCATGGCAGAAAATCCTAAAATTAAAATATTTAATAATTTTTGGCTGTAATTCCTCAAAAGTATGAAAATAGAAATGTAATAGATTATCTGAATCAAATAGTGTTTAATTAATCTTGCTGTTATCAGTTACTGCCGTATAGCAAACCATTTAAAAATTCAGTGGCTTAAAACAGCGACTGTGTGTTATTTTGCACACATCCCTGTGTTGGCTGGTAATTCATCTAGTTTCTGTTGGGTTTGCTCATGTCTTCAGATTAGCTGTGGGTCAGGTAGGAAAGTTGCTGATCTTGGCTGGTCTAGGATGGCCCTTGTCTGGGATGGTGGGAATGACTGGACTGTCTTTCACATGATCGCTCATCCCCCAGGAACCTTGCCCAGGCTTGCTCTTGTGATGAAGGCAAATTCCAGGTGAGCAAGCAGAAGTGTTTTAGGTTTCTTGAGGCCTGGGCTCAGTCCTGGGAGAACGTCACTTCCACTGCTTTCTTCTGGCCAAAGAAAGTCACAAGTCCAGCTCAGATTCAAGGAGTGGAGAAAGAGACACCCATCTTTTGAGGGAGCAATTAGAAACTCACATGACAGAGGTTGTGGATATGGGGGTAGGGAGGGTGGGAGGAGAGAACTGGAACGTTTCTGTAGTGCATATAGCACACATGTCAAAAAAATTACTGAAGTTTATGGTTTCTTAGTCTCAAATAAGGGATTACACTTGATCATGGCCACACTGCTGATCATGTACTTCTTTCATTATGTAGAACATTAAATGGATGTGTGTGAGATTCTCTTCTTTATTAAATCTGTTAGTTCCTAGCTCCTGTAAAGTAGGGTTACTTTTTTTTTTTTCTTTTGATGATGTGTTTAGTTGGTTTGGTAATCTCCCTGGGGCTATGTCTGTTTAAGGTTCAGAGTGGGCCCTAGTGCTTTTGTTGCATAGAGTTGTGGTGGAGAAGATATTATAGGTTTCAGTGTGTTTCTTTCAAATAGGAGACCTTCCCTCCTCTATCCTGCCCCTACCTAAAACTGATCAGGCACTTGCTGTCCTGTTAACATGTTTTATTTTCCTCATGGCACCTAGCACTGGCTCAAGTTCTTGTCATTTACTTTTTTTGTGGTTTGTCTTCCCCCCACTAGGATGTAAGCTTTGTAAGAGCAGTAACCTCTTCTGACCTGTTCACTACTGATAATGAGCTTAAGATAGTGGCTTTCTCTTCTTAGGAGATGCTCAGTAAATATTTGGTGAACAGGTTTGTTTTTTTTTTACTGTTTATTTTTTTTTCGAGAGAGAGAGTAGGGAGGGGTGGGGGTGGGCAGAGGATCCACGTGGGCTCCACACTGACAGCAGCAAGCCCGATGCAGGGCTCAAACCCATGAACCGTGAGATTATGACCTGAGCCAAAGTCAGACACTCAACCGACCGAGCCACCCAACTGCCCCATTTGTCGAATGGTCTTAATGAAAATTTTGTGATAAGAGTGTTAGACGCTTTGTCTCTGGTACATTGTAGACACTCAGACACTCATTAAGTATTTATGCAGTCCTGAGGGAGGCTCATGGGCAGTTAGAGCTCAGAGAAAATGAATAGTTGGCACCAGAGAGGGTTTTTCATGAACGCAATGGAAGGCAGATGAGCAGGAGAATTTAGGGTGTGATAAATTTGTTGAAATGTTAAATCCTTGGACTTCAGGCTGGGAAGGAAGAAGGTTGAGTAAGAATCTGATGGACTGGAATAGAGATTCCCTCAAGACCAGAGAATCCACAGAGGGAAAGTAGTTAAACATGCATTCTGGGAAGTTAGGGGCTGTGTTGATGCCAGGTAATGGGCATGAATGAATGGCTCAGGTGGTTGAAGGACCTTTGGGGTAGGAACTGAACAGCTGCTGTTTTGAGAGTGTGCAGCGGTACAGCTGATGTCCTCAGGGGAAAGCCCTTGACAGCCAGCATATTGGGGTATTGCTTTGAGAAAAGGTTGAGGGTACAGGGAAGTATTCTAATTAGGGAGCATCACTTCCATAGGTAGTAGGTAGTTTAGTTTACAGAATAAAGGTGGAGTGGAGGCTAAGTCAGGGACAGGAAGAACAAAACCTTGTAGGGCTAATGCTTGGTCAGGGGATGGGTTGAGAAGGGAATGGGGATGGTATGGACCTGTGCTTCAAAGGGCTTGATGGATTTAGTTTCAGGAGAGTCTGACAAAAGTGATCCTGGGACTAATGAACAGAGGCCATTTTTCATTTGACCCAGGGTGATGGTCCGCCCAGGAATTTCTGGCCCCTGCCTCTGTGAATGGGATTTAGGTAGACATATTTTGAACTTTTAGGAGCTTACATACTAAGCAGACATACACTCATTAAACAGTTGCAGTCTTTTCGTTGTAGGTTTTTCAGAATGTCTTAAAAATCTTTTTAAATAAGAAATTATATTTTTCAAATGTATTTAAAAACGTGAAACATGAATGATATATGCAAATACTAGAGGGCAGTGATTTATTAATTTATGTAGTACTGTTTATCTACTAAAATCCAGAGATCAGGATTTTCAAATTAGTATTTTCTATTTTTTGGTCATAAATTTTTTGTATTGGTGTTAGCAGAAGTAGATGTTCTAAATGTAAATATTTAATCTCTTCTTTTTGCTCTTAGTCACTTTGGAAGTTCAAATTGTATGGTGAACCAGAGCAAAATTTCAAAATCTTTAAACCACAAAGTTACCTAATAGAAAACAAAGTAGGAATGACAACAGTGGAAGATTTTATAAATTCCTGGAACCACTAAGAAATAATTTTAGGAAAGGTATTTGATTATAAGCTTATAAATAGGGACTGTTTAACATGAAGAATAATTAATAGTAATTATTTTGTTGCCTTTAACCCTTTGGTCAGACTTACTCCATTGAAAGAAGCAAGGCAGGTTAAAATCGGTGTCATTTAACTGCTCATCTAGTTTGTTTTGTGCAGTTAGTAATAGTCTAACTACAATTATGTATTTTGCTAGATCAATTATTTTACTTCTACTTAAATCTGATGCTAAGAATTTTTAAGTCTTTTTTTATGTTTTTTTTAATTTATTTTTAGAGAGAGAGAAAGAGCGCGCACAAGCGGGGGAGGGTCAGAGAGAGAGGTAGACACAGAATCCTAAGACAGGTTCTAGGCTCTGAGCTGGCAGTCAGCACAGAGCCCGATGCGGGGCTTGAACCCACGAACTGTGAGATCATGACCTTAGCCAAAGTCGGACGCTTTACCAACTGAGCCACCCAGGAGCCCCAAGCCTTTTTTAGGTATGTGTTTTATTTCATTACAAAAAACTTAATACATGCCAAATTAATATTTGTCAGATAATACACACATAATACTTATGCACGTGATACTCAGCTTTAGATATAGATCATGTCTTGGATCTTTGAAGCTGCCACTTTCCCCTCCTTGATCCCATCCCTGTGGCTTCTGTGTCCCCACCTCGGAGACAGCCATCATCTTGATTTGTGTTTATAACATTCTCACGGTTTTCTTAAATTTTACCACATATGTCTGAGTCCATGTACAACACATGGTTTAATTTCCCCTGTTGCTTTTTCTTCTTTTTTAACTTCACAGTGGTGAAGTTATTCTTGTGTGATTTGTTAATTTTGTTCAACACAGTTTTTTGAGGAGATATATCCAAAGTTGATGTGGTTTAATTTGATGACTATAGTATTTTACTGTATGATTATACTACAGTTTAACCATTTACCATTAGTGAACATTTGCCTCCTATTTTATGGCTATTATGTGAACATTATTGTATGTCTCCTGATGTGCATGTGCATGAGATTTTCTAGAAGTAGAAGTATAATTGAGGTTGTAAGGTAGGTGCATTTCAACTTTTGAATACTTTTATTTTCTGAAGTGACTGTACTATTAAGCTTCCTCCAGCAGTAGATGGGATCTTTCTTGTTGTTTTATATCTTTGTCAGCACTTGATATTGCCTGGTTGCACGTTTTTCACAATCTGGTGTTAGATATATTCTTATTGTGGCTTTTACTTTGGATTTTCCAGATTAATAAAATTTAGCACCTTTTATTAGGTCCATAGTGTATTAGTATCTCTTCCTCTGTGATATACCTATATATAGGTGTGTGTATATATATATATGCTTGCTTTACTTGGCATCTTTTCTTAGGGTATTTATAATTTTTATACTTATTAATTATGGATAATCATCTTTTGCAAATCTGTTCTTCAAGTTTGTAACTTGCCTTAATTTTCTTTAAGGGCTCTTTTAATGAACATAATTCTTAATTTTAGTGTAATTTTTAGCAGTCTTCTATAGCTTATGATAGGGATTTTTCCCTCTTTCCAGTCCTTCTTATTTTTTTCCATTTTAGTTCCTGCATTTCTTTGTATTGCTGGCTAGTACTTCTGTCTAGTACAGTGATAAATAGAAGCAATTACCTTTCTGACTTAAAAGTAACTGCTTCTGACTGTACCAATAATAAATAAGAATAATATTTAATGAAAGAAGGTGTCCCTTCCAAGGTAAGAAAATTCTCTGCTAGTCCACTTGGCTAAGAGCTTTAATATAATGAGTGAGTGAGTATTGAATTTTATTGAATATATTTCTACATCCATTGAAATGTCTTTGTAAAATTTTCTTTATTTTTGAAATGACTTCTTAAATTTGCTAATTTAGTGGATTGCTGTGAATTATGTAATACACTTGTTAATGGTAAACCAACCTTGCATTCTTGGATAAACCTGTCTTGGTCATGATGTACTTTCTATTTTTTACATTGCTCTACTGGGTTTGTTGATATTTTCTTTAGGACTTTGACATTTATGGTAATAAATGAAATTACCATATAATTTCTTTCTCTTGTACTGTCATTGTCTGCCTTTAATATCAAGGTTATTCTTGCCCCAAAATGTGGATTGGAGGATATTCCACTTTTTTATGTTCTGAGAGAGTTTATTTACATGAGATTGGAATTAGTTACTGAGGAAGGTATTGTTATAATTTGGGGGAGGGTTATAATTTTTTGTTGTTATGGTGATTTTTCATTTTCTCTATGAAGTTATGTCTTTTGAATTAAAAAAAAATTTTAATGTTTATTTATGTTTGAGAGACACAGCATGAGCAAGGGAGGGACCACGAGAGAAAGAGACACTGAATCTGAAGCAGGCTTCAGGCTCTGAGCTGTCAGCACAGAGCCCGACACAGGGCTCAAACTCATGAACCATGAGATCATGACTTGAGCTGAAGTTGGATGCTTAACTGACTGAGCCACCCAGGCACCCCCTTTAATATTTGAAAAAGTGCAGAATATGTCATCAGAATGAATTCAGCATTTTATCATTAGAAAGAGATTTATCATTAGAAAGAGACTTTGATCTCCCTTTATACTCAAGGCCTTGCCTATTTTGTCTGATTTTAATAAATCATTCCAGCCTTCTTTTATCTAGTACTTGCCTAATATAACTTTCTACTCTTTTATTGTTAAAAAAGAAAAGAACACCTTTGTTTATCCATCTATCTTTTGTATATCTCTTTTAAATAGTATACAGATTATTATCTAGTTTGAAATTTTTTTTTTCATTTAGAAAATTAGTCAACTTATATTTCTTGTAATCACTGGTATATTTAAAATTGTCTATGGTGTATTTTGCGCTTTCCTATTTTATGCTTCATTCTCTTTTTGTTTCTTTAAGAAGATAATCTATACTCTTACATTGTATAGACCTCAAATATTTAGATAGCAGTAGACAATAAATTTTCACGTTAGTAGTTGACTTGTAAGAGACCTGTTCAGCATGTACCACAAATTCAGTAAGAAGTTATTAGAGAAAATGACTGCAAACAGGTCTGCATAATTTTGGAAGAAGTAATTCCACGGAAGATTAGTGATTGTTTTTTGTGTGGTTGGCATAGTTAAATATGCTGATTAAATGCTTTTCACTCTGTTGTTGTTTGTATTCATTGATGGGAGCAGAATGATCTGTGTGTTTTTTAAACTTAACTAGAATCTCTTACTAATAGTCTGATATTTATATTAGCTTTCTGTTGACTTAAAATGTCATTTTTTATCAAGACCTTAGCTGTCTAACACTGAGTGCCTTCTGTAATTAAGGTCTGTATCTTGTGAGTACAGAGAAATTGCAGGCTTTGCCCTGATGTTAAATCAATGCGTGATAAGAGTGAGAAACTTCTGGGGCATCTGGGTGGTCCAGCCTTTTGCATTTCTGACTCCTGACTTTGGCTCAGGTCACAATCTGAGAATCCTGGGATTGAGTCCCGCATTGTACTCTGCATGTAGTGTGGAGCCTGCTGAAGATTCTCTCGTTCCCTCTGCCCTTCTCCCACGCTCACACACACTCTCTTTAAAATCAAAAAAAGAAAAAAGAAAAAGTGAGAAACCTCTTTCAGTGTCAGTATTGGGCTAAACCTCTGGGTTCATAGAGGCAGGACTGAGGCTTAGGGAGGAAGATGAAGCAAGGGGATGAGAAACAGTAAGGAAGAGCCAGAAAAGAAGGAAGGAATTCTACTGGGGGTGTGTAGGTGGAATAAAGTGGCACTGACAGTTTCCTTCAGTTGCCTATATTTAAATAGATTATTTAAACATATATGTCTGAACTCTTAGTTTTTATCTGAAAGCTCATTGTCATATACTGGGAAGACCTCACAAGCTCTGTGTAAAGTAACTGAGATGTGTTTTTATAATATCAGCTACATTACCTGGCAAGAAGGAAATCCCTATAGTCCCAAACTTGTTTTGATCATGAGATTAAATAAAAACGCTTTTATTAGATGCTTCTGAATAATGAACCTAACTCTATCTAGTAAGAGAGGCCCTGGCAGGCATGGGAGAAAGCAAGTCTTTCCTATGAAGTCCCAAAATGTTGGTTTTTCTTCAGGCCCTGTTTGTGTGTTACTCTGTTAGCCTTTAGTCGGACATCTTCCTGATCTGGAACAGTTTTTAATATGGTCTATAGATTTTTGAACAAGCTTCGGAATCACCTATATCAGGACTTTAAATGTGACTTAGAATCAAATGGAATGTATTTTCTTCTGCAAAAGAAGATAAGAGTTTAAAGATGTGAATCGTAATCTTGGGCATATAATGTGTATATATATATATATATATTTTTTTTAAATAGTTTATTGTCAAGTTGGTTTCTGAATAACACCCNTGTTCATATCTTCTGTTGGGCATATAATATTAATCTGTCTAGAATCTGTGTCTTCTGTGCTCAGGATTGCAAAGGTCTTCATTTAGGTGACAAGATTCTATGAGAGATAGAATTACTTTCTCATAATCTTCATAGTGAATGCAACACATGGGTGAAAACAATAACAACTTCTGACTTCTGTGAAACTGAGCATGGTAACACATTACTGATCCAAATATCCTAATAACCCCTGAAACAACTCATATGACTCTCTGAAAGTAACTCATCTCTGATTGAACATCTTGTTTACCTTCAGGGACTTTCCTGAAAAGTGTGCATTGAATGAATGGTCCTTTTCTTTAAGTTTGCTTAGATAGACCCGGTTGTACAGAGAAGGTAATTGTTATCATCTACGTGTTATTTTTGTTTGCTTTTTTGAGACAACTATTTGTATTAGAAAGTAGTTTCCATTTTACAGTCTTCCTTTTTGAAGCTTCCTGTATCAGTAATTATCTCTCAAAGTTAGTATTGCAGGGGCCACCCCTGGAGTGTATTCTTTAATTGGCAGAGGAATCAAAAAGGTTAGATAGGAGCATTTTCTTGCCTTGGTTCTCTGCCACTGCTACTACCCCCCTTAGGGACTAGAACCAAGCCAGTCGTTGCAGCTTCTGTGAAACAGAAGAAGTAATGGGGAGCTTTTTATTGTATAGAGCAGTGTAGACAGTTGGTTGTGTAGTTTCTCAGGTTTAGTGGTGAAACTATATATGACACTGAATTTTATGTTTTAGTAAGAAAGCACACAAAAAATCAGTATTCCATTTAAAGTAAATATTTCTGTCATCCAAAATGGTAACACTGCTTGCTGTTGGTCCCTTACCATAATGATCAGCATGTTTTACTTGTCACTTCCTTTTCTTTTTTCTAGCTTTATTGAGATACAGTTGACGTATACCAAGCCAAGACTTTCTTATTAAAGTACAGCTAACCAGCAGTAATATTTTCATTATAGTCTTTTCATGCATTTGTTTGATATGAACTCTGGTTAGGAATTACGGTTTTGTTTCACTCTTTCTATAGAACATGAAAAAATTCATACATTTATTCAAACATTTGAGCCCCCAATATATGTTAAATATTGACTGTCTTTTGCAAAATAGTAATGAATCAGACAGACCTGGCCCTTACCGTTGTGTGTGTTATAGTCCAAACACAAAACCCTTTGCAGTGAGTTTAAAATTACAAATCAAAAGCTTAAAAAATTTGGCGCACCTGATTCTTGATTTTGGCTCAGGCCATGATCTCACAGTTTATGAGATCTCACATTGGGCTCTGTGCTGAGAGTGTACAGAGCCTACTTGGGATTCTTTCTCTCCCTCTGTCTCTGCCCCTGTCCTGCTTGCTCACTCACTCTCTCTCAAAATAAATAAATAAATAAACTTTAAAAAAAGAGTTTGAAAAGTTTAAATAAATTTATTTTTTAATCCAATGAGAAAATATGAAATTAACTGAGTATCTGTCAGGCAGTGGGCTGTAAAGATGAAACAGGCAAGATCTACAAACCATTATTCTTAGAACTTCATAATTGATTTTGATAGTCATTATTTAGGAATGTAAAAATATTTATATAATCTGTTATTTGCTGGATATAATGCTAAACGCTAGGGGATAACATGGTAATAGGGCTTTTTTTTTTTTTTTTTAAGATTTTGAGAAGACAGTTATTTGAATTAGAAACTACTTTTATTTGTTATTTTTAAGTTTTTGTCTACTTATTTTATGTACTGTCTGGTGTTTGTGGAGCACATAGCTATGTTCCAGACACTCAGCTCGGTATTTTGGATGCATTTTGTCACTGACCACATACACCATTTAGACCTCCCCATCAGTTGTTCAGCATTTCATGTACCTGCCACTATGTAAGCATTTCCTCTCTTTACAAACAAGGAACCTAAGCCTTAGAAAATCGGCAGAGCTAGGATTCAGACTTGGGGTAGGTTGGCAATTGTGGGTCTGCATTCTACCCTAAAAGATCTTTTAGCAATTGAGCTAAGTTTTGGTAAATTTACAGTAAAATTTTCATCTATAGTACAAATAGTAGAGGATCAGATTATTTAAAAGTCACCAATTCAGAAGGAGATAATAGAAGATAGGAGTAGTACTCAACTATGGAATAAATTAATCATTTTAAGTAACCAATATTGTGTCTTTACAACCAGCTTTAAAACAAAATAAAACAAAACAATGGGGCTCCTGAATGGCTCAGTTTTTTAAGCCTTGGAGTTCGGCTCAGGTTATGATATCACGGTTTGTAGGTTCAAGCCCCTCGTCGGGCTCTGTGCTGACAGCTCAGAGCCTGGAGCCTCCTTCAGATTCTGTGTCTTCCCCTCTCTCTGCCCCTCCCATGCTCATGCTCTGTCTTTCTCTGTCTCTCAATAATAGAAGCGTTAAAAAAAAAAAATTCTATTTCAGCTAATGCAGCTCATGAACCTAAGATTAAGCTGGAAATTCATATATTTTCTTACAACCAGCGTCCTTATAAAGGTAGTCAATGTTCTATGTAAAGGTAGTCATCTTATGCTGATGGCCTTAAAAAATTGATAGTTTAAAAAATATCTGGTTTTTGGTAAATTTTTGAATGCCCCCCTCTTGATTTCTTAAAAGTTATGGGCTTTCATTGACTTTATAGTTCTCAGTTTGTAAGAAAACAAAACCAAAACTAGTGTGTAAAGTAGCTTTAATGATAAAGACATTCACCTTCCAAAGTATTCCATAGTGAGATGCCTCACTTCCATCTGAACATAGCCCTGCTTTACTGGTTTCTGTGGCTGTCATAGAGATCTTGTAAAGTTTTTGAAGGGTAGAGAACAGGCTGTTTGTCGTTATGATCCAGTGGCATAAACTGACCTCACTCTATACTGGCTTGCTTTATTATTGACCTAATTATCTTACCATGGAAAACAGGGTATGGTTTTTAACTTACCCATCTTTCTTATATTTTAAGCCACTTGTAAGTGCTCAGGCATCTCTGATTTTAAATGCCATTAAATTAGAGTTAACAACGGAATAATCCAACTGATGTTGTACAAATTAGAACATAGACCAGATAATAAATTACTGAGTCTAACAGTCCAAGTATTTTCTAGTGTGCCTTTAACTTTTGCTGGGTACAAATGGAAATTCTCAGCTTCTGACGATCATAAAATGGGGTTTGTTACTGTTTAGTAATACAAATTAAAACACAGCTGGGAATAAAGTAGTTAGCCCAATCTCATAGACATTAGCCTCCCTCTGTTTATTTCCGCCTGTGTGTATTCCTAGAAGCAAACAGCTGTGCATTCAATTTTATTCTTTATTCCTTTACTTAAAATCTGGATTTCCAAAGAAGCAGACTGGGCATTTAGGCTTAGAAAAATTGCCTTGTCTTTTTCAGTTAAAACAGTGATCTACACATAATATTAAAATATTTTTTGAAATAAATTTACCCACAATTTCATCATTACTCATTTTCATGTAGTTGTGGTCATATATAATCTACCTACCCTTTTGTAGTTTGGCCAGAAAGTTTAAAAAAGTATGAAGAGGGGCACCTGGGTGGCTCAGTTGGGTAGGTGTCTGACTTCGGCTCAGGTCATGATCTTGCAGTCTGTGAGTTCAGGCCCCGCGTCAGGTTCTGTGCTGACAGCTCAGAGCCTGGAACCGGCTTCGGATTCTGAGTCTCCCTCTCTCTGCTCCTCCCCTGCTCACACTCTGTCCCTCTGTCTCTCTCTCTCTCAAAAAAAANCTGTATATTGTGTAGCTATATATCGTAATATGTTCGTTAGTTTCCTACTTTCAGTGGTTAGTTTCTCTAATCCATTTTGTTAAAATAATTTAATTATATAAAAAACATCCTTGAACATAAATTCCTAAAAACATATTCTTCAAATAGGTTCACAGTTATAGAATTACTGGGTTAGTGAGTATGAATTTTAAACTTGACACTTTATAGTAAGGTGTTTTAAAATTAAACTTTAATTTGAAGGGGAATGGGGAACACAAAAGTTTTATAATATTACTATTCTAAGAAGTAATTTTTTTGCTACTCAAATACTAAAATATTAAATAAAATCAATAGTAAGAATAGTATTAATAATAGTGCACATTTATGAAAGAAAGCAGGAAAGCTTTTGTTTTCATTTAAATCAGAGGGTTTATTATAGAAACACTAGTCTTATGAAATGTCTGGGTTTTTTGGTTTTTTTTTTAACCTATTTAAGTTTTTAGAAGTTCAAGTTCCTTCTTAGCAGGGATATATTAATATTTATATTAGAAGTGTGCAGAACATTCCCTAAAGAAGGAGAGTAGGAAAACTTAAATATTTTCTTCACTCTTCAGCTTTACCTCCATTTGTGTTTTTTTTTTTTCTTTTTAATGTTTTATTTATTTCTAGGAGAGAGAGAGAGAGACTGCGTGAGCAGGGGAGGGTCAGAGAGAGAGGGAGTCACAGACTGAAACAGGCTCCAGGCTCTGAGCTGGCAGTCAGCACAGAGCCCGACGCGGGGCTCAAACCCATGAACCACGAGATCATGACCTGAGCGAAAGTCAGACCCTTAACCGACTAAGCCACCCAGGCGCCCCTACCTCCATTTGTTTAAAAGAAGAAAAAGCATATTCTCTCATAGCTCATTTTGAGTTGATGACTTTTTTTTTTTTTTTTTACTGGAAAAAAACACTTCAGTGAATGTCAGAAAACTTCCATCTGAATTGGCTAAAATATGTTTCTGTGTCTTTTTAAAGACTGAAGTGTTATCTCATTTATAAGAAAATCCTTTATGAATTAAGAGCTAATAGTTTTAATAGTTTGCCACATATTAAAACATACAGTCAGTACCCCTGTCTCACTGTGATTCTCATGTGCACAATCTCAGTAGATTGAGAGCTACTATTTTAAACTCTGAAATTTTGCAGATAGGATCTTACTTAAAGTAATAATTCAACCTTTTATAGATTTAAAATGGAACCTTTATGTGACCACTCTTGCTTCCCCAGGATTAGCAGGTATAAGGATGCTGATATGTTGAGTGTATGCCAGTAAAATAATTTCTAGGAGCAAAAACTTTTTGGCATTGAAAGAGGATTTACTATAACATATGTGCTTTTGGAAATTAACCAAGATTGAGTTTACGGGTGCCAGCTACAAAACGGGAACTGAGAATGTTCTTTCCTTCAGGGCAAAGGAAAGAAATATAATCTCAATTATTCAAATTAGATATCCGTTTTCAAAACAGAAGGAGTAGATTCTTCTGGGACCATCAAGTAGTCTTACTTTTGTTCCCATAATATAGCTTTGTGTATACACTCATTTAAGTGAATCGCCCAAAAACCCTTATTAGTCATCTAATGTGAATCAGAAATCATTTAACTTTTGAAAAGCAAATGTACTATGATGTAATCATTTTGGGGAAAAGGCAGGAAGTTCATAATTAGGTTTATTGCTTTAGCAATTGCTTTGTATTTATGTTGAAATACAAGTTTATTTTAATATAAAATGGAATCATTTTATATTTGCCTTAGTTTAATGTTTTTTTCTTATTACAGAACATATACTTAAGTAATCTGAGAGGGACAAGTTGCTATTCCAACTTTCATTTTATTCCTACCAGAAAGTTCTCAACACTAAATTCCTTTCGTCAACAAATATTGAGTTCCAACTATGTTCAGGCAAGCCCTGCTTTTTTTTTTTCTGTCAGCATTTTCTTAGGTGATTTTAAAATGGTGACCACTAGTTTACTACATTATTCTTTCATAGGAGATGGGTTTATACTTAATTTTAATCCTTCTTCCATGTAAGAGTGTTACATTGAACACTTTTGGGGAAAATGTTTTCTGTTGAGGCAAGTAGGCAAAGAAAATAGGTTATTTATAGGTAAAATAGATTTTTCTTAAACATGGAATTGCTTGAAGAAATTCATCCCTTCAGCTTATTTCCTTGAAGACAATTTTTTCCCGTAATGTTTTAATATTTAAAGGAACCAAAATTAAAAGGAAGTCTTTCTACACACTTTCTAGTCCAGCCGTTCAGTTTTAGGATATCAATATATTTATTCCTTGTCAAAGGAATCGCTTTGTGACTTTAGCTAAAGGACAAAGCATTTGAACATTTCATCTTGTAAGAATGTGGACCTTATAACAAATTCAGATAGAAATTTCATTCCAAGTATTATATTATCAGGGTAGTGATGAAATAATACTTGAAATTATAGGGGATGTAAAAACTAAACAGTGTAATGAGACAAGTTACAATTTAGTTAGAAGGGTCAACATTCACAATTACTTTGGAAAAATGCAGCAGGCTTTTTCATTTTCTTTAAGTGTTTGTAGTTTTAAAATGTGTCATTTCATCCCAGTATTTTCAGGGAGCAGTAGGATGTTACTATATTAACTTGAGTTTTAAATATTCTTATGTGAACATTAATTGCTAGAATAACAAAATGTGTTTTTAAACTAATTTTTACTAATACATGAGAGGCAAAAAATGGTTTTATTTTCCTATGCTTTACAACTACAAAATTTTTGCTTTAGCTTTTAAAAGAATAGTATTTTGTTGTATCATGTAAATACTATTCATATATTGCTTTTCTGGTTAATTGAGAATGTGTTTTATTAATGACAAAGGAAAAGAA
The DNA here is from genome assembly GCF_008692635.1 of Crocuta crocuta. Classification (NCBI taxonomy): domain Eukaryota; kingdom Metazoa; phylum Chordata; class Mammalia; order Carnivora; family Hyaenidae; genus Crocuta; species Crocuta crocuta. The sequence continues at coordinate 423,628 of NW_027532276.1, forward strand.
GGCATTTACTTGAAAAATGTTTTTGGGACTCCCGGATGGTTCAGTCAGTTAAGCATCTGGCTCTTGGTTTTGGCTCAGGTCATGATCTTACAGTTTGTGAGTTCGAGCTCCACATTGGGCTTCATGATGACAGTGTAGAGCCTGCCTGAGACTGACTCCCTCTCTCTCTGTCCCTCCCTGACTTATGCATGCTCTCTCTCACTCAAAATAAGTAAACTTAGAAAAAAATGTTTTTATGGGGAATACCATAGAGAATAGCCCATTTGTGTGTGTTTAAAAAATATTGTTAAATTGATGCACTGAATTCAAACCTGACTTCAGCTATGCGTATCCAAGTTTTTAATAATTTAAAGTGTAATCAACTAACGTTTTGTATAGAATATCAAAGTATCACTTTTTAAAAGATATTTACCACTGTCTCAATGTTGTCATCCTTTCTTAAACTTTTACTTCTTAATTTTCTGTTAGATGTGTCATTTGGTACTTCGGAGGGTAATTAATATAAGTAATTCTCAGTCAGGAGTCCTGCTGAGGCTTTAGATAAATCATTTGTTTAGAACTTGTATGTTTTCCCACAGAAACAGTATCATGGAAGTAGATTTGTCCTCAAACCACCAGCTCAGGATGTATAGTGCTGATAGTACTAGAAGGTGAAAATTCATTTGCAGTATTTCTTTGGACAGATACATCCCTCTGTTGTAATTTCGTAAGGACTTTTGTGCTTCCCCTTCACTTTTTAAGCAAATGTGATGGAGACCTCTCTTCTCAGCTTCTGCATAGGCTCTTGTGGCCGCGACACCTCTAATAATGTAAATACTACATTGAAAGTTTTGTTCTGGGTGTGTGGAAGTTGGGGAGAAGAGCCATATACATACGAACAAACCTGGACTTCCTGTTTGGACACCCTGTAGTCTTGACCTAGGTATGTGGCTGACTCCTCTACTAAGAACTAACCAACATGTCCTCCATTTTCACTGTTCTCTCAGCCAGTGCATCTTTTCTTCCTGGCTCACTTCCAGTAGGGACTCAGTCTCGCCTCTTCTGCTTTTCCAAAAGCAATTTCACAGCCCATGTGGTAGTTTCTACGAGTGTGAATATGTGTGTATGTGCTTTCCTTATTCATTCCTTCTTTCCTTCCAGTTGCTAGGAAGATGAGAAATGAAAACCCTTTCTGTGGTCCACCTTCCTTCCCCAATCACCCTCACCCCATCCTGGCTATCTTCTCTTTTTTTGGTAGACCATGTTCCATCAGTTGTGTAAGGCACATAGGTTATAGGTCTTTGGATGTTAAAAAGCTACTATTTCATAAGGGTACTCTGACTACCCCAGCCATTTTATCACTAATGTTGGGTGTTAGGGCTTAAGGAATAAAGAGCAACAAAGGACACTTCAGAGTTTAGGAAAGAGAATGAATTTAGAAGCTGTAGATATAAATAATAATCATTGTGCCCATATCTGAGGAGAGAGGGAGGAAAAGGGATTCAGACTTAGCCTTACCTTTTACTTGTTTTGCTCTCCCACAAACCTTTCTCTTTCTGAGTTCCTTGTACTTGAAACCATGCAGGATGGAAGAGGGAGGAAGGAAGGCAAAATTGGAGAAGAGGAAATCTCTTGAAGTAGAGGACCAAGAGGGAAGTTCTGCAGGGTCTTTTTTTTATTTTTTTATTTTTGAGAGAAGGAGCATGAGCAGGGGAGTGACACTGGAGGAGGAGGCAGGACAGAGGATCTGACATGGGCTCTGCACTGACAGCGGTACGCCTGATAGGGGACTTGAACTCACCAACCATGAGCCGAAGTCAGACACTCAGCCGACTGAGCCACCCAGGCGCCTTGGCAAGGTCTTAACCATCCTTTGAAACAGAAGTTCTTAACCTGTTTTATTTATGATATTCACGTACATATTTATAATTGCAAAGCAGACCAATTAAACTGAAATATAGAGATGGTAATTTTAAAACAAATTGGTGATATGGCAATATCTGCATCTTTATTAACACATAAAGTCTAGAAGTGAGTTTAATAACTGGTAATTTTGAAGTGGTGATGTGTAAATGATATTTCAAGATACTCGCAATAACATGATAGAAAATATCTGAATTCTATTGGTGATAAAATTGAGATGTGCTGCTAATGTAAGTGTGACTTCTCTGCATTCATAATTGAAGGAAATGCTAAATTTCAGTTAGAGATCTGCGAAGATAGAGAATAATTTTTCTTCCATCTAACTTAATGGATTTTCTGAATACCATCCCAAGATCCCTGTATTCTTTCCCTGATTCCTTGGGATACTACTTTCATGGAGGGGATAAAGCAAATTAGTGGCCATTTTCATCTAAAAATTATGAAATAAATATAAGTGTATATACAGAATGCAGGGAAAATCTTAGAAATGCGGGGGTTAGCAGGCACCAATTGAGGTACTTTTATATACTATATTCGATTTTAAATATCTTCTCTTATTTATAGATAGCATTTAACTTGTGCCTTTTTAGAAAGACATGTGAAATGATTGGCAAATTAAAGCACAGTGTAAAATAAGATGTAAATGAAATCAGAAGTAAGTTAGCTTTATAAAAATAAAAGCAAGGGGAGCCTATTTTCTATACAAGGACAGGTTGTCTTTCTTTTTAATGAACTTCAGCAACTTTACAGAACAAAGATAACTAAGTGAACAGTGAATTGACCTAGGGACAAGTCATTTAATCCCCCTGCCTCTCAAGTTTCCTGTACACAAATTGATGGCAGTTAACTATTCTTTCTACCTCAGAGGGCTGTTGTCAGGACTAATGAATGAGGTAATTGGAAGTAAATGCTTTTAAAACTGCAAAAGCACCTTACAAATATAAGATGGTATCATTATTAGTTTTGGTGTTGGAGATGAAACTCAACAAAATTCAAGGAGTGTGAGGTGTGGCCAACATAAATAAATCTAGAAACAGTTGTGCAGTGGGATGGGACTCTGTCTCGCCTAATATCCTCATTTTGTACAGGAAAAAAAAGAGCCTTAATATTTATTTAGTGCCTACAAAGTGTCAGAAACAATACTCTGGGTCTTTTCATAGAACACCTCCTTTAATACTCAGAATAACTTTATAAACGTAGACAATCCCCCCAAACCTTTGTTAGCAAGTGAGAAAATGAAAAAAAACGCAGTTTGACTGACATCATAGCTAGTTAACCAGGTCCCATAATTTGAATCCACTTTCTTTGACCTTTCCGCTGCACTGTCTGAGGTGGAGGCTCTGTGCCTGGAAATGTTATCTCTGCTGGGTTTTGCTAGTAAGTTTCAGTGCCCTCTGGAAAACAGCAGTTGACTTCTTGTTCATGTTTTCTACTCTCAAGTTTTTCATTGTGGGCTACCCACCTATCTGTTCTTCTCTCTTTAGAAAAATAAAATAACTCTGCCATTGGGGCCATTAAAAATCTCCAATTTCCAAGTCTCATCTGGGTCTCCAGTAATACCCAGGGACCCTTAAGTGGTCTCTTATCATCCACCGACCCTGTTCCTACTCTCTAGAAAAAAGTGAGGTTGCCTGATAAGAACTTTCTTTCTCCAACTTTTTTCTTTCACCACTGAAACTGAGATAGTTTTATCCTGATTTTATTTCCAGTCTGTTTTACTTATTTATTTGAAAGTGCTCACCAGTGCACATGAATGGAAGAGGGGCAGAGAGAGAAGGAGAGAGAATTTTAAGCAGCTCCAAGTATACCATGGAGCCCCCACTCAGGGCTCAGTCTCATGACCAAATGATCATGACCTGAGCTGAATTCAAGAGTCACACCCTTAACTCAGTGGCCATCTAGGTACCCCTTTTCTCCCTGGTTGTTTTTTTTTTAATTTTTTTTTTTTTATGTTTTATTTATTTCTGAGAGAGAAAGAGAGAGAGAGACAGCATGAACAGGGGAGGGTCAGGGAGAGAAGGAGACACAGAGTCTGAAACAGTCTCCAGGCTCTGAGCTAGCTGTCAGCAGAGAGCCTGACACAGGGCTCGAACCCACAAACCGTGAGATCATGACCTCAGCCGAAGTCGGATGCTCAACTGACTGAGCCACCCAGGCGCCCCTTCTCCCTCTTTTAAAGGAGTGACTTTTTTTTTCTTCCAAGAGAAACTCTTCTTCCACCTCTGCTGTTGGTCCCCCAACCACCCCAAATCACCTTAGGATATTGCTTAAAATGATCACCCTTTTCCCTTTTGTTAAATTTCTTCACATCGGAAAACTTGCTCAAGCCCCCGCCTTTCTGAAAAGGCATCCCTTCGTCCCGTTTTTGATATTGCTTCCACCTCTTCTCATTATTTTCAATAGCTAGATTCATTCGTCTTTTCAGTATGGCTATTATCTTTCTTCCTCGATGGCCCTTCCCACTGCTTAAAATCTAAAATCTCCTTTGTTGCCTGGCTGAGCATAGTTCTTATTTGGATCTCTTTATGCTTCCCTGAGTACAACTCGGTCAACCTTAAATACTGCTGGCATCTGTTGCTTATATCCTTCATATGTCTTTCCTCTTGATGCACTCTCTCCCTGAGTGCTGAGGGACCTTGTTTTCTTACAGTAATCCTTAGCCACTATCCATACCTCCTAACTTTTTATCTCCAGCTCTTTCTCTCCACCTTCAAACTCATTCTTAATGGGATGTCAGGTAAGTTGAAGTATTCCCAAGTAAACACATTCTCCCTTCTCTCCACTGCAGCACCCCTCCTTTTCCCCTCTACTTTTTAAAAACAACCACCAACCATCCCCAACCCTCCAAAACCCTCAGCCCATACCACCTTGCTCTGTCCTCCATGAAGATCCCGGTCTTTGGGAAACACCTCCCACTCAGATTGTGCAGAACACCTTAAAAGTTACAATTTTGGAATTACTGAAAAATTCTTCTCTTGATGGAGGAGAAGATGTTCCCACAAATGGATCTTTAGAGAAGTATCATGTGAGGTTTGGTTTTCTTATTCAGTATACTGTAAGTTGCTTCGTAAGGAACTCAAACCATTTCACACTATTTAAGTCAGTCTTCCATCTGTGCACTATGGTCCGTGCCTGATGCTCTGCATACATTGTTTTGTGTTGTGTTTTTTGTTAGAGAGAGAGAGAGAGAGAGAGAGAGGGAGAACACCACCTGGAGAGGAGGGGCATGAGGGAGGGAGAGAAAAATCTTTTTTTTTTTCTTTGTTTCCTGAGGGAGTGGGGAGAGAGGAAATCTTAATCAGACTCCATGCTCCCTCCTGAAATGGGGCTGATCCCACGATCCTGGGATCACAACCTGAGCTGAAATCAAGAATTGGATGCTCAGCCCACTGAGCCACCCAGGCACCCCAAACAAACATTGGTAGTTTTAATTAGACACAGAAGATATGAGTGCCACATTTTTTTTTTTGTCCAACCCTAGTTTCCTTTCAATTCATAGAGTAAATCTTGGATCAGAAAAATCTTATTTCTGGATAGGAATGTTTTATTTAGCATCCTAGACATCATTTTTATAGATCTTCGGACAGTGTTTAGTTCACCCACATCCTTAATCAGTTTTAAATTGGTAGTGATAGAATTTTTGACATTGAGAGATGAGGTTTGAAATACAGAGTATAGAAAAGAGTATAAACTAGAAACCTGTAATACCTGTTTTGCCTGTCCTGGAACCAAGACTGGGCAGGTTCTGTGCAGAATCTACTTTGGGGAACTTCCTACAAGTGGCTTGTAATGTCTTTTATTCTCTAAAACTTCTGTACGTTTTGGTCAAACTATTCAAACACACAAACAACCTTAGGGGATATACTTACATCATGGTTATACTTTGAGCTATATTAAAGAGGATTCACAAAAGGGAAAGTAATTAGTATTGTCCCAAGTACCATTATTTAACTGTGGTTTCATTGTAAAATATATGGAAGTGTGGAAGATTTAATAACTTGTCAGTAGCGAAGATTTGTTGAAAGTTAACTATGGAGGCAGTGTGATAGAATCTTATAACATTGGTACATGCATGTGCTAGATCTAACTCTTTACAGACTAGGAAGTTAGATTTAACTAAGAAACCTTATTTCATCCTGACCAAGTGGTTAATCAGGATGATCTAGTGTAAATCCAAACATGGCTGCCCCATTATACACCAAAATACCAGAGATGGTTCCACGCCCTGGATACTGGAGGCTTATTGTCTTCTGCATTGTTCCTCACACTCTTCCTTACTTCCTTTAAACAGGAATGGAATATTGGCAATTACACTTAATGTCCCCATTATAATTATTGGCACACTTTACTTTCATGAATGGCCCAATTAATGTAAAAGTGTGATTCAAATATTTTCATTTTAAGTCTCAACTTTTTGCTTTGTACTGACACCAGTTAAATTAATACCTAGCCAAGACAGAAGGACTCCTCCTCAGTTACTTAGCAGAAACCACCCAGGAGGCCCTGCTTATCCTGCTGCCTTGCAAGGCAGAGGCTTCTGCATCATATTGAAGCAAGGGGGCTGCACTAGCTTTTCATATGGTGAAGTGGTCATAGAAGGTCCACAGGCATTTGGGGATTCGAAATTTATTGTGCATGGACACAGATGTCTACATCCCAGGTCTCCGCATCTTACTCCTTTCCCCCAATAAAATAAAAGTTAATTAAAAAGTAAGTAAATAAAATCATTCCTTTCGACCCTTTCAGAAGTAGTATTCTGAAATTATGATACGCAGCATTTTCAGCTTTGTGTTGTGATACTTTCAGCACAATCATTTTTTCAATTGTGACTTTGATTTTGGAAGTAGTTATGAGATGTGAAACTACTATGTGCTTATCAGAAGGTCTGTAACACCTGCTATTTAAAAACCTAGTTTTTATTAAGATGATCTAACTCTTTAAAGTCTACTTATGTCTAAGCTAAGTACTTAAAGACCATGGAACTCAGTAGATGACAAAGCTAGTTTTAGAAACAAGGTATTTTGAGATTAGGAAGACAGACTCTGGAATCAGAAGACTTGGATTTCAATTCGAGCTTTAACGAGATTAGTTGTGTCTTTGGGCAAGTCTTTTAACCTCTTGGAATCTGTTTCCTCACCTGTCAAAGGGGATAATAACATTTATAGGATTGTTGTAAGGGCTAGGTAGCATAAAGTGTGTATTACAGTACAAAGTAAGTACTCGGTAAGTGATAGCTTTTTTGCTGCTATTCCTTTTAAAGTTGAATCAGTAAAAGATGGGCACTTTTAATAGAATTTATTGTGAGGTATGAACGGTTAGGCCTCTTAAAATATATACTTAAACTCTTTCATGTGTTTTATGACATGAAATTTTATAAATCTACTTAATGTAATTAAGCTAAAATATTTAACAGATACTTATAAAAGGCATACTATGTTCTAGGTATTTTTACTTTTATAAATATTAATTCATTTAATCCTTGTAATTATGAAGTAGGTATGATTGTTTTTGACATTATATAGAAGGAAACTAAGGCACAAAGAGATCTGTGATTGTCTAAAGGTCACCTAGATGATAAGTGGTAGCATTGGATTCAGAATCCTTATTCTCAGTGCAAAACTATGCAGTCTCTCCTATGTTCCTTTTTCTAAAATAAATTATGTGTGGGCTCAAAAATAAAAAATAGTAACCATTCTTTTCTAATGCTAAAACATAAAAGAAAATAAGTTCCAAATTAGATCAGGGTTGAAGAGAATTTAACCTAAATTTAACACTTGACTTAATTTTATCTAGCTTACTCCTTGTGTTATTGACCTCATTGAAACCTATTGCAGTTACACAAACACATCGTGGTACTCAGTGTCTTGTACCTAACGTTTTATATCCACATGGCAGAAGATAACTGTGTTACATCATTATCTCTGCTTTTGCCTCTCCATTTCCCTTGAGTGTCTGGCCATCTTTTCTGGGGTAGGATCATTGTATTTGTGTTTACTGTTTCATGCATTACTGAGTATCATCCCTCAAATGGTGTGCCACATCTCACACTGGTCCTATTTTACCTCAGCTGACTAGGAGCTGTGATCCAGGAGCTTGACTTTCTTTGCCTATACAAAGGCTGTCAGCTGTCCCAGAGACATTCCAGATCATGATTTCTGTAGCCTCTGCACTTCAATAGTTAAGTATCAAGCTTCCTTGTTTGTAGCTATTATTAATGTAGATAATGGTGAACTGAACTTTTTAAAAAACAAACTATATTGTTTTTCTTTGCTTCTTTTTGAAAGTAGTAGTCACCATAGCAATGTAAACTTGTTTTTTTTTTTTTTTCTCATTTTGTGAAACATTTGACCTTTGATTTGTCACTCTTCATGACTCTTGCCTGTTAATCCTGTTAATGTGCGGTTCGCTTTATATTGCTTTTAAATGGAATGAGCAGATTTGTCAAATAAGCCATTGACTTTACAGTTTCTCTTCTATATATTATTTGTCCACTAGCAAAAAATAAAAAGTAAAAGAAGTTGTAGCATATATTTATCCAGGCAGATAATACCTACTCTCTGTATTGGTTAATAAAGTGATACTTTTCACACACCCAAGCCCTACCTTTCCCACCTCATTGCTTACCCAGTTGTTACCTCTATTTAGGATTTTTTCTCATTTTGCGATCCATACTTTGCATATAGATCAGTGATGAAAGCATTCTTCAGGGTAGCCTTGGAACAGTAATTTGATATCAAATTCTTCCGGGAACCAAGGAGAGCTAAAAAGAATGTGCCTTTCAGAAGGGATGAACTGAATGTAGCGTACTTATAAAATGGATAAAACCGGCAACAGATGCAGTACGTCATTTAACTTGGGAAACTGTACAGAAAGAAGTTTGGACTTCAGTGTTGTCTTCATGCTTATTACGGAAGACTCTCCAAGCCTTCGAAGGCTTCGTTTCCTTTCTGCTTTGGAAACATGGCTACTGGGCAGATTCCGTCCATGATGCTGAGATAATTTTTTTGTGGTTCTTAGTTTGCTGAAAGGTTTTTGAAATCCTATCATTTCCCTGTTGGTTTGACTTGTGTTACTCCAGGTTTTTATTCCATTTCTTCCATTCATTTTATTCATTCATTCAACCAGAAGATGTTTATTGAGCCTGTACATTGCACTAGGAGGTGTGTGTATCCTTCACTGGGGTTACAGTGCTGAGCAAACACAGATGTCCTCATGGAATCATCATTTTAATGAGGGAGACAGTCCTTAAATCGGCTGTCACACAAGTCACTGTAAATTACAACTGTGATAAGCTTAGTGAAGAGAGATGCAGTGTCATAAGACCAGTCTGTGGGGAGTGGACTGAACTGAGATCAATAAGATAAGTGGGAATTACCCAGGCAAAGAGGGAAAGGCAGGTCTTTGCAGGCATTGGAAATAGTTGCCAAAAAGCCCCATGGAGAGAGGAAGCATGGTGGGTTTGCAGAACTCAGGGAAGGCCTCTGTGTCTGGAGTGTGTAGACAGCGAAGTCTGAAGGAAGCCGAGGCAGGAGAAGTAGGTTACGGGGTCATTCCAAGCCAGGACCATGAAGGCCATGTGAAAGATGTTTGTGTTTATCCTCAAGGCAGGATTCTAAGATCCCATTTCTGTTTGAAAAACTCATCCTGTGAGAAGAGAGTAGACAGGCCTGAATGGGTGTAGGAAAATCCATTAAGCTATTGCAAATGTCATTTTAGTGCATTTTCAGTGATAAAATGGTGCCCATATTTCACCATCTTTGTGCTTTGTATTTGGGATTTGCATGATGGAAGCTTGTCTTTCCATTTGCCTTGCGAAGGACCCTGAATCTACTCGGAAGTATGTGAAAGTGAAGGGTACTTGAGACCTCTAGCTTTGTGGCCACTTTGTCTCAGATAATCGACTGTCAGTCTCAGAGAATAAGCTAGGAAGAACTGAGTCCGACTGTTACTGTGCCTTCTGATGATTTCATCATTGGTTTTGTTTCTTTGGTCTTTTTTCTGTTAGATAATGAGACTCATGGTGGTTGGGGCAGTGGTGACCGGAGCAGCAGCAGCAGGGATGGTAGCAAACACCTATGTGTCAGACACTGTTCTGAGTGTTCTGCTTGCATACATCCACTTATTTCTCGTTCAGTTTCATGAGGTGTTGAAACTTCGAGGTTTTCTACTTAGAGACTAGGATGAGGCCCAGAGAGATTTCTGAAATTGCAGAGCTGGGTATGAACTCAGGTAGTTTACCACTAGAATCCAAGCTTTTAAATAATTTTTTTAAACGTTTATTCATTTCTGAGAAAGAGACACAGAGCATGAGCAGGGGAGGGATAGATAGAGAGGGAGACACAGAATATAAAGCAGGCTTCAGACACAGAATATAAAACAGAGCCCAACGCGGGGCTTGAACCCACGAACAGTGAGATCATGACCTGAGCCAAAGTCAGACGCCTAACCCACTGAGCCACCCAAGTGCCCTGGAATCCAAGCTTTTAAAGCCCTTCCTTTAAGCAGTCAAAGGTCAGAAGTGGCAGGTGAGAGAGGTTAGAGCTCAAGGTCACACTGCACAGTATGTCATGGAAGCGGAACCCTAGCCCAAGAACTCTGACCTCAGTGTTCCAAGAGAATTACAGCCATCAAGAGAATGGAAGAAAGGAAGGTCAGGTTTCAAATGTCTATAACTATTGCCTTTTACAAAGTTGCCGCCCATTTTCTTTTACTGTTTTCTAGACTTTATGTAAATCATTAAGAACACATTTTACAAAATACATATAGTTTTGAGATCACATACTTCCACTGTAGAGGTACACTGTATTTAAACTTTTTTTAAAAATTTATTTATTTATTTTGAGAGAGACAGAGAGAGAAAGAGAGCGTGAATGAGTACCCAAGAATTGGGGGAGGAGCAGAGAGGAGAGAGTGAAAATCCCAAGCAGGCTCTGCACCACCAGTGTGGAGTCCAGTGTGGGCCTCAAACTCATGAACCGTGAGATCATGACCTGGGCCAAAGTGGGATGGTGAGCCACCCAGGCGCCCCTTAACTAAAGGTCTTTAATTTTAGATAATAAAGTGTTTTATGTTGAGAATAATTAAAAGTGTTTAGTACTAGAATGACAACTGTGAAAGAATACCAAAGTGTTGATGAGGAATAGAACAGTTGGAATTCTCATGTGCTGTTGGTGGGACTGCAAATTGGTGCCCTCACTGTGGAATACTATTTGTATCTACTAACGCTGAACACCTTATATCCTGTGACTCAGTAATTCCTCTCTTAGGTTAGTACCCGACGGTAGTTTCAATATATGTGCATCAAAAGACATATATAAGAGTGTTCATGGAGTAGTTGTGTAATAATAGCAAAAAACTATGGAACCACCCAAGTGCCCATCAGTTGTCGATAAGTAAGTTGTGGCATGGGCACATAATGAAATACTGTATAGCAACAGGAATGGTTCACAGTTGCATGCAGCAAAACAGTAGGGTTAGATATCATAAAGACAAGTTTTGATGCATAGCTTTCCAGACCTCCAAAAATATTTATATGTGCATATAAATTTCATAAAAAAGTGAAACTGCTGATATTCTGCTCTGTTAGGGTAGGTAGGCTAAGCTACAGAATACAGGCCCAAAGTAAAATGGCACAAACACAGCCAAGTGTTTATTTTTCTCTCACACACAGCAGTCCGGGGCCGATATTCCAGGTTGGGATCTGCATGGGGGCCTGTTTCCACTCTGCATTCCTGCAGCAACTCGGGCCCGGGTTGTGTCTGACATCTTCAACCTGTAGGTCCAAGGTTATACCCCACTTGCATTCTGTTGCAGAGAAAGAACATAATCACAAGGCACAGCAAAGTGTGTGTGTGTGTTATGGGTAAAGATACGAGAGGGAAGTATAGTCTACCTTTGTGCCCAGAAAAAATGTACTTTGATAGCAGGCCTTGTTTGTGCACATTATTTTTGCTGTTTCATAATCTGGGTTTTTTTCCCCCTCCCACCATCTTAGTACATGGTAACTATCTTTTCATGTCCGTGAATATGGATCTCTTTCTGTTTTTTAATGACAGTACATTACTTCATTGAACAGATGGGATGAATTATAATTTAACATGCTAATGTTGGTGGTTTTATTTGTTTTAGATTTTTTGTAAAGTGAATATACCTGGTAAGAAAATTGTTTTTGTAAAGTAAATTATTAAAAATAGAATTTGATGGGTCAAAAAGTAAGCCCATTTTAAAGTTTTTTTAAAAAGTTATTTATTTATTTTGAGAGTGGGAGAGGTAGAGACAGAGAGAGAAAGAGAATGAAAATGAATCCCAAGCAGGCTCCACACTGTCAGTGCGGAGGCCGACGCGGGGCTGGAACCCATCAACTGTGCAGTCATTACCTGAGCAGACATCTATAGTTGAGCACTCAATCAACTAAGCCACCCAGACACCCATTTTAAGGTTTTGATAACACATTCCTATATTGTTCTCCAATTGCCTTCAATGTCCATTTTTGTTTGGCATATTAATCATTTTCTTACTGTTTTTGAATAAGTTTTTCATTTGTATTTTGACTGTCATTTTTAAATGTTCAAACACATTTTTGTATTGTAGTGAAACTGATCAGTCCTTTCCTTTTTTGATTTCTGCATTTGGTGTAATACATGAAGTTACCCTTAGATTTTAAAAATAGCCATATTTCCTTCTATGTGTTCATGTTTTTATTCTTCATATTTAGATTTTTAGTCCATTGAGAAATTGTTTTGCATATAGAACTTATTTTTTGTCAAATTGTTGGTTAGTTGTGCCAATAGCATTACTTTTGTATTGTTGTTTAGTATATAGGATTGTGTGAATATATATCAAACTCTTGCCAAGTGCTTTAAAATATTGTTAATAATTAGTGATTACAATGGAGCAAGGTAAAAAGTATCAGTCCTCTGGGCCATTGAGAGCCACATTGCTTCAAACAAAAGGCAGCTTCACTAAGCATTGAGCACTTATATCATGGAGAAGGTGAAGTAAATCCTTTTTATTGGCTCAGAGGATATGATATGCTTTTATATTTGGAAAATCCTCTCCATATTCCTAGCTGGTCCCCAGTTAAGAGGTTTACCATCTAATTTCCATGAGGCTCCATTTGACTCTATATTCTGTGCTTTTTGTGCCTTCTCATACTGTGTCACAAGGGAGTGAGTATACCTGCCCAGCTGAGTGCCGAATTGAAGCTGAAATAGATTCTTTATAGTGGGAATTAAGATTGCGGTAACTTCAGGTACTGGGTTTTTTTTTTTTTAATGAACACTTTATATCTAAATTTATATAACATGTGTGACTATTAAAGTTGCTATTAAAAATAACCAAAATCCTTGAATCCTGATAGACGTTTTATTAATATAATTTTCTCTCAGTTTACAGAATATGCTTTGAGCAAGTCTGTATGTTTGCAGCAATTATAGGGCTTCTGAAAATAAAAAAAAGGAAACCTTCCTTCCTTTCTTGATGTACTTTGCTTAATCAGCAATCATGCTCAGGTTTTGTGAACAACAGAAGAAAAAAGTTGTGTATTGGACTGGTAATTCAAGGATCTGGTGGAACCACTTGTCTGACCTCCCAGGCTCACAGTGTTTGTTAATTCCTTTGGTTGCAAGGACAGAAACTAAGCCAAACTTCATCAAAAGAAATTATTTGCTAAAATTCCTTATTCCAAGTATTCTTGGGGAGGTTGCAGTCTTGAAGGAATTGCAGCCCAGCTAAATTTTGCACAGAGCAAGAATCTAGGGCCTTGAGCATTGAGAGCTTCTGAACCTTCCCTAGAGTGCTTTCATCAGGGTGAAACAGCTGTGACCATGTTGTCACTCAAGTGTCAAATTCCCAGGAGAGAGAATCTGATTTGCTTGATGGATCGGAGGATAGAGCCATCTGTAGTAGATCGAGCCATATTAAATTGTTAGTTGGATGGTCTTTGCCTCAAGAAAAAGCAGTTTCTCATTCTTCAGCTTAATAAGCACTGTTTTGGGGGGCTCCTTTAGGTGTCAGGAGAATCGTGAGATTGGTGAGCCTCCCCAACTAATGTCTACTACATGTTCTTTTGATTTCTGAACTCCACAGAGCTTTGATTTCCATATATATACATATATATATGTATACACACACACACACACACACACACACACACGTATGTATTTCCATTTTGTTAACCCCAGAAAAACTCCCAACCCTGGATCAACTTCCCTATTCAGGAAAGCTGAGTACTGTTGGAGAAAATGACATAACTCTTGAAATGGCCTTTATCTGTCTTTGGATAGCTGGAGATTTCCTGGTCATCATTCTACTGTAAGGCATCCGTGGTAGCATGGGTTCTTTGTGTTCATTATTAATTCCGTATTTCACTGCAGTCTGTGTTACTCTTCTCTTCTAAAACTGTCCACTCTACAGTTTTATGGAGAGACTACTACTTCATACCAGTTCTTTCTAGTTGAAAGTTTCAATTTGTCTCCACCCCATCCAACCGCTGGAGGAGTTCTTGATTACTTTGAACCATAGTGTCAATCCATAAAGCTGTGTTTTGAATAGAGACATCCTTTAGATTGGTTTCAGGATATAAGCTGTTTTAGATGAACAGAAGGAACCATCTCCTGGTTGCCATTTTTCTTCATTATTCTCCTTGGCTGATGTAATGTTTTTTGAGACTTACTTTTCATTGAAATCGTGTATTTGGATTCTGTTGGTGGGGGAAGAATATTCTCCTTTTATGTGTAAATGGGCTATTTTAATACAAAATAAACTTCAGAGCTTGTACAGCTAAAGTGAATTATACCATATTTATGCTATAGATGAAACAAATCAACTGTGGCAAGTACGTTTGTGGAAACCACATGACTCTGAGCTGAAGGCAGTTTATTGCAGTGATTTACAGAGAAATAGCTGTAAAATCATTTCTTTTGGGTGGGAGAAATAAAAATTTGATACCAATATCTTTTCTGTTATTTGAATATTAAATTTACCTAAAATTCTTCATCTCCCCATGCATTCCTCTTCCCCCATACACACACCTTCAAGCCCATGCATATGGACACATTCTGATTTTCATAATGCTGTATTACAGGCAACAACATCAGTAAGAAAGAGCTCTTCAAATGAGGGAAAGAGTAAATTAGTAGTGGATAATACCAAATACTGAGATTTCTTATAGGAATGTGTTCTAAATGGAAACTCAGTTAAAGGTAAATGAAGGATGGTAAAATGGTAAGTTAGTGTTCAGGAGGCAACTTGGTAAAGCAGAAAGATCTTTGAATCCCAGACCTGATTCTAACCATATAACCCCTTTGAGTTTCTGTTTCTTTTTCTGTAATGCGAGATTAATAGCTGCCATAGAGGATTAAAGTAATATACTTTGAGTTCCTGGCACATAGTAGATATGTGAATAATAAGATGCAGTCATTATTTTTTAATTAATTTATGAAAGATAAAACAAATGGCTTGATTTATTTTATGCTGGTAGTAGTTCTAGAAAGCATATGTCATGTTTCTCTTGTTTTTACCCTTAAAGAAGAATTGAGTTATCAATAATGGTTTAGCAGCTTTGCTAATGTTGTACAGCTAGTTTAGACCCAGGAGTCTGACTTAAATTAATTTTCAGTTTTATCTTTGGATCTCA
Organism: Crocuta crocuta; assembly: GCF_008692635.1. Classification (NCBI taxonomy): domain Eukaryota; kingdom Metazoa; phylum Chordata; class Mammalia; order Carnivora; family Hyaenidae; genus Crocuta; species Crocuta crocuta. Next base: position 439,166 of record NW_027532276.1, read on the forward strand.
CTAAATAGCTATTTAAAGATTGTCACAATTTTCAGTTTTCTTTGGACCTCAGTAAAGGTCTGTTTAAACATTATCAAGTATAAAAAGAAAAGAAAAGGATGGTTGTAAACTAAAGCCCCCATAGATGAAGTTAGTGTCACTTGCCTACTTGGTTTCTGCTGATATCACATTGAAGGGAATCAGAGCCTTCCCTCTCTGCCGGGTCCTGGGAGGGACCAGCAGCTTCTGGCCTTTATGCATCCTTTACGCAGTGACTTGTATGACAGTGCTGAATGGCTGTCTCTGACCAGCAGTGGTAGACTTGAGCTTCATATTGTCTTCTGAGGTGCTTTAAAAGATCTGCAGGGGGTTTAAATATAAACTTTTGTAGGGAAAAGCAAATGGATATCACTAGTACATAAAATGCATGCATTGAATCTAAGATGAACCCAATTTCATAAACATTAAAGTGAGAAATAAAATGTATAAATCCAGAACTCGTTTGAAGAACTCATTAGTGAGTTTGTTGGTGATCTTACATGTGTTGATACAATTCAGGTCTTCCTAGACTTTGTTTTCTGCATCCTACAGAGCTACCAGTGGCTCCTGGGAATGAGCCTGAGTAGAAATCGGGTCAAGATTTCATTGGGGTTCAGTCTTTTAGACAAAGCTTAGGCTGAGCATCTTTCTGGGCCATTACTGATAACTTGTACTTCTGTTTCTTCTGTTGCATAACTCTTTCTAAAAGACTATTTTTTAGAACAATTTTAGATTCACAGCAAAATTAAGAGGAAGGTGGAGATTTTCCATATACCCTTTGCCCCTACACATGCATAGCATCTGCCATTTTTAGCATGCCCCCCAAAAGCCTGCTCTTTTTTTGTAAATTGTTTCTGTTACAATCTTCTCATTCCTCACTCAGTGGTGTATGGTAAAAAATGAATATTAAGCATTATATGTAAAGAAAAAATATGTAAAATTAATACTTTATCAGCATTTATGAATTTATAATTCTGTGTATTCTATCTATTGTAGAGTTCCCTGGCAACCTCTAGTCCTGAGTGAATCAGTTTAGAAAGTAGCCTATGTATCAACCCTGCATTAAGGTAGTATGAAATAGGATCAGATAGAAACCCTGATCCCAGTGAACTCCCCCCCCTTGCCTCTTTTCATTTATTGGTAAAAGTCAAGTGTGTGATCTTTGCTATAAGATCCAAAAAAAAACCCCTTTTGTAGCTGGCTAATCTGGAATGTTTCTTTTTTCTTCCTTAAATTAAAAAAATAAACCCAGTACCATACCTGTACCTGGGTATTAAAGTTTCTATAAGTATTTTGTTCCTGAATAGAAGAGTTGAAAGCTTAGGAATGAGTGACATAAAAACTTTGAGGTACCTGGATGGCTCAGTCCGTTAAGCGTCAGATTCTTGGTTTTGGCTCAGGCCATGATCTCGTAGTCATTGAATCGAGCTCTGCATCAGGCTCTGTGCTGAGTATGGAGCCTGCTTGCGATTCTCTCTCATCCTCTGTCTCTGCCCCTCCCCCGCTCGCTCTCTCAAAATAAATAATAAAATTAAGAAAAACAAAAAAACCCTTTTAATTGCATGAAACAGACCAGTGAGGTAGCAAATCAGAAGATTCGAATGACAGCATTTTTCTCTTTGTCTTTAGCTTAATTAAATTGTGGGAAAATCAGGTCAAAAATGGAATAACACTGCCTAAGGTTTGTTCTTAACCTCTGAAGTGCAATATGGGAAGATGGCTAGCCTGTCTGATCTGCCAGAGGTGGCATGTTTTGTATTTATAGGGGTTAAGTTAGTAAATGAGTAACTTAATGGTTTTCTTTTGTGTTTTTTGATTTTTCAGTTGTGTGTGTTTACAGAGCCTATTCCTTCAGTAAACAAACTGTAAAGGGAATGGGCAACATCTGTGGCTGTGATTATCTAGGGTTTTGTTGTTGGGCTTTTAAACCCAGTTAATGCAGATCAGTAACTTTCTGCACGAAATATAATTGAAATCTCCCTGTAATGATTTTATAAGTAATTTATCATCCCTTCTTTCTGGAGTCAATGTAATTTTTGAAGCTTGGTTGTCTTTCCTTACATAATTCAGTTTAAAATGAGCAGGAAAGGCAGCTTGAATTACTCACTGGCTGAGAGGTAGTTAAATTGCTTGGGAGGATGAGTGGCCCAGCCTATACATACACTTTACAAAACCACAGTTAAGATTCTTGTTTATAGTTAAGAGTCTGTTACTATTGCTGCTTTCTGATCAATGTCTTTGGCTTTGGGCTAACAAGGCAGTTGCAAGAAGCTCATAAAAATTTAATCAAGTGAAAATTTTTCTGTAATTTGAGATGTAAAATGAGACTAGTAACTAGAATAGAGATAGAGATATTTTTCCTAGGCTTTCCCTTCCCCCACTCCAGAGAGAAACCCCAAACAGCCTGGCTTGACTTACAGGGGGACATGCTGGAGAAAAATAACTTTATTTATAGCTGAGGACTGTGCCGTCAAATTATCCCCAAAAAGACTGAGATTGTTAAGAAGAAATCAACTTCAGGAATGAGCATTTAAATTCTGTCACCGTTTGAGAAACATGGAGATCATCAGCTCCTTCATCTACCTCTGGGAAGATTTTAGTGTTTCTTTCACTGTAATGATGAAGTGGGGTGCCTGGGTGGCTCAGTCGGTTAAGCGTCCGACTTTGGCTCAGGTCATGATCTCATGGCTCATGGGTTCAAGCCCTGCGTCGGGCTCTGTGCTGACAGCTAGCTCAGAGCCTGGAGCCTATTTCGGATTCTGTGTCTCCCTCTCTCTCTGACCCTCCCCTGCTCATGCTGTCTCTATCTCTCAAAAATAAATAAAACACTAAGAAGAACTTTAATGTAATGATGAAGAGACATGGTATTAGCTATGAGTTCAACAACACCCTGTACGAATAGCTGCATACAAGTATAAATTTATGCTGCTTAAGAAAGCTTGGTTAGCTCTTCTAAATTTTTTGTGAATTTATATTTATATATGTTTATTTACAGAGTAGCCCGAGTATTTTAAAAAGAAGAACAAAATAGGAAGACTCATACTGCCCAATTTCAAGGTTCACTGTAAAGCCATAGCAATCAAGATAGTGTGGCATAAGAGAAAGGATAGTCAGGCCTTGGTTTGGGAGGGGGTGGATTGTGACAAAATAGAATCTAGAAATAGGCTCGTACCATACATGGTAGGTAGTTTGTTTTCAACACAAAGGTAAAAAGGTATTGAAATGGAGAGAGGTTATCTTTTTAACAAATAAGTTCTGGTACAGTTGGACATTCCCATGCAAAAAAGAGAGTACTTTTGTACTTTACATAAAACTCAAAACTCAGGGCACCTGACTGGTTCAGTTGGTGGAGCATGCGATCTTGATCTTTGCAATGTGAGTTCGAGCCCCACATTGGGTGTAGAGATTACTTTTTTAAAAATTTTAAAAACAACAACAACAACAGAAGATCTACTTCTAGATCTGGGCATCTGGGTGGCTTGGTCAGTAGAATGCAACTCTTGATCTTGGGGTTATGAGTTCAAGCCCTGCGTTGATGTGGAGCTTACTTAAAAAAAAAAAAAACCAAAGCAAGGCAAAACAAAACAAAAAAAACCCCTCGAAATGGATGTTAGAACTAAATTTAAAACTATAAATCTTATAGAAGGAAGCAGGAAGTAATCTTTGTGATCTTGAGTTAGGCAGAAATTTCTTAGAGATGACACCAAAAGCATAATCCACAAAAAGAAAAAAAAATAATAAATTGAACTTGATGAAAGTTAAAAACTTTTTGCTCTGTGAAGAACTTACGGAAGGAAAAGACAAGCAACTGAATGGGAGAGAATATTTGCACATCATTTATCTGACAAATAAATTGTATCCAAATAACATAAAGAACTCTTGAAACTCGGCAATAAGAAGACAAAGCATCCAATGGGGTAAAGGTTTGAAAAGTCACTTCACCAAGAAAGCAGATAACTCAGATTATAAATAAATACAATAAAAAGATCCTCAACATCATCAATAGTCTTGAGACATGCATTAAAACCCAGGTAGGTACCACTGCATCCCTATTAGAATGACTCAAAACTGAACAATGAAGGTAACTGTTCCTTGATGAAGTGTTTACCATGTGCCACTGACAGTTCTCCATACTTTATTTATATTAACTTATTTGGTCTTTATAACAAACTATAAGATAACACATTTTCAGATGAGAGACCTGAGGCTTAGATAAATTGGTCATAGTCACACAACTGGTAAAGGGCAGAACCCGGAAAGCATTATTACAGAATTACATGAACCTTGTATTACTCGACCGTATTCAGTGGGTCGTGTGCTTTTGGGTTAAGTTAGTGGTGGTGATCCTTCCCTTCTGCCAGGGGTATGTTTTGCATCTAGGTGTTAGAATGGGAAAAAGTATTTCAAAATTGTTCCTCATTTGCTTCTCTTGTACACGTATACTCATACTCACAAATTTTGCCATCTGTGTATGGAAAAATACTCTTTTAATTTCTTCTTGTTGCTAGTGTTTAATTTCTGCCCATCAGAACAGTTAAGGAAATGATCGTGTTGTGTACTTGGAACCAGCCACAGTTAAGATGGTGGTTCTTCTGGGACCAGCGCTTGATTTTCTCTGAACAAAGCAACGGCATGGTGCTAGTGGTGTATTTGTTGCTGCTGCTGTTGTTCTTTTAGCAGGAAGACCTCAGAGATGCACAAATCACTCACCATTGGAGGCTGTAACTGTCCCAGAAACCCTTTGGTTGTCTGGAACACAGGGAGTCAGAAGAGCAGAACAGCCGGGGGGATGTGGCCTGAAGTGTCATGTTTGACTTCTATTAATTAACCGGATCATTAAAGAGAGCACTGTGTATATAAAGGCTTTGAGTTTGGCCACGTCTCATATCCAGTTCATGATAGTAGCGCTGAAAGGTCAGGAGTTACCACCCTATGCTCTCAGCCATCAAAAATCAAATAGTTAAGTTCCAAGTGTTGGAAATGTGAATTTTTCACCTTTCGGTTCTCATAAACTAAAGCTACTGTTGCTATAGCAATGATTTTTCGCCTACATAAAATTTGTGTTTGAGACAGTTTTTTCTTAAACCCGTTTTTTAGAAGTATAAAATGAATAAGCGTAGGCACCATGGCCCTGAAATAATTCCTCAAATGGGAGAAAGGTGATTTGGTTTTATAATTTCATGAATGTAAACATGAAGACTTGATCAGAAAGCTCAGTTGATTTCATGGGTGGGAGCTCAGGGGTGTAAACTTGAATATAAGTCTAATTTGATTTACGTTTAAAGCCAGAGTTGAGGGACACCTGGGTGGCTCAGTTGATTAAGCGACCAGGTTATGATCTCACAATTTGTGAGTTTGAGCCTGCATTGGACTCACTGCTGTCTGCACGTTTGAATCCTTTGACACCGCCCCCTTTCTTTGCCCCTCCCCCACTGGTTGCTGTTCTTTCTCCCCCTCCCTCCCTCTCTCAAAATAAATAAAAAATAAATAAAGCAAGAGTTGAAAAATTGAAATATAAATGCCAATAAGTGGCATGGTATTATTATTCCAGCAAAAATAAGCTTTTAATAGCAGTGGGCCCTTAATTAGGTTTATATTTCATTCCTACTAAACTACTTATAAAACGATTATCAGAAAATCATAATGAAGGCAATAGTTAATGTTTTTAGTACAAGCATTATATATGTATGTGTTCCCAAGTTCCTAATATGTTGAGGACTTAGAAAAGTCAAATGTTTAAAGAAACTTGGATATTACCACATTGATAATCTTGCTCTATTATCATTTAGTTTTATTTTTAAAAAATACACTTTTTGATTATATTTATCATTCATTTTTTTACAGTATAATAATCAAGTTATGTGATTATGTCCTACTCTAGGTGTTTCATAGTCCTAAGAAAAATGTTGAAACCTAAGAGGTTTCAATAAGGATTCAATAAGTCCCTCATGGGATTTATTCCAGGAAGCAATCTTAGGGATCATTTTGTCCAAGTTTTTCATTTTATCATTTGAAGAGCTAATATTTTGATGGATCACTCAGCCACTCATTATGGCAGAGTTGAGACCAAAATTAGATGACCCTGGTCTCTTAACCTTTTACCTGCATGACGCTATATTCTTGTTTGCTTCTTCCATATTTATCGATCTTTACAGTAATTTATACATGTAAAAACAAATCTATATGCAGTCATCTCTCTTGGACAAGAGGGAGTGAAAGTATTTTTAAGCAATTCAGATAATAAGGAAACTACAGTCAGTTTTCAGATTTATTTTTGTCAATTTTATTGAGTAATGTCAAACATGTAGCATTTAAAAATATTTGATTCCCTATAGTCAGTGATCTTGTAATAGGGTTATATGTTGACAGATAGTAGCTACGCTTGTGGTCAACATAGCATAATGTACAGAGATGTTGAATCAGTATGTTGTACACCTGAAACTAATGTAACATTGTGTCAGCTATACTCAGATTTAAAAATTTAAGGAAAAAATTAAAGCAAAGGGTGGGAAAAGAATAAAAAAAAAAGAATAATGGAAAAGATGTGCCAGGATTATACAGAGTATATGGAGATTAATGTCAAAATCCCTAATTGCATTTTATCATTATTTTTAAATATTTAAATTGATTATAATTTAATTATTAACATTTGATAAATATGATTATTTGATAAATAATAAAGTGAAACTTTATTTTTTTAAAATGTTTTATTTTGAGAGAGAGACAGCAAGTTGGGGAGAGTGAGAGGCAAAGAGAGAGGGAGACAGAATCCCAAGCAATGCAGGGCTCAGACCCATGAACCCTGAGGTCATGACCTGAGCCAGAATCAAGGATCAGATGCCTAACTGACTGAGCCATCCTTGTGCCCCTGAAGTTAACATTTTAGATCAAATATGAATGGAATTCAAAAATTTTAAATAAAAACATTAAATTGAATAAAAGTATTTGATTCCCAGTGAGAAAATGATGAGCAAGCTAGTAGAAAATGAATAGAAGATGGGAACAAGGAAAGTCAGCTCACACTGAAGGAAATACAGAAAGACACTTTTTTAAAAAGCCAGCTAAAATGAGATACCATATTTGCTTATCAGGTTGGCTAAGTTTCAAGTGTGGTAACACCTCCCATTAGTGAGGGTAGAGGGAAATAGTCACTCTCTTTTAGTACTGGTAGGAAAATAAGGTGGTGACAATAGTGAAATATAAAATGCTCATACCGTTCTGACTCATCAGTTCTATACCTGCAACCTTGTCCTACAAATACCATAGTATTGATTAATATGAGGTTGAATTTTCATCTGTTTTATAGTGATGTGTGTACAGGATGGTTGCTGAAGTTTTGTTTTATACACACACAAAATGCAGTAAAAACTGATAATCACTCAAGTATCATTTTATAATGAACTAGTTATATAAATTAGAGAACAGTAGAAAATAATGAGTACATGTAACAATAGATCTGTATGTGTTAAAACCAAGATTTACTAAGAGGAAAAAAATCAAGTTTTAGAGTTTGTGCTTTTTCTATGTAAAGATTCTAGTAGGATACACATGAAAATGTTAGTGACTTCCGGATTTTATTGAGTTTTGATAAGAAATATCTCAGATGGAATAGAGGAGACTTTTCACTTTAAATCTTTCTGTATTTTGTGAAGAAAGTTATACACACACTCTATGTATATATGTTGTTTTTGTTTAAAATTTTTAAAACAGTAAGGTGTGTTCATTGTTAAAATGATTTTGCTTTGTAACTTAGGTTTAAGGAAATCTTCCCTTATTTTAAATAATTTTGAAAAGGTTCTTCTTGATTTCTTTATAATTTAATTTCTCTTTTAAAAAAGAATGATTAGTCCTCAGACCTAAAGTGATTGAGATTGAACCAGCAGAATTTCAATATCAATCCGACTCTACCCAACTCATTTCTACACCTCAGTCTTCATTTAGGTAGGTAGATCTCTAAGAAATATGTTTACCAAAAGCCATAAAGGTAATCATATTCTTTGACTCTGTAGTTCCATTTCTGGATTTAGATGCTAAGGAAATAAAAAGTTTTCATATTAGTAGATAATGAATGTAATACAAATGTCCAGCACTTGACTCCTCTTGACTAAACCATGAGATGAGAAGGTACTTGTAAAAAGATATTTAAGTTATAGTTAAGTAAACAATAAAGCATACAAAATAGTACCAATGGCTAAGTAATGCTTTTTGAGTGTATTTGAGTACCAGATATGCTTGGTAGAAACCAAGTTTCTTATATTATCTCTAATCCTTAGAGAAACCCAATAAGGAAGTTGGTATTGGCTCTTGTGTGATAGAAAAGGAAACTATGGGTGAGGGGAATTAGACACTTGGCCTGTAGATCGATCAGCCTTGTTTTGAAATCTCAGTGTCCAGGCCCTTCATCTCCCACTCCAACCAATCTATACACTCAGAGCCCCGCAATGTTTCTCAGGAAGAAGTTCTACCTTGTCCTTTGGTAATAATGTTTAAATAATCCACAGTAATGATTTTAAAGCACACCAAGAGTGGTCCAGGATCCTTTTTGAGCTCTGGGACGCCTAAGTGACAATTCCTTCCATATCTCATTTCTGGTTTATAGTTTAGAATAATCAGACCTATGCTGTAACATTCATAGATGTCTATAATTGTAATTTATAGGCATATTTGTAATTCTAAGAATAATTAATAATGATTTCCCTACCCAAAAATGCTTGATTTCTCTTCCCAGTAGTAGGAATATTTTGCCTCCATTGTTAATTTTCGGTGAGTTAGCCAGTGCTGGTGATCAGTTTGTGTGTGACTAATTGCATAGCTTTGTGAGTTACCCCTAGAAATACAGGCTCTGTTTGAAAGTGAGCAAGTCGTTCATTATAGTGGTTGAGTCTGTCATCCTCTCCCACTCTAGCACACAGCGTCCGTAACTGGTGTTCACGATGAGGTTTCAGGAGCCATAGAGGACTCCCAGTCCACCTCTGGCAGTCTGCAGTGTGCTGCCAAGTCTTACCATTTACTTTATGTGCTTGTGACATAAAGAGAGTTGAGGAAGCACTGCTAGCAAACCACATATTTATAAAAGTATAACAGAAATTGGTTTGGTGTTTACTTGCACATTACATTTTGTTCAGAAGTCATTATTCCCAAGTCATGGCAGCAGAAATAGCTGAAACGTCAAACTGATCCCATCGTTAATTGAAGACAGTAACATATTTGGGGATTATTTAACTCTGGGGCAGCGTATTCAATTTTATAAAAAACAAAACAAAACAAAACAAAAAAAAACGAGGAAATTGGGACCTGCAGATACAGATTGCGACAGTGTAGTTTCCATGAAGCGTGACATGTGGTAGAATGCTTAAGCACATTCTCCAAGTGGGTAGTTAATTTTATTCTTAATTTTCATGATTGAAGTTACAGAATCCATGTAATGAAGTCAGGTTTGCTGATGTTGTACAAAGGTGGTATGGTAACGATCAGTAGCTTTTAGAGACTGCTCACTTCTCTTTGGGGAGGTAGAGGGGTTGGGGGCTGATGTAGCCACATCTGGGGCAGAAGGTGGTAATTGCAGAATCACGTGGCATCTGTCTGACTGGGTATTAGTTTCTTCATCTCTGTGGAGGAGGTATGGTCTAAAACGTGGTGATGTCCATTAATTGTTTTTTTAAAAAGGGAAAAAGGCAAAATTATTCATAGTGACTGGTGGTACATGTTAATCTAGTTGAAATGTAGAAATCTGCATATATCTTAACATATCTTATTTGGAATAGAAACCAAATACTTAGGAGGAGGGAAATTTTTAATTACAGGCACATATTGCCTCCTTCAGAAATTCTTAGGACTCTGATGATTACATTGCATTTTAAAAGGAAGACATTTAATTCCTTGGCACTGGGAAATGAGTTTTTTGGATAAAATTTTTTAAGATGTGAAATGGACTGTTTTGTATAATTGTTCTTGAATGCTCTTCCTTTCCCTATATATATATATAAATATCTCCTGCATTATTGGTAAAGGGCTCTGCTTAACAATATTTATATTGAAACTGAAGAAACAATTCTGATACACAACTGTGATCACAATTTTACAAATTTATGCAGCTGCTAAGGACTGGAGGGTAATCTGGATAACAATTGGAATTGCAAACGAATGAAGTGTTAGTTAAATATAGATTTTCAGGATATAGGTTTTTCCCTGGTGGATAGGGGAAGGATGGGCTTGTTGAAGTACTAACAGGCAAGTTAATTTCAGGGCAGTTGAAATTCAGCCTCTTATTTGTAACAGAATAGTATTCTCTTTTTTTGTGCAGGAGATACAGAAAAATATAATTCAAATGAGGTAGAATGTACCTTGATAAATTTATATGAAAATATAACATGTATTTAAGCAAAAGTCTTTCAGAGCCTCCTTCTTCCCCCCTATAGTTGATGTTATACTTGGTTTTAGGCTTTGTATCAGAGTGCAGTTATGCCAGTGATTTTTTTTTTTTTTTTTTTTTNAGAGGTAGTAAGCAAATCTCAAACTGTCAGCTTTAAGATTTATTATGTGTGTCTGCTATTTGAGTCCAAAAGGGCTTAACAGCTGAATATAGACTTTAAATCACCATTGGGATTTAAATTTTACTCTGAAAGACTAGGTCATTTGACAGCCATCAAGGGCATTTTCATTCTCAAGACTGTTTTGCACGCCCAGCAGAAAACTCCTCCATCAGCCCAGAGGGGGGAGTCATTCTCAGGGTTAAGGCATTAAATCTGGGGTGCTCCACATGCAAAAAATAATAAAACACAAGGGATTTGTTTTGTAAACTAATCCAGAAAGTGAACTTTAAATTGACAGCAAGCAGATAGGGAACGATTTGGCCAGATACTGAGGATTTAAAGGCATTTAGAATATATTCTGTTATTACTTTTGATGTGCAAAAAAATTTATATCTGAAAGATTATTTTAGAAAATCACCAAGATAAGGACTGATCATTTGGGGGAAGAATTGACAGTGATTATTGCAATTATATTTTCAAAGACGTAAGCAGCACAATGATGATTTCAAATATGTTAGTGGGGTGCCTGGGTGGCTCAGTAAGTGGAGCATGTGACTGTTGATTTTGGCTCCAGTGTCATGATCCCAGGGTTGTGGGATCAAGCCCTGAATCTGGCTCTGTGCTGAACATGAAGATTGCTCTAGATTTGTTCCCTCTCCCTCCTTCCCTCCCTCCCCCTCTCTCTCCCCTCCCACCTCTCTCTCCACCTCTCTCTCTCTCTCAAATTAAGAAAATTTATTATGTTAGTTATGTAAGTTATTTCAATTAGGTGATTAATTATAAATGACACATATTTAAAAAAATTTTTTTTAATGTTTATTTGCTTTTGAGAGAGAGACAGAGCATGAACAGGAGAGGGGCAGAGAGAAAGAGTGAGACACAGAATCTGAAGCAGGTTCCAGGCTCCTTGCTGAGCTCTTAGCAGAGTCCAATGTGGGGCTCAAACTCACGAGTGGTGACATCATGACCTGAGCCAAAGTCAAACACTTAACCCTAGGTGCCCCAACACATACATATTTTAAATCTTTATCTATATATGTCTTATATATTAACTTTGACATACAACATTTTCTTTTTAAGGAAGGAAAGATTCCTGGGGCTGTACTTCTTATTCACTGTGGGTCCTCAAAAATCATCAGCAACAACATTCAAACTTGGGCTCACCAGAGACTGACCAAATCAGGACCCACTAACATGAGGCCTGCTGATCTATTTTTAAAGATCTCCACAGATTTATAGTGTACAGTCAGGGTTCTGAGTCACTGCTCTAAAGTTTTATGTAATTCACATGGAAAGGCAGGTAGTTAAATCTTGTAGGTGTCTAGTAGTAACCGTAAAAAGAAACAAACCAATTTTACTTCCTTAATACTTTGGGAAATGTCAGATTAAAGCGAATACCTCCCTCTCTAGGAAAATTTCATCATTTACTTGAGATGGCCTGAAGTACACATAACAAAATAGAAGAAGATGGTGGAATATTTAATAGCCACAGACCAATATTGGCATGAATTAGACTTGAATTTGACTTAAGAGTATCAAGCAAGTTAAATTTAGCACCAAGTTCAAATTAAAGGAGAAGCATTAAATGAAGCAGAACAGTATCTGTTACTTTTTTTTTTTTTTTTTNCCCAGGCGCCCCTCTGTTACTTTTTAAAAAATATTTGAAGTCTCTTGTTGAATGCAGCACAGGTTCACAGTGTTGAAGTATAGGCTCTGAAAGCTTAAGGTATACTAATTTAGTCTAATAAGAGGTGTTACTGAAAAGCACTAATGTGCCTATATTGATTATGGAATTTTAAAATAATTTCAAGAAGCTTTGTATGGAACACACTTTAGTACATTAAGATAATTAAAGCAAGGTAATGTAAAGATATGTCACAAAAGCCTGAGGAAACTATATGGTATCAGTCATTTAAAAACTCATTATAAGGCCACCTGGGTGGCTTAGTTGGTTAGGCATCTGATGCTTGATTGCGGCTCAGGTCATGATCCCAAGGTCATGGAATTGAGCCCTATGCCAGGCTTGAAATTCTCTCCCACCTTCTGCCCCTCTCCCCTGTTCCTGTGCGCACTCTCTCTAAAATTAAAAAAAAAAAAAAAATTAATTTTAAATAATTAAAAGAAAACTCATTATAATTATAAGCAAAGATAAATTTGTGAGTGTTTGTATTTTAGTACCAGTGGTTGGGGAAGGGGTGGTAAACAAAAAGCTATTTTTACTGATTGGTACTCAGCTGTGAGTCACATGTGACTCATTTCATCTGTCAGCTTAATCAAAAATAAAAATGTGTTTAGGTCTGGGAAATTCAAAGATTATTATTCCATAGTCTTTGCTCTCAAGAAACCTATAATTGTGTAGGTGAGTAAGACATATACCAATAACAGCAATAACAGCAGGTTGACCTTTTCATTGATGCAGTAATAGGAGAAGAGGCTTGCTGGAGAAGCCAGTGCTACAAGGACTAACTCATCTCCAGAACTAGGCAGTCAGTTATTAAAGTCACAGTACCTAAACTGATAGAAATCTGTGCTTAAGAAGATATGCTAAGTGTCTGCTCTGGGCATGGAAGGATTGGTCAGGAGGGAAAGGGGGAAAGGTGGTGAAAGGAGGTACTGGCTCATGCTGATTTCCATATTGTAGTACTGGGGATTGGGGATTGGGATCCGTCTGGTGGAAGCAGAGGAGTAGCTGGGCCCTGTGGGGCGGATTACAAGATCCAGTCCTCTGGGAGAAGGGAAGGTAACAATTAGATACATTATGTGTGTACCAGCCATTTAGTCAAGTGGACTGAGATTGAAGGAGGAAGGTACTTCTCTAGCAGAGCTGTAGTAAAAATCAAGAATCTGTATGCCCGCTATATGTAGTTATCTATTTAATTCTTGAAATGACCATATAAAGAGGGTAGTATTATTTTTTCCATTTTCCAGGTAAAGAAACCTAGAGCAATGAAGTGAAATAATTGGCCCAGATCACAAAGCTAGAAAGTGGTAGTGCTTGGATTTGGACCCAGGTTGTCTAACCTAAGAGATAACAATGGTATACCACTTCCTTTAGCCTAACTGGGTCGTTAATGTCTGAAGCCAAACGGGACTGGACAAGGTAGGAACTAATGAGTGGTATAAACAAAATGGTATAGGGGTTTGTGGCTGGTGTGCTGTGCTATTTTTAAGGGGCAAGTATGGCTTTTGATAGACACACATTCTAGATAAACATCACAGCACAACAAAGGATGTAGAAGTGAGACGGTGCCAAAATATCGTCCTGCAGACTATATTTGGATGTATCTTGTAGTATGTGCGAAGCAGTAGTAGAAGATGGAAATATAAGATGGGATCCTTTTGAAATTCCTAAAGGATTCCTGAAGTCATACTCCTAAAAGAAAGGTTTTACTTGATTATATACTGGAAAGCTATTGAAAGCTTTCGTGTCAGACATTACATGACTGGAACTGATAATAGGGAGTGAGTTAGAATAATATTTTTATTCAAGTGATTTGTTCTACTTCAGCATGGCCCAGTGGATGTGGAAAGTAGAAGGTACATAGAAGATACAATGAGGGGCACTTGCGTGGCTCAGTCCGTTAAGCATTTGACTTCGGCTCAGGTCGTGATCTCAGGGTTCGTGAGTTTGAGCACCACGTCGGGCTCTGTGCTGACAGCTCAGAGCCTGGAGCCCTGCTTCGGATTCTGTGTCTCCTTCTCTCTCTGCCCCTCCCCTGCTCACACTCTGTCTCTTCTGTCTCTCAAAAATGAATAAATGTTAAAAAAAAATTTTTAATTTAGAAGAAGAAGATACAATGATGCAAAGGTTGGTTGAACAAGGAGAATAAAGGGGTAAATAGTTTCAAAAAGCAGTAACTGGAAGATACAAGGAGATACCTCCTTGAGTATGAGGATAGGAGAAATTAGTTGAACACTTTGAGTACCAAAGCACAATGGTGTCGTGTTTACGGGTTGAAGGCAGTGATATAAGAGGTGGGCATCATCCTTGCATGACAGTGGTAGCACATGGATACGCCCAAGTCCAAGTCCATTAGTATCTGTCTCACTAGTGTGAGGAGTAACTGAGTTTAGCACAGTCTATTAGTTTTCTGTCACTGCTGTTAAATTACCATAAACTTCGTGGCTTACAGCAACACAGATTCATTACCTTGCAGTTCTGTAGGTCAGGTGCCTGGCCCAGGACTCACTGGGCTAAAGTCAGGGTGGTCACAGGGCTATGTCCCTTTCCAAAGGCTCTTAGGGTAGAATCCATTTGGTTGCTTTTGCAGCTTCTAGAGGCTGTTCATATCTTTCGTTCATGACCTCCGTTCTCTATCTTCAAAGCCAGCAATGTGGCACCTACATCCCATTTTCCATAGTTACATCTCCCCTGCCTCCCTCTTCTACTTTTATAAGGGCCCTTGTTACTACATCAGGCCGCCCAGGTAATGCAAACAGTCTACCTTATTTCCCCCCATTTTAACCACCTTTGCAAAGTCCTTTTTGCCACGTGAGGTAGTAAGGTAACATAATCACAGTTTCTGAGAATTAGGACATGGACTTCTTAGAGGCAGAGGGGCATTCTGCCTACCTCCTACAGGGCCTGGCAAATAGCTAACTTTTGAGTGATTTCTAATATTAGTATTGCCTCATCATCATTACTGTTAATGGTAGGATTACTCATCCCTCGCGCTTCAATTGTAACATTAGTGTCACAGCGCTGCAGAAAATTGTATTTCCAGTCAAGGCTCCACTGGGTCTGTTTGGCAGAGATGTCAGCTGGGAATATAAGTGATTTACCAATATTTAGCTTTAAATGGCACATTCATTTTTAAAAGTATGCAGGAAGAAAAATTCTTGAAAAGTTTTACGTAGATATTTTTTCCAGATAATAGCATATGACATTCATAAATCAGCCTTGTTATTAGAATATATGGTTATTCATGCCATCTTATAATTAATGATTTACAGACTAAGAGGACTGGTAACAATATATGTTCTTCCTACTATATTCCTTATATATCTGGTTGGGAAAAGACTATATATTGTATAATTTGCTTTATATTTTATGGTTAAATAGCAAATAGTTATATTTGCAGAAGACAGCAAAAAAGGTTATACTGTTGGATTTGCTGCTTGTTTCTTTTAAACCTTCAGATTTGTTTCTGTACCAGTTAAAGCCTTGAAAATTATGCTCGGGCTAGAGTTAGTGTGTTCGCCTAGAATGTTAAGTTTTTTGTTTGGCCAGATGAGGGCACTTTTTCTTTACATTTCTGGAGTTTGAGCTGTGAAGCAGATTTGTTTTTCCCCATCCAAGCTGTTACTTACTTTCTGTTGTTATTGCCAGTGAGAGAAATAGTTTTGACATTTTTAATGTTTTGATTGTGTTTATTCTTATAGGTTGATCTTTCCCCAAAAGGAAAGGCTTCAGTTTCTTGCAAAGTTTCTATATATGGAAACTTAGATGACAAAATTTCTGTTCAACAAAGTAATTTTAAGAAAGTAAATGTCAGTGTGTTTTGTGGTTTTGCTCATCATTAATAATAGAAGTTGAAATTTACTTTTAATCTAATTTTAGTACTCCATTTTATCATAGCAAGATGAAGTGGCATTGACTGGACTCTCCTCCTTACCTGACTTGTAATGCCCACTTGATAGTGAATCAGTGTCACTTTGCATCTCCGCTAAAGTCATTCAGAAGTATGGAAAGGAAATAAAATATCAGAAATATTTTGTCTTCAAACCGACAGAACCCCAAGTACATAAATAAATAGAAAGGGCAGCAATCTGGCACCTATAAATAAAATATCAGAGATGAGGTATGTTTAACTTTTTTATCTGTAGTGATTGCTGTCTCAGGCTAGGTTGAATAGCCCAAGGTTTCCAATGTTATGGGTAATGGTCCTAAAAACAGTATAAACTGCAGCTAAGTGGTGTCGATGTGAGTAATCTTAAGGAGAAAACCAAAGACAGATAATTGAGGTCGAGGTTTATGTTAAGTTTGTGCATAACAGTGAAACAGAGAACCAACTGTTGCTTATTAAAGTCTTAAAAACGCGGGGCGCCTGGGTGGCTTAGTCGGTTAAGCGTACGACTTTTGCTTGGGTCATGATCTCGCAGTTCGTGGGTTCGAGCCCTGCGTCGGGCTCTGTGCTGACTGCCAGCTCAGAGCCTGGAGCCTGTTTCAGTCTGTGACTCCCTCTCTCTCTGACCCTCCCCTGCTCACGCTGTCTCTCTCTCTCCTAGAAATTAAAAAAAAAAAAAAATTAAAAAAAAAGTCTTAAAAACGGTAATGACAATATGGCATCAAAACTTGACTAAAGTGAAGGAAATTCAAGGAGGGAACTAGTAAGTATGAGATCAGAGCATGTGTAAAATTTGACACAGCTTTCGGACTCATGAGAAGGAATGAATTATTTTTTTAAAAATATATGTATAACAAGAGGAGTTTAAATAATACCTGCCTGGAGCAGGTTAGAGAAGGTTGGTATTAAGTGATCTGGAAGATGTCTGAGGTCAGTGAAGCCAGCAAACCTTCGTGTTCTTTATTAACGCCAGGGAGTAGCTGTAACCGCTGTCGTCATAACCTCTCTTTTAAGAGCCCACCTGTTCTGCAGGTGCCTTTCCTTCTCCTTCATGTCCTCTCGTTGACAACTGTGTAGGGCAGCTTTTTAATTCCCCTCTTAAAGACGTGGAAATTTAAACATTCAGATTAATTAGTCGCTAATCTCTTAATTGAGACATTAAGTAACGTGATCATTGTCCTAGAAACTAGTGGATAATGAATTCTCAGGCCCAAATTCAGGTCATAAGGATTCAAGACCCTTTAAAGTTAGGAGGAATATCACCCAGAAGCAAAGGCTTTTGCCTAAAAGGATCGAGTCGTTCCCAGTCAGCTCTGTCTCACAACGCCATCTCTTGGTGTGTGGAGGAATAGCCGCGGGGACGCTTGATCCTGGAAGAACAGCACTAAGGTCTCAAGAGCAAGCACGTCCGGTGCCTGTTGATGGAGGGTTGTTTTGTTGTTTTCAGTCCGTTGGAGAGAAAGAAGAGTTTCCTAGTGTTTAATGTCTACCATCGTTATTTTTTTTTTAACCTCGGGGCTTGCTAAGAAAAAGGAAAAGAGAAGAGTGGTGATTTTTCACTTTAATTCTGGTCCCTGACTTGCATTTTATTAATTTTGGTAGCAGTCTTGTTGGCTAGACCTTGTGTTACCAAGACACAGTCTGTTCATATGGTTAATCAAACAGATCTTCTTTCCTGACAGTCCTTTTTAGCAAGTAGTAAATATTTTAAGCTTCTAGATCTTTAATGAGAATTAAGTTTTCCCCCCTTTTCCATTAAATATTCATTGGGAGCCTTTTATGTGCCAGCCGCTTGACTCAGCATATTGGATACAGACGTAAGACTCAGCTGTGTCCTTGCTACTGAGTATGCGTTCTAGTGTAAGAACTCGGGAAGTGAACCAGGCATCACACTGAAATGGTGTGAGCACTGTGACAGTGGGCAGTTAGCTGAGCCTGGAGAGGAGAGAGGAGGGAAGGCTTCCTAGGAGATGTCATGTCTGAGCTGAATCTTGAAGCACAAGTGAACAGGTTATTTCTCAGATAGATAACTGAGAGGGAGGAAGGGCTGGTTTTGTCGGAGACAAGATGTTTGTTTTGAATATTTGGGGTGTGGCACCTGGGCTTTTGAGGTAATATACTTGGTTTTTAGATATGTGGAAGATTTTTTGTTTGTTTGTTTTTTGGTCTGGAGATGAATACTTGAGAGTCTTTGAAGTAAAATGACAGGTAAGATAGAGTAGTGATAGAATGAGATAGAAAAAGAGGGGAGGACACTGGGGAATGAATGCCTGAAAAAGTCAGAGAGTTCATAGAACCTGAGTCATGTACATCCTGGAAGCCAAATCAGAAGACAGAACAGGACTTCAAGAAACGATAAATATGGAGTCAGTGGAAGGAAGTGCAGTGCTTCTAAATTGAGGAAGCCAAGTGAGGCACCAGATTTGATTAGGGTATCAGTTACTTAATTATGAGCAGTGTGGTGCAGTTTTCAGTGTAAGGTAACATGTGAGAGATGTACCTCTTCTTCCTTAAGCCTTTTTTATACTGGTTCTTAACTCCAGAGAAGCATTCAGGGACCTCTGTGAAAGTGCATAGATGACTTACATTTATTTTGTTCCCTGCCCATCATTCTTTCTTTCTTCTGAGAATCTAACCCATATTTTCCCTGGATAGAAACACCTTCCTCGCTGTCAGGCCTGGTCTTAGGGGTGAGTATTTGTTGGAGACCTGACCTCATGGGTGTGCACGTGATGTGACTGGGCCAGTGAGACTTGATCCTGGGACTTTCCTTAAGCTCTGGAGGAAGAGAATCTCTTCTGTTGAATTGAAGCTGTAAAGGTGAAAGCCTAGAGCTGCCCTACGAGATGAGTATCTCTGAGACTGAGGGAGGGAAGGAGGTGAGGCAGATACACACCTTTCTTATGAGTTGAGTCACTGGATCTACTTCTGGATTTTTCAATCATTTGACTCAGTGAATTCCCTTCTTTTGCTTAAGCTATTTTGAATTTGATTTTCTGTCATTTTAGGGTGAAAGAAGAGTTTCATTCTCCTAAAGAATGCTTATGTGCTCATGTATTTTAAAGTATGCAAAGGTTCAGGGCGTTATAGATCTGTAGAGGCCCACTGAACAAAATTAAATTCCTCTGCTTTATTCTGCTCGACATTAGTACCAACAAGATTTTCTCTGTAAGTCCAGATCCAATATTGTTATCACTAATTAATGGTCATTCTTGGGACAATTTGATCTTTATTATATACATATAGCATCTTGTTATTTATTGTAGTTGAGTGGATGTGATGTTATTATTAATGCCTTTTAGATTAATCAAGAGTTAACCCATTTATCTCCTTCAGCTTTTTTCAGCAAGGACATCTTTTGTGAAATGTTGGGATTCCGTTTTATTCATTATCTGTCTCTCTCCACTTATAAATATTCTTGCCAACCATAATTCTTAGATCTAGGAATCAGACCATGAACCGTAAAAGCAACGTAATTCGCCAAAGGACTCATAAAATACAAATATGAAATCATCCCTGACTCCAGCTAACTTAAGTAACTTGTAGAAAAGTGAAAATTATTTTGTTAATTTTGTTATTAGGAGTAAGCTTTCAATTCGATACAAAATGATGGATATTTAAAAATACAATTCAATAACAATTTGTTGCAAGGCAGCATTAAAAATAATAGGGCAGTTGGAAAGTACTTGCTCTGATAATAAGATTTCAGAGCATTGTGGCATCTGTGGTCACCTAATAGGTATGAGTTAATGAGGCTGGCCACAGAGAGGGTGATTATTTCTTTCTGGGCACCGTACCTGCTTTGGATGTAGCTCCTGCGAGGTACACAGTCATGCTTGTTTTGGTTATGCAGAACAAAAAAGTTGAGTTATAATTACCTGTGGATACTGTGAGAATGTGCCTGAATTTAACATAATAAATTTACTGTTTCCTGGAAACAGACATTTCAGAAAAGAAAAATACCAGCTAATTTCTAATTAGGTAGGACAAAAGGAGCAAGAGTAAAAACTTTATCTTGAGTTTGAATCCCAGTCCACATTCCCTGTGCTCTGGTCATATGTGCCTTGAAACTGGCCTGATGTTCTCAGCCTCTGTGCTTTTTTGCTTTATTCCCTTCCAGAATACCCTTAATGAGTTAGTGTTGAATTATGAAATAAATGAATTAGTACCAATTAATAATTAATATATGACGTCCTCTATTCTAACTCCGTTTACACTCCAGGAGGCTTTTTTGGGCATCTTAGTAAGACTTACTTTCTTCCCATTTATTAACAAGCATCCTCCCTTTCTCTTTTCCTTCATTTGTGGAGAATTTTTATTTTATTCCTAGTAAATGCTTTATGTTAAGTTGTAGAGGCCAAAGAACAATGTGCTGTTCCTGCCCTCTGGTGGTTGAAAGAAACATTGCAAACAAGTAATAAAGTTGTGTGCTGTGAATCTTGCTAGCCTTGGTATCATTTGTTTCTTTTATTCCTGTATCATTTATTGGTTCTCTGATTTATCAAGCATGTAATAAGCATCTTCTGTATAGCAGTCTTTATCAGTCCCTGTCTTGTGTGGTAGCATTCTGGGCTTTGGTAACAATAGTTAACATTTTTGAGGTCTTATAAATGGAATTTCAAAAGCATGCTTTCATGACTTTTGGGATGCCATGTTTAGGTTACAAAGTGTTTTCCCATCTACATATAACATTTCTAGGCCTGCTGAGCTTCAAATTGGTTGTAGTCTGTCCATCATGGATGAAAAATGAGGAAGTACTATGTTTTCATCTCTTACTATCTAACAAATTGCCTCAAAACTTAACCTTCAAACAACAGACATTTAATATCAGAGTTTCTGGGTCAGGAATTATGGAAGTGACTTGGCTGGGCGCTTGTGGCTCAGAGTCATTTAGGAGATTGTGGTCAAGATGTTGGTTAGGGCTGCGGTCTCCCGAAGGCTTCCCTGGGGCCGGTGGATCTGCTTCCAAGCTGATCCTGGTTGGCTTTACCCAGAGCGAGTGCTTTAAGAGAGAGCAGGAGGGGAGCCAGTGTTTTCAGTGACCCGTCCTTAGAAGTCAAGCTTTTGTCATTTCTGCAATGTCCTGTTTATAACAATCGGGTGTGTTTCGTGTGCAAGAGATCTGCATAAGGGCCTGAGTACCAGGAGGTGAGAACCACTGGGGACCACCTTGTATGCGGGCACCGTGTATCCTAGCCCTGTTGTGAGCATCCGTCAATGGCTTCGGGCCTGTGTGAAGAAGACACAAGTAGATATTCAAATGGAAGTATTTTAGAGTGAAATCTGGGGTTGAAAAATCAGACCAACTTACCTTCACTTTAATATTCCATTCTTTATTCCCCTGGGAGAATGGCGATACACTCTGTGTTCCCAAGGTGCTACTTTTAAATGGGAAATAGGACAAGAATGGTAACAGAAAGGAGTTTTATGAGAACATGCTTTTATAAAAGTGAGACTGGGACATTTTAATGTTTTTAATGTGATCTGTTTATTTATGTTTCTGTGCCATTCATTGGTGAGAAATACTTCTGCAGAGAGAATGCTTAGTGATGGGTGGCCAAGTTTTATAGAAATTACTGCCTGCTTTTCAGAGATTTCTTTGTCAAATTACTTACATATTTTAAATTTGAGCAGTGAGCGCCGTTTTGGGTCTACAACCGTACACTGTTACTCTCATCAATGTCATGATGAATAATGGGAATAATAGAGTTGATTGAGTGGTAAGGAGAAAGTGGCCACTTCATGCATATGCAGGTTTAAAAATTGCTAGGTTTGTAAGAAAAGATATGAACAGAACTGAGAGTAAAGTGTTTAAAGCAGAATTTCACTTTAATATTAAGAACATCAGGACTCTGAAATAAAATGAGTAAGGAAAAGTGAAGTCACTCCTCTCAGCTACATTCCCCCAAGTTATTTTCCTCCTCTGTTTTCTGTCTTAATACATACTTTTTGTAAGTCACATCTGTTTTCAGGTTAGTATGTTCATTTTGAAAATATAACAGTGATACTTCCAACATTGTCAATGTATAATAAAGAAAAATATAGGAGGATATAAACAATTTAAAATATTAAAATTGTATTGATCTTTTTTTCATCTGATCATTTCAGTACCATTTAGGGAACAAATCATTAGAAATTATGTTTCTGGCTCTGCAGTTTATTGATGCTTCTGGTAATAGCTATCCTGGAGTAAATGTTTCCCTGGCATAACTGTAAAAGCCTGTAAGGTTTGTTTATCTTTAAGGCCTTAGCAGATTTGACTTTTTAAATTAACGTAATCCCAGAAGGCAAGTGGATAGATTTGTAATACTTTATATGTTGAGATTATTTTTCACTGACTGTATTCTCTTATTATGAGTTTATTCATTTCTTATCCTGTGAATATTGAATAAAAGTTTTATATAAAATTTTACATATAAAGGCATTATGTAATCATAGTGGTGACATAAATTTAAAGAAACTCCTTTTTGCTGAACAAATATTTATTGGACTTCTGTTATACACCAAAGCCTCTGATAGCTTCGGGGGTCAGTGTTGAACAAAATAGGCACTGTCCCTGTCAGCTGAACACCTGTCAGCACCGAGGAGAGATGAACTAATAACTACACAGGTAAATATAGAAGAGAGAGAGTGTGAGTGATAGAAAGAGAGTGGGGGAGGGGCAGAGACAGAGGGAGACACAGAATCCAAAGCAGGCTTTGGGCTCCAGGCTCCAAGCTGTCAGCACAGAGCCTGATGTAGGGCTTGAACTCACGAACTGTGAGATCATGACCCGAGCTGAGGTCGTATGCTCAATCAACTGAGCCACCCAGGCGTCCCAATATAAAATATATTTTTAAATACTTAAGCTGAGAGGCCTGACAGATAAGGAGAGGGAGTTAGTTTGCTGGGGAAGAGCCACGTAGGCTGTAAAGACGCACAGAGTCTGAAAGCAGCTGGATTCCCTGGAGAAGTGAGTGAGGTGGGAGCCTCCCATTTGCAGCTGGAGCAGGGCCAGCGGCCACCCTGCAGGGCCTTCTAGCCTGGTTTCAGAGGCTGTGGGAAGCTGAAGGTTTTAAATAAGAGAGTGACATTTTGTGTATGACTCTGGATGCCCGGTGGAGAACTAAATGATGCGAGACTTAAATAGAAGAAGAATAGTTAAGAAGCTATTGCATTTGTCCAAGTGGGAAAAGCTGCTGCATGAATTAAGGGAGCGGCAGCGGAGATCTAGGAAAGTAGATTAATTGGGGGAAAGATTCTGGAGGCCAAGCACACAGCATCTGGTGGATTACATGCGAAGGATTATTTCCAGCTTTGTGACTGAGGCAGCTGGGTTGGAAGCTCCATGTTTTGAAATGAGAGAAATGGTTTATTCTTTTTGGGAGCTGGACAAGGTGGCAAGTTAGAGGAGAGTTGCGGATTGAAACGTGGAGGTCAAAGGAGATTTGTTTCCTGGCAGGGTGAGTTTGAAATGATTGTGGGAAAACCTAGTAGAGATTGCAGGCAGGCATTTGGGCGTACTAGCCTGGAATTTGGAGTGGATTAGAAAGTAGATTTGACAAATGCCAACACATTCTCCAGTTTAGGACAAAGGACAGACTGTCGGACACGTTCTTAGGTCTTGTTTAGACCAGGGATAGGATGAGGATGACCTAACTGTGCTAAAAATTTCATTGACATGGAAAACAACCGCTTTTTGAATAATTAATAAAACTCGGAATGTGGCTTAGGAAAAGAACTTTGGAAAAAGCCAGAATTTTTTATTTTCATTAGAGCTATTTGTGATTTAATGTCCCACCCCACCCCCTTCATTTCTTGATCTCATTCTAGAGGAATTTGATTACTTGCTTTTCCAAAGCCATCAGTCCATTTCCTTATTAAATGTTGAGGTCTGGCTACAGCATGTTGATTCCCCATTTCCTCCTTGTAGCTAGTTTTTTAGAAGGTATTAATCAGCTGAGTATTAGTATCATCTTTCCCATAGCTTCTCTTAAGCTTCATTGTGCCTTTTTGGTAGAAAGAAGGCCATCAATGCACAATAGAATCATCACTCTGACCTTTTTTGGTTATTCTGACTCATTTTGGAGTAATCTTGAAATCCTCCTGTCAGTTCAAAGAAATGTTTAGCTCTGTTTATTAGTATTTATATTTTCGGTGGTAGAAATAAATGGTTTAAAGCTACAAAAAGTTCCTTACTGATAACAGTGCCTTTCTCTTGAAACATTATAAATAAGTAAATAATCACTTGATTGGATATTTTTTTTAATTTCCGAAAATGTCTTTTTAAAAATATTTGTTCAGTTAGCATTTCATTTTATTTTATTTTATTTATTTTTTATTTATTTCTGAGATAGAGAGAGACAACGTGAGCAGGGGAGGGTCAGAGAGAGAGGGGACACAGTATCTGAAACCAGCTCCAGGCTCTGAGCTGTCAGCACAGAGCCCGACGTGGGGCTAGAGCCCACGAGCTGTGAGATCCTGACCTGAGCCGAAGTTGGACGCTCAACCAACTGAGCCATCCAGGCACACCTCAGTTATCATTTTAAACATTTATTTTTATTTATGTTTTTAATGTATACTTTTTGAGAATGAGACAGACAGTGTGAGCAGATGGAACTGAGCCACCCAGGTGCCCCTCGCTCATTTATCATTTTACAGCAAAGCCTGTGTCAGGCACTATAGAAGAAAGAGCTGGACTCTTTCTTGGACTCACCATACTTCCGTATGTCTGCACCCGTTGTCTTAAAAATGTAGAACCTTATATACTGCGTATAAGTCATAACAATCTGAAAGTCCACTAGTGGAAAATATCATTGTTTCTGAGGGATTATAGAGTTAAAACCCACCTTGTAAGCCCAGCGTATCTAATTATTTCTAGAGTGTTGGAGAAGTAAATATGATTCATTTAGTTAGAAATTTCAATGATCTCAGGGTCCTTTCAAGTTCCCTATATGATCTTCCTCTCATTACTTGCCTCACTATTTTGAGACAGCCACTAGTGTGTTTTAAAAGGGTTATCCCCAAGAAGAAGGGACTTCTCTATTCTCAAAATGGGCAAGCCTGAGGATGTTGGGGGGGGGGGGGGGGGNGGGGGAGGATAACTGGTCCAGAGCCAGTTTCCACAGGGGCTTTAAAATCTCAACATGAAAACAAAGTGAGTGGTGAAGCCCAGGTGTTTAATAGGCAAGCAGAAGAGAAGTCAGAAAAGAAGAACATAATGGGTGGGAACTCAGAACATGGTGACTCATTAGTTCCTAAGGATGTTAACATTCGGTATTTTATGTCACTGGTTTCAAACTTTCTTGACCACAATCCACAGTAAGAAATATATATTATCACATGATGTATTAGCCACTTAACAAATACTTTTTTTCTGTAAAACTGAAATAAAAAAATACTTTCCCTTTATTACATGTATCTTCTCTTTTTTGTTTCATTATTTAAAAGAAGTAGTAGAAAGCATATCATTAACTACATTTCATTATCTTCTAATTGGTTAGACCATGGTTTAAAAATACTGTCCTGTGCATCAGTGAGATTTACATGGGCACCAATGGAGGCGAAGTAAGGATCTGTTTTTGCATGTGACTGTTCTTGTGGGGCATGTGGCAGTATGGAGACAGCAGACAATCTTTATACCCTGACACACTGCTTTCCACACAGCAAGCATCAAGTTAATGTTGAACGAACAGCATAGTAGCCATCATTGCTATGCAGCCTAATTGATTGTTGGTAATACCAGTCTTGTCCCCTGAACTCATCTCATTGCAAGATAGGAGATGCTTGTTTATCAACCGCAGCTGCCATGAACCAAAATATTCATTAAGGCACGCAAAATAAGCTGAATTATCATCTAAACAGATAAGGAGTTGATCTCCTGTCACCCCCAGGCTTCGTACAGTAGTCATTTATTATCACAGTTCCTGTGGTGCGGGAATTCTGGAGCTGCTTGGTAGGGCAGTTCTGTCTCAGGGTCACTTATGAAGCTTTCGCTCCATATTGCATGGGGCTTCAGTCTCCGAAAGCTTGAAAGGTTCGGCTGGAGGATCTCATGGCTGGCAAGGTGGGGCTGGCTAGCTGGTTTCTCTCCGTGCAGGCCTCTCCACAGGGTTGTGCGGCCCTCAAGACCTGGCTTTGTCCAGAGTGAGCCACTAAGAGACCAAGACAGAAGCTGTAGTGCAGGGGACTGCAAGGGTGGGAACCCCTGGAGGTGAGCATCCTTGGAGGGTGTCTTAGAGACTAGCTACAATACCTTAGATGGATATCTCTATTAATAACGAAGTTTAGGGTTCAGGGCTGTGTGAACAAGGACAAGGACCTAGGCACTCGTGTGCAGATGGACTAGGAAATCCCAGGTGAAATATATTTTTAATAGTACTGCCAGAATATATTATCCTACCGGATTGGCTTTGTGGTTATTGTTAAAACGTACTTTTCTAAACTCGTGGGAATTTTTAATGAAGAAAAAGTAAACG
Organism: Crocuta crocuta; assembly: GCF_008692635.1. Lineage (NCBI taxonomy): Eukaryota > Metazoa > Chordata > Mammalia > Carnivora > Hyaenidae > Crocuta > Crocuta crocuta. Next base: position 465,740 of record NW_027532276.1, read on the forward strand.
TAAAATGCTTGTTTTATTTGTGAATTTTGTAAATCATTTTCAGAGACATTGACATTTAGTTAGCTAAGTACAGAACTATGAAAAATTAGTTAAATACTGGGAAGACCCTAAATGAAATGAATATGAGTAGAAAATTATTTATTCGCTGTAAAAGTGGTAAATGCTAATGGTAAATACTAATCATTAAAAAGTAAAATAATCTGTTAAACCAACTGGATAGAGGGGTGTGTTCCTAAACTTTTAGAAGACTGTCAGAACATTCCAGTTAATTGATATCCTAGATTAGGGTTTGGCAACAGGGGCCTGTGGACTGAATCCAGCATGCTGCCTGCTTTTGTAAATAAAGTTTTATTGGAACACAGCCACATTCATCTGTTTCCATATTGTCTGTTATTGCTTTCTCACTGCAATAGCAGAGGCAATTGTTGTGTGATACTGTACACAAAGCCTAAAATATTTAGTGCCCTTTGAAGAATAAGTTTATTGACCCCTGCTCTAGACTTTAGACTTTTAAAATGTAAGATTCGGTTTTGAAGTGTTGATGAGATGCATAAATCTGCAGACAGTAGCGTGTAAACATAAAACAAAAAAAATGCAATGCATACAGTATTGTAATTTTTTTTTAGAAGAAAAGTCTTATTAATTAGAAGAGGGCGGGACAGAATATTGTACGATTCACAAGAATAATGCTTCATTAGGCAAGACTCTGCTTATTAAGAAAATTCATGAGCTCTGAATAGGGCCCATGTGGGAACACATGAAGCCAGCAGTTGAAAAGCAAATGTGAACATTATGTTGATTGAATTAGGTTAGTGTGAAAAACCAATCTAAAAATTTTAATCTATTCCTAATCTGAATTAGAAGTTAAGAATTTTATTACTTACTTTGAAATCAGTTCTGGTTTATGGTGAGAGTTTTGCTTTTTTGCTTTTTTTTTTTTTTTAAACATGAAAGTATAGACTTGAGAATATACCCCATGAGTAATATCCATTTTCTACCCTTCTGTACAATGACTTAAAGAGATACGCATAATGCTATGCTGCAGACAAATTTAAAAATGAAATTTCCAAATAAGAAGCCCAAAGTTTAGGGCTTGCTCAGGGCTATATGAGCAAGGTGGCACTCATGTGCAGGTGGACTAGGAAATCCCAGGTGAAATATAGTTCTAATAGTACCAGTAGCATAAATTGTCCTACTGAATTGTCTTTGTGGACTGCTTTTCTAAACTAGTGGGAAAAATTTATGCCAAATAGAATATACATTAAAATTATTATATACAAGGAAATGATTTAGATGTGAAGTTGTTTTAGCATTTTAATTTTAGAAAACAGCAGTAGCTACCATTTATTAGGCACTTACACTATTTCAGGCTCTGTACTAGGCAAATTTCAACAAGTGGCTCATTTACTGCTCTCCATAACTCCATAGGATAAGAAATAGTGTTATCCTCATTCAATGTATGAGTAAACTGAACCTTAGAGAGTTTAACTTGTCCAAATTCAGTACCAGGACTAGGACTTAAATCTGGGGACATCTCACTCCAGATGTCTTCACATCACATTGCCAACCCATAAATCTGTCATCTTGTTCCAAGTTCATTTTCTTTTCTCTTCCTCCCACCTCTTCTCCCCTTTCCCATTTCCTTTCTTTTTTTAAAAATGTTAATTACATAACTAATACATGCTATCAAAAACAATTTAGCACAAGAGTATAAAAAATGAAAGTAGCCTTTATCAATACTGTTAACATTTACTGTTCTCTTGCTTCTTTTACCCAAGATTGTATACATACATATGTATACATATATATATATATGTATGTATGTATGTATCCATATATATATATATATATATATGGATGGATCATAGATATCTTCCATGGCAGGATATGTATTTCTTTCTGCCTTACTGTTTTTAACAGCTGGGTGACATGGTCCACAATACAGAAACTTTAAATTATGCAGTGATTCCTATTGATTATTCTCTTGACTTTTGGCATCGTGTTTTCTTTGTTGCTGTTTATATAACAGCCTAATGAGCATCTGGTGCTTGCCTTACCCACACTAATTGGGGTGATTGAAGTTTATCTATCATTACTCTAGATAATTTTTAAAAAGCAGTGGTTGTTATGCTCTTTCCATGACCTTAATGATATTTTGAGTCTGATTTCTTGAATAAGGTTTTGTCTCTGTATCATGAGTTCTTGTGACCCTTTCTTAAACTCCTTGAAAATCTATTCTTTTCTCAGTTATCAGCAGATTATAATTTATATGTCAGTGATAATTTAAGAAATTTAAAGGATGAGCCATCTCCATCAGAAGTTTTAAATTATCACATAAAAACGACTTACGTTGATGGGGCACCTGGGTGGCTCAGTCGGTTAAGCAGCCGTCTTCGATTCAGTTCATGATCTCGCAGTTTGTGGGTTCGAGATCTGTGCTGACAGCTCAGAGCCTGGAGTCTGCTTCAGATGCTGTATCTCCTTCTCTTCTCTCTGCGCCTCCCCCACTCCTGCTCTCTCTGTCTTAAAATTGAATAAACATTAAAAAAATTTTTTAATGACTTAATTCTTCATAGGTCATTAGACTATAAGTCTTCTATGTGGTTTTATATATATATATATTTAGATATATATATATAAAGTGAAAAAATTTGACAATAAATTGTCAGGAAGTAGTTTTTCTAAAAGAGCATTAAGATATCTAACCTAATTCCTGGTGGCGATTTAGTAACTTATTTAAATAAAGTACACAATCTGCCACCATTGTTGACATATTGGTAAAGTATTCTTTTTATACACCAGTGATATTTATTTTGGAAGGTACTATTGTTTTTTTTTGAAAACTAACTTCTCTAAAATGCATTAGTATGAAGTATCTACTTGTAAGTAGTAGTATTTACTACACAACCAAAGGGATGGATGGATAGATGGAAGGAGAGAGGAAGGAGACAAAAATTGAGGAAGTTTTCTATTTGTTAGTCCAGCAGTATTATTGGGTATAGTAGGACTGCAAAGAATAAAAATCACCTCATCTGGCTAGCAAGAGTGTCCAACGAAGCAAAGAAGAAAACCTACCCATCTGCCCTCTTGTTTTAGGAGTATGAATACAAGGGAGATGCCATGTGGCAGAGCAGAAAAAATACACGTTCTTTCTTATCCCCTCCTTCAGTTTCCTAGCCCTGCAGCCCGAAATAGCTGTCTGTTTTCACCTTTCCACATGTATAGTGTGAATAGTAAAGCCTATCTGACAGTGTTCTTGTGCAAAAGAAAGATCAGTCACATATCCACAGTACCTGGGGTGTTGCTCAACAAATGGTACGTGGTATCATGTTGCTGCTAAAGTTGTTGCTCTGGATTAGGAGTTTTTAGCTTTTAGCTTTTCTTCTGTCTGTGATTGTCTTTCTTTCTTTTTCTTTATTTTTAGAAAGTCATTTAGAGTAGTAATTTTTGGGTGGCTTATAATTAATGGAGTGAGAAAATACGTAGAATGGGCTTTTTGGATGCCAGAATTTATTGATGATATTGATATTAAAAATTTAAATCCTTGTTTGTTGGCTACAACAAATCGAGAATTCAGTCAAGTCCTGAGAGCCAGCTTGTCTCATTACCTTTAGAAATGAATGCATCCCTTGCCAAATATACCTCCTTCCCTGCCTTTCTGCAGCAATGGATCTCTTGTCTACTGACCACTTTGCTCTTCCAACATTAGGAACCTCTTTCTTCTCATCTTACTCAATTTCCTGGCAACATTCAGCATAGTGAGTCTTTGACACCTTTTCCCCCTTGGCTTCTATGACATCATGCCCTTCTGGGATTCTTGCTGTTTTTCTGGCTGTTCTTTTTCTTTTGCTGCAGCCATTCTGGTCTCTCTGCCATTTTTCAAATATGCCAGTGAAATTTACTTTGGAAAATCTTATTTATTCCTGCCTCAGGTTCCTAGCACTGACCTTTCCCTCTCTGCTCAGCTTTTTGCTCACATCCCATCTTTTGAATGAGCCGTACCCTGACCCCTGTTATCCTAGCCACACCCCTGAGTTTTTCTTTTATCCATAGCATTTATCCTTTCTATCATATTACATAGTTTACTTATTTATTATGTTTGTCTCCTCTGATAGAGTATACACTCCATGAGGGCAAGGATCTAGATTTTGTTTCCATAGATAAACCAAACACCCAGCATAGAGCCTGACACACAGTAGGCATCGTTGATTGATGAAAGCATAGCATCTATCCCGTGTTCTTTTAAGTCATCTCATTCACTGCCAAGGCTCTTTGCACATTGCACGCCAGTCATCCATAAATCTGCATCACCATCCTGGATATCTAGGCTGTCTTGCATGCCCCTACTCACTGACCTCTCCACATAGTGTCTAATAGACATAATCAGAAAACAAAAAGGCCTTACAGGCATCCTTAAATTTCTCTCTTTTCTTCACTGACCCTACCTTCCCCTTTAATCTATCAGTAGGCCCTGTGGACTCTTCCTCTTTTCAGAAAGTGTCCCAAATCATCTCTCACCCAAACAACAGCAGCAGCCTCTCAGCCTTTCCCCTGCTTCTACTCCTGACCCATTACAATCCATTCTCCACACTGTAGCCAGAGGCAACTTCTGTAAAATGTAAAGATGTAAAGCAGATCTTATTACCACAGCCTTGCAGTGGCTTTCCATAGCACTTAACAGTAAAATCCAAAGTCCCTTTTTTGGCTTATAAATCCAACACTACTTGACCTGGTGCCTCTCATACCTCATCTCTTAACTGTTTTCGCCTCATCCCCACCACACTGTGGACACTGAGGCCTTCCTTCTTCTCCCTGGATATGCTAACCTTAAAGCCTTTAGAGTAATTGTCTACTGTTAGACTAGAAGTCCACTGTATCTGGACTTCTTTTTCCTCTTTTCTGCCACTGTGTAAGATGGTGCGGACATGTTGCCCGCTTAGGACTTCTCTTGACCATCCATTCACTCGGTCACTCAGCCTGTCTTAGTTCTTTGCGTAATAACCCTTTCCCTCTATCTTATATGTTGTTTATTGAGTTTTTTTCCCTAATAAGAATATAAGCTCTGTGAGAGGTCTTTGTAACTTTTGTACCACTGAAAACATTTCCCTAATGTGTACTACAGTGTCTGATAGAACTGAAGCTTGATAAGTATTTATATACCGAATGAATAAATGACCAAAAGGGAACAAACTTTTTTAAGAGTTACAAATTTCTGTAATACTCAATATTTTAACTAACTGGTTAAGAATATCCTTAAGAAAAATGTGGGGCAGGGGTGGAATATGATTGTTCTGATTTTGGAAAAGACGCATCAAAAAATCCTTATTGCTCTGTGTCTTAGTAGAAAGCAGAAAATAGTCCTGCCCCATCCTCATTTTCTCTTTTCATGTACACAGTACAGTATTGAAAAAATATTCTTCTCTTGCTTCAGAAGCAAAATTGTTTTGTGTTTGCTTTTGTTTTTCTAGGAAAGCATGAGAGATTTTCTTATATCCTAAGCATTGTCTAACACACAAGACTGTTTGAATGCCAAAATAATGTATAATTAAGTCTATTCATTATCTTGCCACATGGTAAGTAGATGCAAAGGGCTTATCACTGCAGTGAAAGTCACTAGGATATTTAAGTATATTTTATGAAATATGTTTTAAACTTTAACTTAGCTTTTTCCGACAACAAATTATTATGGAAAATATATTTCTTTGCCCACAATTCTTGCAAATATATGCACCACATTTTCTAGGGGCTCTTCCTGTTATTATTTCTTTGTCATTGGATGCTTCTGGGGATCACTTTTTTCTATATATATATTTGAAAAAATTGCTAATTTCATACATTAAGACTGAAGTTTTTTTAAAAAGCAAAGTCCTTTCCCTTTCTTAAATACCATCTGAAGATTTCTGAGTGAGAAAGCAGTAAGAAAACAAACAGGAATCTTTTACCAACAAGCTGTGTAGCGTCAGTCCTTCGTGACTGTTTATGTCTCCATGTCTCCCTGCACACTAACGAGTGCCTCAAACAGTGGCTCTTCAAACAGAGGAACCTCAAAATCGTGTAGAGAGCTTCTTCATAATGCCTGGCCCCACACCAACTGGTCAGATTGAGAGACTTCTGGATCCTGAATGGTTGTGCCTGAGTTTTTTAGCTACATAAATGATTCTGATAAGAAGTATGGTAAAAACCAAAATGATGGCAGGTTGCAGTAGAAGGTTCTCATGCTCCCTTGCATTCTCCCCCTTCCCTCCTTCCTCCTCCCATTCCCTCCCTGTGGTTCACTGTCCAACGAATGGCAAGTATGTTTAGTCATAAAGAGATCCATCCCTCCTCCCGTGTCTGTCTGCATTGCACTGTACCAGAACTGTGCAAAGTCCTTAGAGGTTACTCACTTGTCATAGAGATAGATTATATCTTTTGTTGAATTTTTACAAATTCACTCATTCTTATCAGAGTAATATTTGGGAAACATTTTACCAAGTTTTGTTGGTAGAGAAAGGGTAAGCAAGTAAATTAAAGAATGAGTAGTGAGGGGTGCCTGAGTGGCTCAGTCATTTAAGCATCCGACTCCCGATTTCAGCTCAGGTGAATGATCTCATGGTTCGTGAGATTGAGCCCTGCACTGGTCTCTGTGCTGACAGCGGGGAGCCTGCTTGGGATTTTCTCTCTCTCTCTCTCTCTCTCTCTCTCTGCCTCTCCCCCACGTGTGTGTACAAATGTACTTTGAAAATAAATAAGTAAATAAACATTAACAAAACAAAAAGGATAAGAGAAAAGATATTTAAAAAAAAATTTTTAATGTTTATTTATTTTTGAGAGGGAGAGACAATGAGGGGCTGGGAAGGGCAGAGAGAGAGGGAGACAAAGAATCCAAAGCACAGAGCCTGACTCAGGGCTCAAACTCAGGAACCTTGAGATCATGACCTGAGCTGAAGTCAAACGCTTAACCAACTCAGCCACCCAGGCACCCCATAAGAGATGAAGATTTTAAAAAGGTAGGACCTCTAATTAAGAGTAAAGGTAAATGTAATTACAAGATTACCTCAATTTTAAATCACAGTGCTAAAGTTGAATGTATAGGAAGGAGAAAATTCAGGTTAAAGAGCTATTAAGTGATATGGAAGAATTCAAAACATCAATTAAAAAATGGATGTGCTCTGTCAATGGGCTGGAGTTAATGCCTCTTTTACCTATTTTTTTTATCTGCCTGTCTTTCCAAAGTTACCTCCTTCATTCAGCTGTTTAGCACATGATCCTAGCTCCTCCATTATGCAGGGTATAAAGCATTTCTTGATGTCGGCTTCCAGATCCCACCCCTGAATATTAGCTTCTCTTCTCTCTTTCTCTCTTCCCAGTTTTGACAGTCTACATTTCCCAGCACTCACCCCAGTGCCACCAGTTCCCAGTCCTTTCCTCCTCTACTTCTCGGCCTCCAATCTGGCTGTTTCCTCTTCCCTGCATCATCTTCCTGGACCAAATTCTCCGTGTTCATCTAGGGCATTTCAAAAAGGTCACCCCTCCCAAAACCTCTAAATTTCCCTCATCAGAATGCTGTCTGTCTTCCCACTGAACTCCCCAGTACAGCAAGGCGTCTCTCTCTTTTACTGTGATCATTTTGTATTAGTGTCATGTATTCTTGCCTCGTCCTCTACAAGCTCCTTTGAAGGCAGAGATAGTCCTTGTTTTTGTTTCCACTGTGCATTGCCGTGCACCATGCCTCATATGTAACATGGTTTTAATAAATATTTACAGATCAGAAATAGATTTGTTACAGAGAGGGAGGCAAACCAAAAGAGACTTAAATACAGAGAAGAAACAGAGGGTGGAAAGGGGGGGGTGCAAGGGACAGGGGAAACAGAAGATGGGCATTGAGGAGAGCATTTGGTGGGCTGAGCACTGGGTGTTTCATGTAAGTGATGAATCACGGGAATCTACTCCCGAAGTCAAGAGCACACTGTATACACTGTATGTTAGCTGACTTGACAATAAATTAGATATAAAAAAATACTAATAATAAAGGAACAGTTTTTTCTTTTAATAAGATAAAAATTTATTTATGGCACCAAAAAAAAAGTAGATTTGTTTGTTTGTTTTAGTGAAGAACTTTTTTTCTCCTTCAGAAATCATAGTTTTCTAAAAGCTCTTTTTACAGAATCATCCCCCTGACACATACTGTACACAAAATTTATTAGACTTAATACACAAAACATATGCATGTTGACACTTTGTGATACTTTGTATGATTCTTCGTATTTGCTTTTATTCTGTGCTCCTTTTCCTGGGCTTTTTCTTTAGAGAAAAGATACTTGTGTAGCATACATTGCCAATAGACCTTACAATTAAACCTACCTAACTCTCGTTGGCAATAGGAGCGAGTTGCTTTGATAGAAAGCTAAAGAAAATGATGTGTTGGTAGCTTTCTTTGAACTTAACATTTTTTGGGAGGGGGGGAGGGGGGAGGTTTTGGAGCCAGGTGTGTTTTCATAAATAGTTGTCGGTATTCTTTTTTTAACATTTTTAAAATAACTTCTCTGAATCTTTTAATGATCTTGCCTCACCATCTGTGAAGGGCCTTATCTTCGTTGCTCCCCTGGAATGTGTTTCCTGTGCCTTCTTACTTTCCCAGGTCTTCCAGATTAATTTGGGGTCAGGAGGGAAGGGGAAGCAAGGCTACTATTTACAGAATGGTCTCATTTTGTAGGGTGCCTGAGTGGCTCAGTTAAGCATCCAACTTCAGCTCAGGTCATGATCTCACAGTTCATGAGTTCACGCCCTACATCAGGTTCTGTGCTGATGTAGAATCTATGTCTCCCTCACTCCCCCCCCCATACTCTGTCTCTCTCTCTCAAAACTAAATAAACGTTAAAAAAAATTTTTTTTTTTTAATGAGACATTTGTATTGAGGTAGCTAGGTATTTAATGATGGGGAAATGAGAAGTAACCAAGAATAGTTGTGAAGAAAGGATATTTAGTAGTATATGGACACAGTTAAAGATGGGTTAGCTCCACTCTGCCTGTGGTTTGCAGTCCCAAGCTTGGTATGTATCAAGTGTATGAACACTTCCCATTTTCAAGGTGAAAATGAGTAGATTCCTAAGAATTTTCTGCTTGCTTTTGGTGGGGTTATGTCTGCTGTGTTAGATTTTTTTTTTTTTCTGGAAGATTTAAGTGGCCAAAGTGAGCATCTTGACCATGTTTCCATCATGCAAANGTCTGCTGTGTTAGATTTTTTTTTTTTTTCTGGAAGATTTAAGTGGCCAAAGTGAGCATCTTGACCATGTTTCCATCATGCAAAATTATATGGCCTTTACAGCAACTTACTCAGCAAACCAGGCAAATCAAGCATACATATGCAAGCTCTGTGTGTGTGTGTGTGTGATTTTTGTAAAAACTGTTAAAAATGCAAAAAGAAAATATTAGTCCTGTATAGCTTTATCAACATTTAGGTAAGGTCTGTTGTTATATAAGCATATACTCTGTTATATAATATATACTCTATAGATGAGAAAAATCTTTACTGCTATATTTCGAAGATAGCAGACATGTTTAATAAAGATCATGAACATTTCAGTTCATTGATCTTTACTAATATTTCCAAAGGCAAAATTAAAATACTACTAGATACTTTGCAGATTGTTTTATTTGGTGAGTAGCCAAGAGTATAGAATAAAGGGTTAAAAAGTGAAATGGGAATGGTTTATAGTTTGCCTAATCAGTGGTCACATTTACTTTTTGGAATCACACCCTGCCTGTCTTGATATTTCCAGTCCATTTCAGTATTTTGGGAGATACCTATGTTGACATAGTTAATGAAATACTGAAGCCTAAGGACTTGTTTAAAAAAAAAAAAAAGTATAGAAATAATTACTTCCAGTCACATCAGGTTAAATGAACCACAAAAATCATGAAGTGAAAAACAAATCAATTATCATTTGGCAGTTCCGTTTAGTTTATTGCAGTTAACGATCTTCGATTGAATTTGCAGCTCTCTGGGTTTGTTTGGAAGTAGGCCATCACATGCTGAGATGAAATACCAAGTCATTTAAATTAGATACCGAGCATGCTCATAGGAAGTACTCACTCTTGGAGACTGCAGTGTGGTTCAGTTTTCTTCTAGTGGGAAGAGCAGAAAAGAGCTCACGGTGTGCCCTTGTGTCATCATTCTGTCTGAAGGCATGTGATTTGTCTTTGGAAACCAGAAGCCTAAGACAGAGAAGAAAGCAGGTTTTTAGCAAAAGGCTGTTTGGTGAGTTAATTAGCTGTTTTATTCTATTTGGTTATTCCTAGGAAGGCTGTGTCTTTACTTTTATCTGCTGCTTGCATTGTACGAAGCTGAAGCTTTATGTAGCAAGTAACTTAGCTGAGATTGGGAGAAAATTGTTTCTGCTGTCCAAACCTCACTCTTCTGAAATATTTTCAGTACATTTCTGAGGCGACAAGTCCATAAATTGCTATGATGATACTCCTTCGTGTTCCCCACAAATTTCATTTGCTCACTGGTGCTGAATAATGCTGGCAGAATTGTGTGCTGAAGGAGCTCAGGATTTGTCTGCTTGGACTAGTTTAGCATTTTGGTTCGTGTATTTTGTTGAAATTATAATTTTTGCTTTCACGTTTCTGTACTGTATCTTAAAAAGAAAAAGTAGAGGATATGTTACAGTATATGTACATATTGTCATATAGATGATTCAAAAATAAGTTGTCTTTATAATCTAATTGGTCACTTACAGTACTCTAAAATAAAATGAAATTGACAACACTTAGTGAAATATGTTATAGTTATTTAGTATTCATATTTAGAAACCGTTCTGGTTTTAGTTCTTAAAGTAGCTACAGAAGTGTTTGGCATATAATAATAGTTTTGCCATTTTGGGCTCTTCTTACTTCCCTTGAGCTCATGTTATAGTTATTGCTAGGAAATGTTTTGTACTTGTTTCTGTTACCAAGTGCTCATGTGTTACCATGAAGTTACAGAGGGAAGTTTTTGTGCATTTTCCTATGTTACGTTCTCATAGTATCATAATATTTAAAGTCTATAAATTCTTACTTCATATTGAACATGATTTTGATTTATATTTATCATAGATAAACTTGGCAGCCAAATCTATAGAGTATTCTGGAAATTAAGATTGCATACTTTGCCATGAGATAAATCATTGTTTTTTTAAAGATATGAAGAAAAGGGATAAAATTACCATATTTATTTCCTTGGGGGAAAATCATGTTCATTAGTAAATGTAAATGTCAGGTAGGGAATTTGAGGTATAGAAGGTGTTTTAAAGAGTTCTAGAAAAACGATGCGAGGGGTGGGAGGAATAGGAAGAGAATACTAAAGGCTCAGTGCCTTCAAATGCCAGGCAATTATGTGATGCTTTCCTGAAATATCTTTTATTTTGTGAACTGCCCCCACTATGCCATTTTCCAGGATTGGCACATGTGAAGGAGGTGGGTGTACACTTAAGCTTGTATGTTCATGGAAAGGGAGGGTTAGCAGTTAGAGATGAGGACTAAGTGGCAATCCTCGAGATGTCTCTTCCCACTTTTACATACTGACTCACTTGTGTGACCTTGGGCAGCATGCACACTGTGTATTTCCACCTATTTTTAGTATAGTACTTTATCATGGTGATTATAGGCGGTTCCTTTAAGATTTCTAAGGTAATAAGATTATTTCTTGGACTATTGCAAAGATCACGAGGGCTATAAGTCATTCCCAGATAGCTACTGTGGGGAAACAAACAAGTGTTGCTTTTATAAGTCTTCTGTGGTCTTTGAAACTAATTTACTAACACATATTTAGTCTGTGAATAATCATGAAACTTTCATGCCTAATGGTGCTTTACAGTTTTCTCTTACGTATTTAGTCCCATTTGCCTCTAATCATAGACCTACATAGATCTTCAATAGAAGGTAAATCGATTATCAGTTGGAGTCTGTTAAAGAAGAATATGGAGAGCCGCCTGTGTGGCTCAGTCTGTTAAACATCTGACTTCGGCTCAGGTCATGATCTCATGGTTCATGGGTTCCAGCCAGCCCCACATCGGGCTCTGTGCTGACCAAGCTCAGAGGCCGGAGCCTGCTTTGGATTCTGTCTCCCTGTCTCTGTGCCCCTCCCGCGCTTGTGCTCTGTCTCTCTCTCAAAAATACATAAACATTTAAAAATTTTTATAGAAAAGAAGAAGAATATGGAGAAATACTGGGAGAGTGAAAGGAGGGAAATATGAGAAGAAGAGTGACTGATGACCAGGGTTTCTTCAGATTAAGCACATACCTGTATGTTTTGTTCATTTCCAAATCATTAAGTTCATCTTCTAATTTATTTAACTTAACATCTACCATTTAAGGATAACTTCTTTCCCTAACTTTTATGAAGCTCAGTTAGTGCTTAAAGATCCCAAGTGGTCTTCTCTGAAAAGGGGTCCCATGGTCAAGTAAGTCTAAGAATAATGGGCCATACTGGCTTTTTTATGGCAGAACTTCTTTGCCTTTAACATCTTGTTCAGAACTTTATTCTAGAACTTCGTTTTCTTTGAAATATTTATTTTTGAAAAGAAAAATTAATGTATGATCAACAATTACCCAGCATTTAAATAATTCTGAATTTGAACCCTTATATTTGAAATACCTGGGGAAGTGAAAGAAGAATTATGAGTTTGCTTTTGTGCTTCAGAAAATTCCCTCAGTTCTTTTCTCACTTTACATTTAGAAAAATAATCTTAAAAATATAGTGTAAATGGGATATAAAAGGTATGATTAGATTTGGGGATAGTACTAATGATATAAGCTGAACTTACATTTTTGAAAGCCTCAAAGCCTGAAAGTACACACATTGAA
>NW_027532276.1:478663-541984 GCF_008692635.1 Crocuta crocuta
GCAAAGTAAGGTGAAGTAAAGATTTTGATAATTCTCAAAAGATTTCATCCATTCCCTTAAAGTTACTCCTAGATTACTCCTATGGAGAAACAAATTAATTTTTAAAATATGGTTTGTAATGGTAACTGAGTAGTATTTATAATCTGGTGGGCCACGGTTCTAATCTAGCTTTGCCATTTGTGATTCTAGGCAAGTGTCTTCTTTTCTCTGTTTTGTGTTTTCAATAGTACACAGAAATGCCAATATTTTTCTTTTAGATTATGAAAATTTAACTTTATATAAAGAGCCTAGCATGTGTCACTTACAAAGTGTTTGATGTCTCCTTAATTTCTCTTTCAAACAATTGTTTGTTCTGTATTAAAATTTTTTCTTATTACTTATCCTGTTTTAAATACCAGACCCAGAGAAGAATGCTGATTTACAAAATAATAATATACTTGGAATATCTTTATATAATTTATTTTTAAAACTGGAATGTGTACATGATAAAATGTTGAAAGAGACTCAACTTGTTGAGCCAATTTTTATAAGAATCATTGCTAAATACCTATATGTTTCAGCTATGTTTTACCTGGTAGACAAAAGTGATGAACATTTTGGCTAAACAAAATTACCTGAAATTTGTTCATATTACTATAAAGCAATGTTATTATAAATAACATTACTTTTAGTGAAATATGCACTCTTAAATTATTGGAAACCAAAACATGCCTGGCACACAACTGGCACTAAATGTTTATTGAATTAAATTTTTTTCTCTTTCATGGTTTTCAGTCCATATCAATGAATAACACTATTTTAGAGCTTGCATTTTGTTTCTGTGTTCTCTACCTTTGTGAAGATAGCTGTTCTTTAAAAACAAAACCCTTCCCATACTATTATTGCTTAAGAAACACATTAAAATTATTAGACTCCGTAATGTAATCTCCATATATGAGCTTATAATATAAATTGACAGGGGCTTTTTCTTTTGAGCTGTAAATAATTCTTTACTGACCTTGATAGACGTTTATAATTACTTATACCCCCCAAACTCTGGGACTCTGCGGCTCATCCATTGAAAATTTGGTGAAATCTGGCCTGTGGTAGCCCTTACATAGCAAGATTGTTCAGCAAACGGGTGCGTAGGTTGGCATTGGAAAGATACCTCAAATATTGTGTCATTGGGACCATGGCCCTTGTACATTAGCTTCTCTCTAATGCATTTTTCCTTATACTGGCTTTTTGGCAAATTCAAGATCAGTTAGCTGGCTTGATATAAAACTACACTAATGAGATCTCAGGGGTGTCAATGATTTAAGATAGGTACATCAGAAGTGTGTGTGTGTGTGTGTGTGTGTGAATGTGTGTGTGTGTGTATATATATAATCCATTACTTACCCTAACTTGACATAACTTATCTCTTTAATTAGGCCATTAATAGATGGCCACGAAACACTCAGCAAATTCATGTTAGTTTAACCTCAGTCTGTAATTTCCTCAGTGTTTTGTTGATGTTGCCTGATTCCCACTCCATTTCAGGTTGTTTTGAACCTGAATCCACAGTCTCTTGGTTGTCATTCCTGACTTGTTTCTCATCTAGATTCTTCTCAGCAACCTTTTATCAAGTCTTCTCTTGCATTTATAGCTTATGCATTTAGTCTAGCAATCAGGGTTTGGGATCTCTGTTCCTCTCTCTCTCTTTTTTTTTTAATGCTTTATTTCTGAGAGAGAGAGAGAGAGACAGCGTGAGCAGGGGAGGGTCAGAGAGAGGGGGAGATACAGAATCTGAAACAGGCTTCAGGCTCTGAGCTGTCAGCACAGAGCCCGACGCGGGGCTCGAACCCACAAGCCATAAGATCATGACCTGAGCTAAAGTCGGTTGTTTAACCAACTGAGCCACCCAGGCGCCCCTGGGATCTCTGTTTCTTTGGTTTGTTTTGCTGTTCCTCCACATCACTCCTGAACTTACATATCCAGATCTTTGCCGGCACCTATCACATAGGATTCCTCCAGTAAGCCACATGCACAGGCTCAGTCCTGCCTAGCTTACTCTAAACATTTTCAGTTTCGTGTCCCCTAGCTTTCCTCAGAGGTCATTCATCAGCCTGAGTAATAAAAAGTAAAGGCCGCAGGTCAGAATAAAAGTTAAAATAAGAACAGAGACAATAACAACAGTAGCCTTACGTCATTTTCAGACAGAAATAGCTTCCTCCCACCCATGTTAAGCTTAATATTAGAACGCAAACAAGCCACCTCAGGTTCTGCAGTTTTTAGAATGCCTTTGTTTCCTTTGAGTGACTAACTTTGGCATATTCTTCTTGCTGAATTGACACAAATTTTCCTTGCAAGGGTTAAGCCTTAATACGGTTTGAATTACAGTTTACCGTAATAACTTCAGAATGATTTCTCCTCAGCAACTCCTCAGCTGGCTGGTCTTGAACTGGATTTGTTAACTTTTTCTCTTCCCTCAGGCTGTGTTGTTTCTTCTCCATGATCCTGAATGCTGCCCAGGATGTTAAAGAATGGCCATCATTCTCTTAGTTTACTTGAGTCTGAATCCTTCTGCCTCTTCAGTGAAACACATCAGATTTCTCTGAAAGTAAAATATCTGTTGGCTGCTCCCCGGCCCACCCACTTGTTTGTTTCAAGGGGTTTTTTGTTTTAATTTTATTTTGAAAAATGGACAGTTTGATTAATTATCAGCTGGGAGGCTTCTCTTCTGGTACCTCTGTTAAATATGAAACCTAATTTAAACTGTGCTTTTCCTTGCTGTGATCTAATGACTATGCATGTTCTCAAATCATTATTTATTCTTAGAAGGGAAGGTGTACATATTAACAGATATGAGGCTGGGGGAGTCCTATTCTGAGCCACTTAGGAACCAGATGGGTTGGTTGCTTGACCCTAGGATCCTCAGCAGATTCAGTGTGGGTCTTGTTTGGTCTCTGAGAATGGAGAGAGACCATGTTCCTTGTTAAGTAAGCTTACTGTAGAATCAGTATTTTGATGCTTTAGTAAGCCATATATACTCCAGTGTAAAGGACTAGACATTAAAGATGCAGTTTAGGGACTCTTTAATGAAAAATACATATCTTAGTAAAATCCTACAAATACTCTGTGATTTTTATCACTGACATTTTGAAGTCGAAGTCTAAAATCTACTTTATAAAGATAGAAAACCACAAACCACAATTCTAGAGCACAGGATCTATGACTTATTTAATACAGATGGAACTTCCCCCTTAGCCATCGTTTAGCATGGACAGTTTCCAATGGAAAAGGTTTAGGATTAAGGAACCAGGACCTTCTTCTGGTCTCTTTAATGTCTGGTGCGTAGCTTGTCTGCTGTCTAGCACAAAATTTTGGGGGTTTTCCCAGTTCAGATGAACTATGATGGAATTTTTTTTTCCCTGTCTCTCGGCAAGAAAGTATGTTTTGGATATAAGCATAAATTTTCCTTGGAGCTATACTTTTTCCTTAAGAATAAACCTCCGAAATTACAGCTTAAGTCAATGGGAAAGTATGATTTGTCTACTAAAAGCGATTTTATAAGTATTTCAGAAACATATCTTTCCTTTGAGGACAAGTTGCTTGTGGCAAGAAAAGGAGAATTGCAGCAGTTAACATCTAACCAGCAAAATCCATCTGGGAGATGGATAACTTCATCTTGGTAAATAGCACAGAAATCTGTCTGTATAAACAAGTAGAAATTCTAGGGCAAAGCGTATGGAGATGGGCAACTTAATCAGCATATATCTGTATCTCTTTCCTGGTTAGGCTTTCTCATTTTCACTACCTTTTCTCTACTTCCCTAAAGAATTAAGAAGGAAGCGAGATTTTTTTCATAACCAAGGAGTTGACCAGTTTGTAGATTTTAACAATGGCATAGGATAGAGTTAGTGATGTAGTTTCAGACATTTATCTGGAGCTTAGCACATGGGGTGCTTTTAAGGGCTCATGGAGGAGGATATCATTGTATCCTTTTTCTTTTTTAATACTCAAAAATTGTAAAATAATATTGTATAAATATTATGGACATACAAAGGATACGAATTAAGAATGCCCATATACTCACCATCTAGCATAAAAGAAAAGAAATTGCCAATACATTTCAAAACTTGCACTGTATGTGAATCATTACTGTATTGAAAATTTTGATTGCTTTTAGGTAGGTGAGGAGTGATATATTAATACCTAATTCCTCCCAAATGTTAGATTTATAGCATAGATTTGTAAATAATTTTAAGAGAAAACTGTTCATTGTTCAGTTTCTTTTTTTTCCTCCTATAACTGTTTGGACATAACAAATTTGAATCTAGAGAGTGTTTTCTTCTGTATGAAATTGTTTTTAACAGTAATTGAAGCTGCATAATCTTGATCAGGTAACTAAGATGGTGACTTTTAGCAATATTTGGGAATAGTGTCAGGGCTAGGAGAGAATATAGCTGCTGTGGGAGCAATTTTTGTATCTGAATCAAGTAGACTATGAATATAAAGAAACGAAGATAGTGGAGAGTTGCCCTTGACCCTTTGTTCTTGGGTTTTGTAAGGACTACTTCCCACCCAACACACACACACTCCCCAGTGTGTACTGATAATGTCCTATTCCCTGGAACCTGGAAGGTGACCTTTTGTGACAAAGACTTTGCAGATGTCATTAAGTTAAAGACCTTGAGATGGGGAGATCATCCTAGGTCCTGGGGGCCAGGACTAAATACAATCACAAGGGTTTTCATGGGCAGCAGGAGTGGCAGGGGTAGGTTGTGGTTAATGAGAAGAAAAGGCACTGTGACTCCAGAGGCAAAGGTGGAGTGACGGAACCACAAACCAAGGAATATGCCAGCAGCCCCCAGATGCTAGAAGAGGCAAGGAGCCGGTTCTCCTCTAGAGCTTCTTGAGGGATTGTGGCCTTGCCTACACCTTGATTTTGACCCAGTGAAACAGATCGCAGCCCAAATTTCTAGCCTTCGGAACTGAGAGAGAATTAATTTCTGTTGTTTTGAGCCACCAGTGTTGTGGTAATTACAATAGTCATAGGAAATAATAGAACCCCCTTGTGCTCGCTTCGGCAGCACATATACTAAAATTGGAAATAACAGAACCCCACAGAGCTGGGTTCATTGGGGTCATTCATCTACCGGCAGGTCAGTCCTCAAGAATCTCTGTCAGGCTGCACCGTCCTCTGTCAGACCTATCCCACTCTCAGAGAGCGTATGAATAATCTCACAGTAGAGAAATATCTGTCACAGATACCCAGAGTAGTGGGTATCATTAATCCTAGTTCATTATGAGTCTCAAAGAAATATCTGTGTAGGGGCACCTGGGTGGCTCAGTCAGTTAAAGCGTCTGACTCAGGCTCAGGTCATGATCTCATGGTTCATGGGTTTGAGCCCCACGTCCCAGCTCTGTGCTGACAGCTCAGAGCCTGGAGCCTACTTCAGATTCTGTGTCTCCATCTCTCTCTGCCCCTCCTCTGCTCACATGCTGTCTTTCAAAAACAAAATTTTTTAAAAATTTCTGTGTAAATATACCTGGTTTATTCTAAAAAGGATTCAAGACACAGTTTGCTTACAAATTTGAAAACAAAATAGAAGGGTAACATTAATTTAAAACAAATAAGAAAGATAAAGAATAGAAAAATAGTAATACAAAAACAGTGAAGTCAGGAGAGACTTTGGATAAATCAGCTTACCTCTACAGACCTTCAATTCCTGACCTGAGAAACAGGCCTATTATTAATAAATCCATACAAGGATTAAGTAGAAAATTATGAAATGCTGCCTGTATTTTAAGTTGTTTAATAATTGTCATTGCCATGTTATATATCCCATGACCATAGTGTTTGCTAATTGAATTTTCGGAAGAGATGGAGTCTTTTTGTCTTCATAGATATAATACAAAACATTTTGCAGATCACATATTTGATAAGAGACTTGTGACAAGAATATATTTTTGAAAACTTCTATAACTCAATAATAAAAACACAACCCAATTTAAAAACAGACAAAGATCTGAACAAACACTTTGCCTAAGAAGAATAAGTACTTGAAAGATGCTAAACGTCATTAGCCATCAGAGAAATGCAAATCAAATTCATAATAAACTATCACTTGAAACCCACTAAGATGGCTACAATCAAAAAGATGGGCAATAACACATGTTGGCAATGATATGGAAAAATTACAGCTCTCCTCCACTGCTGCCAGGAATGTAAAAATTCTGTAGCAGCTGCTTTGGGAAACAGATAAACATTAGGTTACCAAATGACCAGGCATTTCCACTCCTAGGTACATACCCAACAGATTTGCAGATGTGTGTATACACAGAACATGTGTGTGAATATTCATAGCTGCATTTTTCCTTATAGCCAAAAAGTGGAAGCAACTCAAATGACAGCCAACTCAAAAATGGATAAATAAAATGCATTCTATCTGTGCAATGGAATATCACTTGGTGACAAAGAAATGAAGTGCTGATACATGCTACAACATGAATGCACCTTGAAAACATTATGTAAAGTAAAGGGAACCGCATAATCTGTGGTTCCACTTATATGAAATATCCAGAATAGGCAAACCCACAGTGACAGAACATAGACTGGAGGTCACTAGAGGCTGGAGGTAATACGGAGTGACTGATATGGGTGCTGGTTTTCTTTTAGGGTGGTGAAAATGTTTTAAAATTGTGGTGATGGTTTTACAATTTTGTGAATATACCAAAACCAATTGAATTATACACTTTAAATGGTTGAGTTTTATGGTATGTGAATCAAAACAGCAGTTATTTTTAAACTGCACTAGATTATTATAAAGAAATTGGAAAATACAGAAAACTATAAATAAGGCCATAAAAACTATTGGTAATTTCGCCAGAGAACCATACATTTTTTGCGTATTGCCTTCTCGTTTTTCTCCCGCATTATGTGTATCCCATGTGTACACATTTTCTTCTGTAATTGAGAGCATATGGAATATACAGTGTTATAATTCTGCTTTTTCACCTGACAGTTTATTTTGAGCATTTTCAAACATGTTTTTTAAAATTTTTATGGTAAAACGTGAAACATACTTATTGTAGAAAATGTTACAGAACATGAACAAGTAAAAGGGACGCAAAGATTATTCATGACCCTACTGTTGTAATACTGATATTTTGGTGGCTCTTTATTTCTTTTTAAAATTTTTTAATGTTTTATTTATTTCTGAGAGAGACAGGGTGAGCAGGGGAGGATCAGAGAGAGAGGGAGACACAGAATTGGAAACAGGCTCCAGGCTCTGAGCTGTCAGCACAGAGCCCGACTAGGGCCTCGAACCCACGAACTGTGAGATCATGACCTGAGCCGAAGTCAGATGCTTAACCTACTGAGCAACCCTGGTGCCCCATTGGCTCTTAATTTTTATGTGCTCAGCTTCAACCTGATACTACTGGAGTAATAGCTGTCTTAACTTCAGATGACATTTTCATATCTAGGTTGTTTTTGGTTTATTCCCCAAAGTTTTTAATGCTTGTTAACTTAGTGTGTCTTTCAGTTACTTCTTTTTTTTTTTTTTAATTTTTAAATGTTTTATTTATTTTTGAGAGAGAGATAGAGACAGCGTGAACAGGGGAAGG
Source organism: Crocuta crocuta (assembly GCF_008692635.1). NCBI lineage: Eukaryota > Metazoa > Chordata > Mammalia > Carnivora > Hyaenidae > Crocuta > Crocuta crocuta. The sequence continues at coordinate 486,257 of NW_027532276.1, forward strand.
TCAGAGAGAGAGGGAGACACAGAATCCGAAACAGGGTCCAGGCTCTGAGATAACTGTCAGCACAGAGCCTGACACGGGGCTTGAACCCACGAACCATGAGATCATGACTTGAAGTCAGACGCTTAACCGACTGAGCCACCCAGGTGCCCCCAGTCACTTCCATTTTAATTTTATTTTTAAGTATGGAATTACTCAACAGCGAGGTAGAAGAAGCAATTGAAACCCAGTCATGTTAAATTTGAGGAAATAGATTAAATTAGAGATCTCGTGCTTCTTTTGATTATAAAGATTTTAAGCATGGAGCAGCCATCAACCAAAGTCAGAAAGAAAATTCAAGTTTGGTTTTAATAAAAATGTAGAATTTTAATAGAATGTAGAATTCTGTTAAAATACTACCTTTAGGTAGCTTTTAAAAAAATTAATCTGCGCTTGCATGTTTAGTTTTAATTTTAAATATTTATAATTTTTGAAATGACTTTTGAATTAAGTTGCTTACATGACCAAAATATTCAAAATTCACCAAACATTACATATAGTGTGTTAGTTATCGAGTGCCTGTTTTCTGATATGATGCTCACAGCTATCTATGGGAAGGGTATTATTATCCCTGTTTCAGAAAGAGGAAAACATGTTGAGAATGGTTCTTTGTTTCAAGTTCACAGAGCTTGTAAAGTAGCAGACCCACATTTGCGTACTTCCAGTATTGTTTTTATTATCTCTAACCTGAAAGACCCTGTGTTTTTTTTAAATTTTTATTTATTTTTTTCAAGTTTATTTATTTTTAGAGAGAGAGTATGTGTGCACATGAGCAGAGGAGGGGCAGAGAGAGAGAGAGAGAGAGAGAGAGAGAGAGAGAGAATCCCAAGCAGTCTCCGTGCCATCAACACAGAGCCCAATGCAGGGCTCCACCTCACAAACCATGAGATGATGATCTGAGCCAAAACCTAGAGTCAGGTGCTTAACTGACTGAGTCACCCAAGTGCCCTGATGCTGTGTTTTTGATATTCCAGTTCCTGTGCTAGATCCTTGTGAGCCTCAGACAGCTCCTAACCCACCCAGCAGAGGGGAATAGGTCCTAGAAAGAGATAATTTCTGTCAAATTAATAAACATAAGAACATTAACACATTCCAGACCCAGGTGACCTAAATCTCTAAAGATGGATGACTGACCCCTCTGGAGTAAGTGCTGAGGACTGTAAGAGATGTGTGCACAGTGTGAGGGAGCACATAGAAGGAAGTGATTATTCCTGCCCAATGATGTGAGAGTGTGGATGGCTTCCCAGAGCAGATGACAGCTGTGTGGGATTTTGAAGAAGGATGATGAAGAATCTGCTAAGCAGAAAACCGGGGTGGGGTTATGGGTAGCACTGTAAATTGAATGACAAGACCAAAGTCTTCTAGATCTCTTCAGGGAACAGTTACATACTTCAGTGATATTAGAGTATTAATTGTGAGGTGCTTGGGGGAAGGAAGCTTAGACAGATGAGGAAGGTAGATCAGAAAAGCATTATGAGCCATGCCAAGGAGTGACAGACAGTCCCATAGGCATTGATGGGACACTTAAGGGTTTAATAGGGGAGGAGAGTAAGATAAACCTGTGTATTAGGTAAAACTGCAGCAGTATAGAGGATCATTTGGAGGTGGAGGAGACTGGGCATGGATTCCTTGATGTTTGAAATGGTATGACTGAAAATGGGACAAAAATTTTAAACTATGGCAGCACAAAGGGAGAGAAGGTAGATGCTATGGAAATTAAGGAAGCAGAATCTTAGGGTTTGATCAGCTGGGATAGAGGTTAGCAAATGAGAGGGGAAGGACCACACTTCAGCGTTTGGATTATATTTGAGATGAGAAATTTAAGAGAGAAATAGGTTTAATTAGGAATAAAGAGGTTTGGACATTTTGAGTTTGAAATGTGGGCTGATTCCTTTTGTTCAGAGAGCAGAAATTAGATACAGGGTCTTGTGGAGCAAGAAAAAACATCAGGGCAACAGATATGGATTGGAATGTAGAAGTTTAATTAAAACAGGAATATTGTTATTTGATTATAACAGGTGTCATTAAATAAGGAGTGGATTAAATTGCTTAAGTATGGAGGGTGCAAATGAACGGGGATTTAAGATAGACCCTTAAAGGAAACCCAGTGTCTAGGTGGTGGACAGAGGAGACCTAGAAGAAATGGTTAGCATGAGAGAACCAGAGGAGTGAGATTAAGAAAACCAGGCGGAGTGTTAACTGTGTCAAGAACTACACGTTCGCTCAATAAGAAGACATCAGCCACCTTCACTGAGGGATGAGAAAGGATATAAGTAAGATTACAGTCAGTGGAGGAGTGAACAAGGCTGGAGCAGGTGCTCACAACCAGTATGAACTAGTCTTTTGTTCAGGAAAGAAATGAGAAGTTCACTGACTAGATGCAACAAAGAATGGGGATGACTAAAAGCATATTTTTTTAGCTGTTAAATAGGAATCAGGAGAGAGGAGGGGAAGACGCAAGAAAGAGAGGAACCAGTTGTTAGAACACAGTCCCAGGGTAGTTGGGAAGAAAACTGATCAGAGATACGGAACGGAGAGGTGACCTCCTCTTCTGAAGACTTAAAGGAAGTAGTGAGAATAGGCGTTAACTACAGTTAAGATTTGAGCTATAGGGCAACAAAACTAAAGATTACTTGGGGGCCCCAGAGGGATTGGATAGGTGGCTTAAGAAGAGTGGAAAAATTTGAGAATAGCTCCTGAAGGGAGAATGAAAGTAAATTAAAAGGTTGCCTGCCAAGTAGTGTTAAGAGCCTGTCTGAAGTTGGAGCCCGGGAGTTGTTGATCACATCAATCTGTATGGGCAGATGCTGGTTTTCATCTGAAAGCAAGCATGTTTCTTTCTTTTCCCCCCCTCTCTAGAATGTATTTGCTTACTGAAAACGATTCCTTCTTTTGCAGTACTTGGAATCCCTGTTAGTTTAAGCTTGTTTAGGTTAGCCAAAAGTATTTTTAATGTGAAATATAAAAAATATGTTATGAGTTATAAATAATACAGAAGCTCTAACAGACTTCAGACATTGAATATCTATTTTTTGAGTGTTTAGTGCTCTCTAGCATACAGCGATGGCCAGGGTAATATGGACTCTGATATGTTAATAGCCTAGATTTTAGCCAGGGGAAGGGGGTGCATGTAAGTAGTTTGCTTTAACAGTATCGACTTACTCTACTTCAAGTTAGATTTTTTAAAAATTTAAAGCATTTTTGTATTTGAAACCATATATTCATATCCTTCTGAAAAATGTCATGATAAGCCATGTAAAGGACCCAATCCTAGTCCCTGAGACCCCTTTTAAAAATTTATTTAGCACTTTTAAAGAAATCTCATTAATCAAGTTTAAAGAAATCTGTTCTAACCAATAGGTGTTCAAGAGCTGAGTTCATCTAGCAGATCTCACTATAGCTCAGAGAGGTGCTGAGTTTGTTGTTATTTTTTTTTTTTTTACTAAATTTGTATCTTCAAAGGTAAAATAATTTAACAGTGAGTCCCCAACTTATCAATAAAATAGGTTAGAAAAAGTTAACAGAATATGGAGTTTGGTATGAACTGGATTTACTCCTGTTGTTTTTTTCTAGGAAACATCCAACAAAAGATAAAGCAGCATGATCAATAAGGAAAATAATAAAATGCACATTTGCTAAACATCAGTCATAGAATTGCCGCAGGTGGACTTTGGTTTTGCTGTTTCTCGGTGTAAATGGGAAATATGTTACCTTGCTGTCAGAAAGGAGATGCCTATCAGTTCATCCAAAAGATGGTTTTCCCTTGAAAAGTATTTCTCCTGTGAGGTTTTATTTAGTAACAGTAAGTGGTGTAATAAACAATTCTGTACAAAATTTTTGCAGCTAACCAGGCAGACTTCTAGTATCTTTCCATTACAGCTCCCTTTAAAAAAGCTAAGAGAGTAACATTGAGCACATCTTAATAGAGGTAATTCTTAAAGGGTCCAAACTAAAAGGGCAGAGCTTAGACTGCCTAATGGATTTACTGACTGGATGGCTGTGGCCCCCGTACCACTTCTAGAACAGGAAGGAGTTAAAGGTGGGACATGACATATTTGTGTGCAGATAGAACTCTGGTTTTCTAGATCAACTGCCAATTGGCTACTGCAACTGTTACCTTTTAAAATATTAATCCTAATTTGGGCTCTTATCAATGCTTCTAACCCAGAAATTGTCCTCCAGGACTACTTTCCTCAATACTATTATTACATGTAACTCCTGGTGGGATTATTTTGATTGGGTTTTTACAGCCATACCAGTGAAACCATCTTAAAGCAGTATTGGCTATCTATGGCTGCTCTTGACCTACAAAAAATGGCAATAGCGTATGATTCAACACTATAATTGTGATTTTTAAACTTACTATATAGTCCATAAATAAAGGATTGTGAGAATTAAATAATAGTAGGTGTGTTTTCTCTCAAAGAATCCTGCATCTTCAGTGTTATGATTGCTGGTTTAAAAAATTATCAGGGACTCCAGGTTTACATGGTCTTCCCTGAATATTGCTCCCTTTAAATGCCTCAGTTGCTTTGAAATACAGTAGATGTTTAAATACATGTATTTTAAGTCTATAACTTGAAAAAGCATCACAAAGGGAACATACTTGTGCACCACTACTCAGGAAATAGAATATGGCTTATATCCTAAAAGACCACTAGATATCTCCACCCAATCACTGCCTCCACTCCTTTGCCATAAAAGTTCCTCTATTTTAACTTCTAACACCAAAGATATAGTGGTATTTGTTTTTTAGCAAATTCAAGGTATCATGAAATATGATACAGTGCAATCCAGTATCTGGCTTGTTTTACTTATTAGCGTCTTTTGAGATTCATTCATGTTGCATGTAGAAGGAGTTTCTTCATTTTCATTACTGTGTAGTGTTCCACCGTATAAACACGGCACTGTTCATTTTATCCACTCTTCTGTACAGGGACATTTGGATTATTTCCAGTTTTTAACTATTCTAGATAATGTTGCTGTTAACATTCTTGCAGGTCTTTTAGTGCTCATATTTACACCTTTCTTTGAATTTATTTTGAAGAAGAGAATTGCTGAATCACAGGGTATGTGTATGTTCAACTTCAGAAAATACTGCCAAACATTGTTTCAGAGTGTTGTATGAATTTAGGCTTCCAAAAGCATTGTGAGAAAGTTCTGACTGTTCTGCATCCTCACCAGGGCGCTGTTGTCGGGTCATCATTTTAGAGATTGTTATTCTCCTTTGGTCCTTTGCATTTCCAGATAAGTTTTTGAGTCCCTTTTAATTTCCACAAGAAGTCTTGCTGGAATTTTTTTTGGGGTTGAACTAAATCTGTAGATTGACTGGAGATAACTCGCATCTTTGCAATACTGGGTTTTCATCATATGCCTTGGTATATTTCTCTATTTCTTAAGAAATTTTACTAGTATTGTGAAGTTTTTTGTGTAGAAGTGTTGGGCAACTTTTGAAATGTTGGTACTTTATAATACACATCAAACGGACATAGGCTTTAGAAATGCAACAAGCAGGGGTGCCTAGGTGGCTTAGCTGGTACTTGTCCAACTTTGGCTCAGGTCATGATCTCATGGTTTGTAGGTTCAAGTCCTGAGATGGACTCCGTGCTGATACCTTGGAGCCTGCAGCCTTCTTCAGATTCCGTGTCTCCCTCTCTCTCTGCCCCTCCTCTACTCACTCTCTGTCTCTTTCTCTCTCAAAAATAAACATTAAAAAATTTAAAAACAAAAAACAAAAAAATGGAACAAGCAGGTTGAATTACCTATTATACTAGTTGTAGCTGTAAGCTAGTAATTTTTTTTTCTAAAGTGTATTTATTAATTTTTGAGAGAGAGATTGTGAGCAGGGAAGAGACAGAGAGAAGGAGACAGAGAGAACCCATGCCATCCGTGCAGAGCCCAGTACAGGGATCAAACCCACAAACCATGAGATCATGACCTGAGCCAAAACCCAGAGTCAGATGCTTAACTGACTGAGCCACCCAGTTGCCCCCAGTAGTCTTATTTTTTATTGCAGCCCAGCCTGTCTCAAATAGAGATATGTGTGAGTTTCCCCATCATTAACGCAACAAGTATCCTACCGTGTACTCCGTAAATACCTACTGTATATCAAACATGGTTCTAAAATTGGGAAGATGATGGTAAAACAAAAGAATAAGGCATTTGGAATGTGGTTTACTCCTGGAAAGGGAAAGAAAGCTTCACTCACGTGGTGGATTACCCAAACTGTAGAACACACTTTGGCAAGGGTTATAATGGAAAGTGTAAACATATATGGGATGGCATATGAGATATGTAAAGAGGTTGGCATAAGGCCTAGCACAGTAGTGTTAAGTATATTTTGGTTGTGCTAGTTGTTGGTATTGTTGCTATCACACCTATTTGGGGAAAAGTGGGGTTTCAAATCAGAATCTTGGAGAAATGCCTGTGTTTAAAGGGTATGAATACAAATATAGCACATGAAGAAAGTGAGAAAATGACTGCACAGAGCCTGGGTCAGAACTAAGGAGAATTCAGTGTCATGGAAGCCAAGACCATTGATGTAGCAATTAGGAGAATATCACTTGACCTTTGAGAAAGTTTTAGTAGCATGGTTGGGGTTGACTCTAGAAAAGTTTGGTAGAAGGAGAAAGATAAAACGACTGAAGGAAATGTGCTTTTTACATTGGAGAAAGACTTAAATTTTGCAAGCTGATAGGGAAATAAAGTGGATTACATTAACTTAATCTATTACTGCATAACAAATCATAGCAAAATGTAGTGCTGAAAACAATAGCAAACATTTTTGTGGATCAGGAATATGTCTTAGGTCAGCCAGATGGTTCTGGCTTGCGATCATTGGGTGCCATCTACCCAATGAGTAGATGTGGGGAGGCTTACTACCACAGGTGGTAAGGGTAGTAATTGAGAGGACATGTGTCAGATGACTTCCGTGATCTCAGTAAATAAGAAAGATCATCTTTCTATTCATCTATTGAGAGACTTGAGACTACTAGAAAAGTAGCTTTTCTGGGAGTTGGAGACATGAATTACAGAGGAATGGGATTGTCAGGTAGTATGGTTTGAGAGGTATTAGAGACACAGCTCCAAAGATACCTGTAACAGAGGTTACCAGTAATTGTTACTCAAAATTTGTACTCCTGCAGTGTCATATAATAAAACTGAATTTTTTTAACCTAAATTCCAGCTCTTAACCTTCTTTTGCAAGTTAAAAAAGTTAGGGAGAATGATGGGTCTTAATCTAGTTCTCAAGAATACTATGAGATAAGGATTGAGGTACTAGCCACCAAAGTAAGTATGTTTTATTCTCGAAGGGGAAAAGAACCTTAATTTCTTTTTTTAATGAAATAAATTTACTCTGTAACATTGTATAAGATTAAGGTGCACAGCATGTTACTTTGATATATTTATATATTGTAATGTGATTGCCAATGTAGTGAGATTTGCCACAGTTCTATTATAGTACAACATTACTGCATATATTCCTTATACCATGCATTAGATATGTATGGCTTATTCACTACTCACTACAAGTTTGTACACTACTGATGATATTTAAAGATACCTTAATTTCATTAGACCCAACAAGAACAAGAGAGAATCTATTCTTTTATATTTAAAAATTCATGATGTTAGCAGCACTGTCCAAAAATGCTATAGAATAGAAATGTTTCAGTGTAAAATAAACTATTTTCTCTGTAAAAAAATAAGTCTAAAGTTGTATGATTGATTTTGCTATAGTGAAAGGGAGGAAGGGATATCAGTAATTTGTATATCTGAAGCAGATTGATAACAGAGGTTGCTTCGATTGGGCAGGGTTTAAATGCATTTCACTTTTCACACTCTGCCTAACTGAGCTTTTGAACTATCAAATTTACTTGTTTTTGTATGTCAACAGGTTATCCTAGGCATTGGAATCATTGGCCTCCTTTGTTCTGTTTTCTTCTATATAGAAGAAATACTTTTAAAAAGCACTGATAAATACTCATTTTAAAAGAAACTACACTATGTGTGTAGTGAGCGATAATACAAAATACTTCAAAATATAATTGTATTTTCACACTTAATCCAGTCACTCCTCTTAACAACAGATCTGTCAATTATACTTCTATTTTTAATCCTGTAGGGCCACATTTATTTTTATACTTTGTTGTTGATTGGGGGCAGGTGTGTACACATGCTTTGTTTTGTTATTAGAAACAACTATAAAAGATTTGTGAATCATTTGGATATGTGTTGCTACAGATTACTTCTGTTTCTCTTTTTAAATTTCCCACTATGAATTGGGGATCATAATTTAGAAGGAAAGACTAATTTACTATATAATGAATGCTTTACCTATTATTTAAAAAGCTAGGTACTAGTTACTACTGTAACATTTTACATATCCCTTTATTTTAAAAATACAGTTAGATTGTTTTTATTTTAGACTTTAATTGAATTTTTTCCCTATGGGTTTTTCAGGAGGAAAGGTGTTTGATACAAGACTTTATGTAATAGGTTTTGGTGGAAATGAAAGGAGGAGTCATTTAAAAAATGGGACTCATGGAAGCACTTTTCTTTCTGGTTGTGTCAGACACACTGTAGAGTATCAGTTAATGCATACATTTGCCAAAGTTTGTGGAGTTTTTTTCTCTTAAAAACAAAATTCACCCAGAGAAAGTCAAAGAAACTCCAGTTGATTTTTTTAATGTTTTTATTTATTTCTGAGTGAGAGAGAGAGAGAGAGAGCAGGGGAGGGTCAGAGAAAGAGGGAGATATGGAATCTGAAGCAGGCTCCAGCTCTGAGCTGTCAGCACAGAGCCCAATGCAGGGCTTCAATCCACGAACCATGAGATCATGACCTGAGCGGAAGTCAAGACACTCAACCGACTGAGCCACCCAGGCGCCCCAAGTTGATTTTTCTTTAAAACCTTTGGTTGAATGTTTCCATCACATCTACTCATTGAATGCAGTTATAATTTCTACAGAAAATAAGAAATCAGTTTCCTTTAAATTATTATTAGCCACATCTCCAAATAAAATGCCCAAAATTAGTTGAGGAAAGTTATCAGTTAACTGACTTGCAGTCTATATCATTAGGTTTGACTAAAGTATGAAAATGAAACATAGATGTTTGCCACAGCACTGACAGTGGAATACTCTGTGTCATTTACATGGCTCATATTTTAAACAGTACAACTTGAGATGCTGTTGTTGAATGTCTGGCTCTTGATTTTGGCTCAGGTCATGACTTCAGGGTTATGGGACCCAGCCCCACCATAGGCTCAAGATTCTCTCATATTCTCTATTCTCTCTCCTGTCTCTCTCTCTCTCTCTCTCTCTTTCTTCCTCCCTTCCTCTCCCACTCTCCCCCTTCTCTCTCTACCTCTCTCTTTCTCCCTCTCCCCTGCTTGCACTTGGTCTCTCTTGCTATCTCGAAAACAAAAACAAAAAACAGTACCACTCAATCTTCAGTAAAGCCGAAATGTGGTCAAAATTTATAGTGAGTACATTAGAAGCTTTTTAATGTGCTGTTTCTGTGAATGTGCCTTAATTTCTTTAATTGTTTCTCCATATGAGATTGTGACACTTGGGTTGATTCATTTCTATATGTTGCTTTTAAAAAGAAAATCAAAGACTAAAGTAGTTTGCTATTGATCCCACTTTTGCTGTCCTAGATGAGATGATGAGATTGATTTATAAACCATTCTCTAGTAAATTATGTAAATCTGAACAAAAACATAATTCCTTCATTTAAAATGTCTTTACTCAACAAGAAAACAACCCAATTAAAATAGGAGCAAAAGATCTGAACAGACACCTTACTGAAGAAAATACACAGATGGCCGATAAGCATATGAGAAGACGCTTGAAAGCATTTGTCATTGGGGAATTGCAAATTAAATTAACAGTGAGATACTATGATGCACTTATTAGAATAGCTAAAATCCAGATAACTGACAATACTTTTTGCTTGCAGTGTTGTGGAGCAACAGGAAGTCTTCATGCACTGCCTGTGGGAATGCAAAATTGGAAGATAGTTATGGCAGTCTATTATTATAAAGCTAAACGTAGTCTTGCCATATGATCCTGTAATCATGCTCCATGGTATTTACTCAAATGAGTTGAAAACTTATGTCCACACAAAAACCCGCACATGAATGTTTACTGCAGCTTTATTCATAATTGCTCAAACTGGAGGCAGCTAAGATGATATCCTTTAATAGATGAATGATAAACAAACTGTAGTACATCCATGTAATGGAATAATTTTCAGCAGTAAAAAGAAATGGTCAAGCCATGAAAAGAGGTGAATCTTAAGTGACTATGAAAGAAGGCAGTCTGAAAATTCTACGTAGTCTATGATTCTCATGGACGCTCTGGAAAAGGTAAAACTGCAGAGTCAATATAAAGATAAGGGACTTGGGGGAAAAGAAGAGTTGAAGAGGTGAGGCATGGGGGATTTTTAGGCTGATGAAGCTATTCTGTGTGGTACTATAATTGTGGTTATATGGCACTATGCATTTGTCAGAACTGGACTTTATAGAACAAGTGAAACCAGACCGTATGCAAATTTAAGAAATCATTTAGGAGATCAGAGGACCCCCGTATAGAATGCAGACTGTGACAAAAGAATCTATACATGTATGATACAACCTTACTAGGAGGGGATGGGGCAAAAAAGATAATGAACTACATAACTTTGGAAATGAGTGGAGTCTATAAGACTGAAGACAGAAGACCGTGTGTGCGTAAATACTTCATTCTAGTGAGGTCATCAAAAACACAGGAACTCTGAAAAACTGTCACAGCCAAGAGGAGCCTGCCTAAAGGCAAGATGACTAATATAATGTGGTACCCAGGTTGAGATCCTGAAACAGAAAAAGGACATTAGGTAAAAACTAAGAGAATACGTATAAACTATGGACTTTAGTTAGGAAAAAATATTTTTTTTTTTAATTTTTATTTATTTCTAGGAGAGAGAGAGAGACAGCGTGAGCAGGGGAGGGTCAGAGAGAGAGGGAGTCACAGACTCCGAAATAGGCTCCAGGCTCTGAGCTGGCAGTCAGCACAGAGCCCGACGCGGGGCTCGAACCCACGAACCGCGAGATCATGACCTAAGCGAAAGTCGGGACGCTTAACTGACTTAAGCCACCCAGGTGCCTCAGGAAAAAATATTTTTAATCTGTTCAGCTTTCTATGAGATTATAATGTACAAACATGCTCAAAGCTACATTTTTTTTTTATCCTCCAGAGTTACAGATGAACTGGGTTTAGGCATATTTGTGTTCATTTCCTAACTAGTGCCTATAGTTTATTTGTTATGTACACCAAATATTTTTATACTTTATAAAAATTTTGATAGAAATGTCTTGATAATGAACACAGTGCCTGATTTGATTATTTTATTCCCAGCAGTAGTACCTAGTACATTTATACATGCACACACCTTACACACTCCACCTGCTCTTGGTTGCTGGGCACACTTAGTAATTGTTGATTGAGACAGTGAATGAGTGAAGAACTGGCTCGGGTCCTAGAAACTTCCATTTATTCATAACCAGACTCTCTTCCCTTGAAGAATTTGAAATGGCTTCTAACAAAAAGACAATGAATTAATAATACATAAATAAGGGAGGTGTGGTAATCAGTTCCGGAGAGAATATATGTTTGATTCAGACCCAGAAGTATATGTAAATATTTTTGAAATATAAGCACCTCAGGTTTTCTTTTAGTAACTTTAATTCTAGGGAATGACAAGCTCCATTGCCTACCGGAACCAAGCCAAGCAGATACTATAAATATGTACAGTTGGGTCAAGTGTAATATGGCAGGGGCAGTGAAGCCTCTGCTTACCCTCCAATGCCATGCACTTGATCAAACACCATGGTTTGGGGGCATAGCTGCCAGATTGCTTTGGCCTAAATTTTAGTTCAGTGGATCAGTTCATATAATCCAAATGACGTTATTAGATAAATATTTGTTTGTTTACTGGGGAAACAATAGATGTGATTGAAGTTTTTTCTTTAATTTTTTTTCTTCAATTAGTCTATCACATCTATGATGCTATGTAGATAGCTTGTCAGTTAGGTGGCCCAAACCTAGTTTTGATTCCTGCATCCAAACTGTTGCTGAGTGCCCCCGCCCCACAACCATCGGACCCTAGGGGTAAAAGTGTGTTCCACTCTTTGTCTCTTGGACTTTATTTCAAGGTGTTGATGGACACACTGTGGTTCCAGCATTTGAGCATACAGGTAATGCGAGTATTACAACTGGACGGTGATCCTAAAATGCCATGAGATGTGACAAGCTTCCCAATTTCAGGACTATTGAAACAATGTTTTAAGTGCTTCTTAGAATAAATGAAAGAGGGTGCTCAAGGTATAGTAGTTCTTCTTGTGAGGTGATACACTACTACTTTGGAATACCAGCAACTCATCTAGGAAATTGGAAACTTTCAATCTACAGCCATAGTTTGTTTTGTTAGAGTTAATAGTTGCTTTTTTTTTTTTTTTTTTTTTTTTTTTTTTCTTTACCTAAGGTTGAATTTCTCATTTCTCAAAGCTTGGTACCTGTGTCATTGGTAGTATATAAAATAATTTTTAGGCATATTGGGAGCTGAGATAAGCCAGTTCAGGTGTTTGCCTTTTTTAATTCTTTTGGTAAGTAAGCCTCTGACAGCTGCAGGTAGATCTGACCCATGTATGTTTCTTTGCCCACAGCCTCACTCCCAGATATGTTAGTGATGAAAACAAGTCCTGCACTGAATTCTGCCACACACACTGTTAGCAAGTAGATATAAAAACAATCATTTAACCTATTCCGGTAAGAATAGTATAGTCCCATGGCGCCTGAGTGGCTCAGTCGGTTGAGCGTCCAAGTTCGGCTCAGGTCTTTATTTCATCAAGCCCCACATCGGGCTCTCTGCTGGCAGCTTGGAGCCTGCTTTGGATCCTCTGTCCCCCTCTCTCTGCCCCTCTCCCATTCTGCCTCCCTCCCTCTCTCTCAAAAATAAATAAAACATTATATATGCACATACATACACACAAGTCTCTCTAAGAATAGTAAAGTCTCTACTCTGTGTCCTTTTTTTTTTTAATATATTTATTTATTTCTAGGAGAGACAGAGAGACAGCGTGAGCAGGGGAGGGCCAGAGAGAGAGGGAGATACAGACTCTGAAATAGGCTCCAGGCTCCGAGCTGGCAGTCAGCACAGAGCCCGATGCGGGGCTCGAACCCACGAACCGCGAGATCATGACCTAAGTGAAAGTCGGACGCCTAACCGACTAAGCCACCCAGGCGCCCCTACTCTGTGTCCTTTTTAAGTGTTCCAACAAACACCTTAACTTGAAAGATTTACTCCAAATATAACAATATTCTGACAGAAAGATCACCCAACTTAATGAATTCAGCAAGCTGTGCCCTTCACTGAAAGAAACAAAGAACCAAATGGAATTTTATAATGGGGCACTAGTCCAAAAGTGTTTGGCTATAGGTTAGCCAAATTTGTGTTTCCTGTTTATGTAAGGACCTTCTAGCAACCCACATACTTTGAATATCACTCATTTCACCGTGAGAAAATAGGTCCAACTTCCCTTACCCTAATAAACCCTCTGATCCAGATTTAGATAGTGACATTTGAAGTGTTTGTGTGATGGTCTTAGTTGCCTTGAATGTGGATAGTTGATAGGGTATTTAAAATATTAACCAACTGTCCTTTTCTGTCCTTTATATTGAAGAATTTTAAAGTTGTTTACAGTGTAACCAGGTAATATGTGAATGAATATTTTCACATTTTATTATATGTTGAATGTTGGAAAATACATCTAGTGGATAAAACCTGTAACTTTGCATATACTGTTTAGGATGAAGCTACTTAAGTTGCTTTTTTAATATAAAGTAAATACTGTTACTAGTACATGTGATATTTTGACATGGCAGAAGTAGACAGAACATTTATTTTTTATTTATTTATTTTTTAATTTTTATTTATTTATTTTTTTTACAAATAGTTTATTGTCAAATTAGTTTCCACATAACACTCAGTGCTCATCCCCACAAGTGCCCTCCTCCATGCCCATCCCTCCTCCCCCCCACATCCATCAGTCCTCAGTTTTTGTCAGCATTCAAGAGTCTCTCATGGTTTGCCTCTCTCCCTTTCCCCCACCATTTCCCCCCTTCTTCTCCCCCTCGTTCCTCAGTTAAGTTCCTCCTAATCCTCCTATACGTGCAAACATATGATATTTGTCCTTCTCTGCCAGAAGTAGACAGAACATTTAATGGAAAGCCTTTTCTGAACAAAATTCTACTATTAGCTCCTTCCTCACTTGGCTATGTTGTCAGTGGATGGTGGTGCTCTTATTTGGTAGACAAGCCAGTTGTCTATATTTAAACTGATTTCTTGGTAAAATATCATCCCAAGGAAAATGCCTACCTTTATAACAGGATAATACCATATGAATTCTTTTTAAAGAATTCATTGCAGAAATTTAAACTTACATGCTCTTTAGATTTATAGTTTTATGAAATACTCCTAAGGAAATATGACTGACTTATGGAGTTGTAGACAATACCTCAGTGACTGTTTCCACTTAAAGCATTTTCATAATTATCAGTGAGTATTCTAATAAACTAAATATGATAATCCTTCAAAAGTATATGGCTTTAAAATATACACATTCTGAGAGTAAAATTTATGCCATTACCTTGTGAACTGTGTATGTTTTATCTTTATAAATGTATTAGGATCTGTCAAAATTGAGGTTTCTTCTCCATCAACTACAATGCTACGGCAATTTAAAGACCGTAAGGGACCACTGATAAAAGTGTTTGTAATCCCTTCATCCACACAATATGAAATGCCAAGCTACTACCTGGCACTTGCCTGTACTACCAATTCCAGTCTGCTTTCCTAAGAGTGAGGATTGCAATATCTAAATACCTCAGGGCCCCAGAACTACATGAGTTTGCTCCACCTTTGTGGAAAGATGATGCAGAGGTGCCTGGTGCGTTTCCCACAGCTCCAGCCAGCCCCCTTGGAAGTATGCTCTCCTTTTGTTCCTTTTCTCAGAGCAGAAATTCTGGCCAGTGCACACCTTCCTTATCACCTCCAAAACATTCGTAAACAAATAAAATTTGTAGCTAAAAATGGAGTTTTAATAATGGAATTTGTGGAGCTTTAAAATGAAATTGCAAGGGTTGCTTGTTCTTTTCTGTTGTTACACTAAACTGTATGGTCTGCCTTCTGGGAAGGACCCTCTGATCCTTGTAGACCCTTAATTTAAAACAACAGCAGTGGTAAACCATCTGTTTACCCCATTCTTCTTGTGAGAAGCAAAAACAGTCTTATAAGGTGATGTCAGAGGGTCCTAAACTGTAAACTACCAAGGAACTCCCTCAAGATCCCTATAACCGTGAACTAGATCAGAATGCCCTTTGACTTATCCTTCTCCTGAACTAGCTATGTGGGCAGTTCCATATGTAGTGTGGGAATTAATCTGAGCTTCAGGATGTAGACTTCCATTTTAAATATTAGAATGCAGGTGGAATGAAGAAGATCCCAGATTATGTCCAGTCAGAAGAATTGTAGAAGACTATACTGTATTACAGCAAGTCGGAATACTGTCGACCAGAATGGAACAAATTCCAATGCACGTCTTCAGATCTGTACATAATTCATATTACAGATGCATCAGTTATTTTTTTAATTGCTATAAAGCTCATATAGCATAAAATTAGCCATTTTAAGGCATACAGTTCAGTGGCATTTAATACATTTGCAGTGGTTGGGCAACCACTGCCTAGATCCAAAATAGTTTCATCATCACAAAAACAAACCCTGTGTCCATTAAGCTCTCGCTCCCCATTTCCCCCTTTCTCCTCAGCTCCTGGCAGCCGCTAATCTGCTGTTACTGTGGATTTACCTGTTTTGAGTATTTCTTCTAAAAGGAGTCATATAGTATATGAACTTTTGTGTCTGCCTTCTTCCACTTAAGCATAATTTGAGGTTCATCTGTGTTGGTAACATCTATCAACGCTTTTTTTAATAGCTGAATAAATTGTACATACATGCTGCATTTTGTTCACTCATTCACTCATTGGTGCACTTCTGGGTGTTTCCACCTTTTGGCTATTGTGAACAGTGCTCCTAGCAATATTTGTCTACAGGTATTTGTTTGAATACCTATCTTCAGTTCTTTGGGGATATATACCTAAGAGTTTAGTTGCTAGGTCATGTGGTAATTCTGTGTTTAACTTTATGAGGAATCTCTAAACTATTTTTTATAGCGGCTGTGCTATTTTACATTATTGCCAACACTGAATATTTATGCCGGGATCCTGAACTGACTCCGGGGCTTCCAGACTAACTTCTGAACAATCAAGATTTTTTATTTTTGGATAACATTAGTGTATATGGTTTCGTGAAGATTTTCAAAGGAAGTCTATGAAAATGGTCCATCTCTAAAGCTGGTGTTATTTTGTTATGCCATTGATCATCTGGCATCTGAACAGAATTTTTAAGAACAGTGTTTAAAAACTGCATATGCTGTTATTTAAATTAAAGTACCTATTTTTTGTTTTGTCTTTTAAATCTAATATGTAACATTTTGAAATATTTCTCTGATTTAGAAATCAGAGAGTAATGGATACACAGATTAGTGTAGGAGGACATTCCTGAATAGTAATTTTCAAGATGCTTTTCTAATTGACAGTAATTTTTTTAAATATTTATTTTTGAGAGAGAGAGAGTGCTAGCATGAGCACAAGCAGGGGGCAGGCAGAGAGAGAGAGGGGGACACAGAATGCAAAGCAGGCTCCAGGCTCTGAGCCGTCAGCACAGAGCCTCACACGGGGCTCGAACTCGTGAACAGTGAGATCATGACCTGAGCCGAAGTCAGATGCTCGAAGTCAGATGCTCGGCTTACTGAGCCACCCAGGCGCCCTTTGACTGACAGTAGTTATACTGCATAAGGAAGTGGGTTATATCCTTCCGGTTTCCAGTGAGGTACATCTTTTGTTTCTTTTTCTGTTGTGCAGGATTCAAAGTTTGGGCAGCTTAATCTTCCTTTTGTTGCTCATTGTCATATTTTCCAGTCACTTAATGCACTGAGCTGGTATCTCCATGCTGAATTACATTTTGATCATTTTAAATACGGTTTATTAGTTATGTCACCGAATGTGGCGGATCACTGTTGGTGCCTAACAAAGTGCTGTTGCTCTCCACGCTTCCCCCCAACTTTCTTCCTATTGGGAAGAGTCCAGATTTTGTTCTAATGGTTTTTTCTTCCATGTGCTTTGGAAAGGTTAGCCTCCTAAGCCTTAGAGTAGAAATGATTATTCTTCTTAGGGAGTTAATCCTATTCTCTATGCCAGTGATTGGTTTAGGCTGAAGAAATTCTGTGAAAGTTTTCTTCATTTTCTTAAGGAAAAAAAAGGCATCTAAGATAGGAAGTTGTTTCCTCCTTTACTGTAAGAACATGATGCTTGGAGCTGCAGTGGCGGTTGTGGGCCCACGACAGGGAGAAGTAAGAGAATTGTGGAGGCATTATTGAGTTTCCGAATTAGACCAGAGACTGCCCTTTTGTCTTGTGAGATGCTAAAGTCTTCATTATCTGAGCCATTTTTTTTAAATTGGGCATTCTGTTACTGAAAGCATCCTGACTCCTACCCAAGAAAGATGAGAAGTATTGTGATTAAAATGTGAAAAAAAACTGCTAATATACTTCATAGTTTTTACATGTGAAACTGTAGACTTTGGAGGTAGAAAAAAGCTAAGACATTTAAACTCTTTACATTTGAGGTAATTACGTAGTTCATCATGTAAATGTTAACTAAAGATGTGGCTTGTCTGAGGGAAGAAACAGGTAGAAATATTCACTAGTTTTGTTCACATATACCTATCAGCTCCTCAGGGCCTCTTTTCACCTGAAAGTAGTTTTGTGGCTTAGAACACAATGCCCAAACCAAACCTGCTGAATCAGAACCTCCTGAGGTTTGGCTCAGTAATGTGTATTTTCAGCCAGTTCTCGCATGATTCTGAGACAACCAGTTTGTGAGTTTAGTAACCACTGACCCTAGGGCAAATGTCTAAATTTCTCAGTGCTTTGGAACTCTGAGTACTGTTACTTTTATTTGCTGGTAGTAAGAAAGTGCTTGAATTTCACATTTCAGCAGCTAAATTAATACTAAAATGTTGACCATCAAGGACATGCAGTATATGTGAAAGTACTGTTCTTCAATTTGTTCTTTGTTCTCTGCACTATTCATTTAGCAGCTTTAAGTAGATATATAATTTATAATAGTTTATATTTAGAGAAAAGGGATTTTTTTTGTTCCTTTTTTATTTTGTGTACCTAAATACATTGTCTTACTCGGGACTCTTTGGTTATATACATCAAACTCAAACTTTTAGGCAAAAGGAGAGATTAAATGGCTTATATATCAAAACTCTATGGAAGGCCTGGGTGCAGCTGGGCTGGGGAGTGGCAGTCAGGTTGAGAAGCAATGACCCTTAACTGGGCAGGATGTTTGCTGCCTCTCACTGCTCTTTGGCCTCATGATCTCAGACCTGCTTCCTCCCCAGAGCGAGGACAGTGGGTGCCAGCAGGTCTCAGACCCCATCCCCGCAGCTTTTTCACCCTGGAGGACCCTTTCTTGAATGACCGCTTATAGTATTATCTAGTAAGTGTGAATGAGTGCCATACACCCCTGAATTTAGAGACATTGTGGTTATACTAACTACTTGTAGTTAGTTGGACTAACAGCATCTAGTAACCAGCACTGTTTAGTTGGAAAATATGTTGGGCTCTAACGAGAGTGACCAGAGAGTGGTTTAAACACAGAGTACTTCATCTTCTCAAGTAGAACAGTCTGAGAGATAGGCCTTCTAAGATTAGAATCGGGGCCCGAGATCTATCTTCCTGTTGCACCATCCTAACGTGAGACTTCTTTTGTCAGGACTACTTCATGGACCACACTGGCTGTCCTTCTGTCCAAAAGAAATAAGATCAGAAGAGCAAGAGCATGTATTTCCTAGCTGAGTCAACTTCCTCTAAGCATCCTTTCCAGGGGCCCCACAAGACATTCTTCTTTATATCTCTCTGGGCACACCTCATTAACACCTAGTTGCAAGAGAAGCCTGGAAACAGAGTTCTTTAGTTGGAGGCATTGCTATCCTGAGCAGGACTGAGCAGGAAGGGGAGAGTGGGCAGTGTGTGTGGCAGTGGCCAGTGTCTCACATCAGCAGTTGGCAAAGGCTGGCCATATTGAGTGTTCCTTGCCAAGTTTTCATTCATAATCTAGGGGTGTCTGGGTGGCTCAGTTGGTTAAGCATCCAACTCTTAAATTCAAGTCAAGTCATGATCTCACAGTTCATGAGATGGAGCCCCACATCAGGCTCATGCTGACAGCACAAAGCCTGCTTGGGATTCTCTTTCTCCCTTTATCTATTCCCCTGCGCATACACGCTCTTTCTCTCTCCCTCCCTTCCTCCCTCCTTCTCTCTCTCTGCCTCTCTCTCAAAAAGTATTTTTTAAAAAATCTAAACAGTAATATGAACTGAGTCAAACCTGTTTTCAAGTTAGAATCAAATCTTATTTTCTTTCATATTCATTTGCTTACTCATTCAGTTCATTTCCAGACAGTGGAAATCTGTTTAGATCCCAGCTTTAGTGCTTTTATTTGTAGTGATGAGGTTGTTAGTAGAAGTCCTGTTTTGTAGTAAGCAAAACTGCTATGAGGGAAAATCAAGTTTCTCGACAGCATTTGTGAAAACTCACTAGCCCTCTTTGTCACTTATAAAACTTTGCTGGTTAATCTCCGTTGATCATGACCCTTCTCTGTGGTAGCTCTCCATGGCCTGTCAGGTAACACCCAAGCTCCTTTGTCAATGTTCACAACCTTCACCCCTGCTCCCTACCTACCTTTCTAAACCACTGCATTATAACGAAGTCAAACAGTCATCTCATTTTTACCATAATATTTTTTCATCATGATCTTCCTATTTTATATTGTCCAGATCCTATCCATTCTTTGGGGGTTCATGCTCACAGGCTATTTACACTTACCTCAGATATTTTGGTCTACATGTCTTTCAGAACAATAACAGTTATTATTTAATGAACTCTAACTATATGTCAAATACTGTTGTAAGGGTTTAATGTTTGAATTCATTTAATCCTCATAAAAATTCTATGAGGAAGATACTGTTGTCATACCCATTTTAGAAATAACTGAGGCACATAGAGGTACAGTAGTTTTCCTAAGGCCTGATCCAAGATTCTGACTTAGGCTTTCTGGTTTCAGAATTCATTTATGCTGTAGCATCTCATATTCTTAATTGTATTTTAATTATGTACTTATTTACCAATAACTAGTTTGGACATTTCTTTTTTTCATTTTCCACAGGAGCTAGTGTTTCTACAGAAGAAACACTATCCTCAATAAATATTTGTTGACTGAATTAAAAAATGTATTAACAGATGGCAAGGAAATTAGATCTCAACCCAGGTTTGTTTGCTTGATTTTTCTTTTTAACACTGAACAGCAAACATGTAACATTTCTAGTAAACTTGCAAAATAAAGTGTTTTGATTTAAAAGAAAAATCTTGTGGACCAACGAATTTGTACAAATGAGATTTAAAACAGAAATTGGGGCATCTGGGTGCCTCAGACAGTTGAGTGTCTGGCTCTTGATTTCAGCTCAAGTCACGATCCCAACGGTTATGGGATTGAACCCTATGTTGGGCTCCATGTTGGAGCATGCTTAAGATTCTCTCTCCCCATCTGCCCCTCTCTCTTTCTTCTGCATGCGTGCACACTCTCTCTTTCTTAAGATAGATAAATGAGAGAGAGAGAGAGAGAAATTCTCTCGCCTGTGCCAAAAATGTAAGTGTAGAAGTTTGGCAAGTTAAAACCAGTTTTGTTTTTGGTATTAAGGGAACATGCTCACACCTCAATACAACTTGGCCTTGATAAGCAAATGGTCTTGGTAGGGATTATTGCCATAAGACCACCTGATTGTGTTTGTTATGTTGTAACTGGGGCTCACAGGTGCAAGAAAAGCACCTGTCTTCAAATATAGCAGGTTTGGCCATTGCTGCTGACAAAATCCAAAGGCCCAGAGACCTGTAGTGTAGTGGCGAAACATGAGAGGAATTTATTTCAGTGAGGCCAACACCAGGAAGACAGGGCACTAATGTCTCAAACTGCCTCTGAAGTACTGAAAATACTTACTGGTTTATATAAGTATGGAAAGTATGGAACAAAGGTCAGTGGGTACAGAGCTGGGCAGTAAAGGTCAGGTCGATCATGGTCTTCAGATCAGTCATGTGGGGTCTTGTTGGCTGTCTGGGGAGTTATTACTTGAGGGGGTAATTTCATTTCCTATCACAAGATGCTTTGGACATCCGGTCTTTTGCTGGAGTTCAAAGATAAGAAAACTTAATCAGTTAGAAAGTACTGACTGAGGTAAAAATGGAGGTAAAGTCCTTTTTCAGTGTAATCTCATGATGACAAAGGGACAACCCAGGAAGTCACTTACTTTCATTGAGTTAGTTGTAGTTATAAAGTATCTCTTAGTATCTCATGTCTGGCTGAGTCTCCATGATGTATTCTGTCCTGTTCCACGGTAGTAAAACTTAAAAAACGTGCATGTTTTCTTGCCTTCTGTCAAGAGAGTAAACAGGAGTTTCTTACTGGGTAAGTCAAACTAACACAGAAAGCATTTGTTGACTATTAAAAAAAAAAAAAAAAAGAGCCTGCTATTTTACCAGCAAAATGAGTTTATTTGGGGAAAGATTGTAATTTGAGACAAGCTGACTATGGCAAACAAGCAAGTGTGGAGAACAAAGAAGGACTTGCTTGTATGAAAGAAAGGAGACATCCAGGAGGGGCTGTTTCAAAGAGTTCCCGGGGGTGACAGCTTCTACTGGCTGAGTGTGGCAGTTCCTCATTGGCTGAGCGGTTGTTGGGCAAGGAGAAATTCTTCCTCCTGCTGGAGTATGTAAAGTATGCTGCCTCTAGGGTGCCTGAATGGCTCAGTCAGTTAAGCATCAGATGGGTGGGTCATGATCTCACTGTAGGTGGGTTCAAGCCCCACATCAGGCTCTGTGCTGACAGCTCAGAGCCTGGAAACTGCTTCAGAGTCTGTGTCTCCCTCTCTCTCTCTCTGCCCCTCCCCCACTCATACTCTGTCTCTCTCAAAAATAAATAAAACAGTAAAAACATTTTTTAAGTAAGCTTCTCCTGTTAGGGATGTGAGTGGTTGTGCGTGAGAGCTCCCCCTTCAGGGCTTTCTGACATTTTAAATGAGATTTCCTCTATTTTCACAAAAACCCTAATAATAGTTTCTTTGAGGCTATTTTTTGATGATGATGAAACTGTTAACACTGTCATATGTTTGATTTTATTCTTGCATCAAAAACAGACTATGTGTCTTCCAGGCAGATGGTACAAGTGTAGAATTGACTTAGTTACTTGCATACTAGATGCTTTGTTAGTAAATCAGGCTCTGTAGAAAACCAGTTAGAATTCACAATTTCAGGATGAAAATCAATACGTATGTAGATAGAATATAAGTTACAAACTACCATTCAAAAAATGTATATTCATCCAAAGTGGAAGGTAGAACCTAGGCAATGACACTAAAGGTTAGCTAAATTTATATTTATTTTCTTGCTTTTATAACTTGGTTGTTGATTTATTATTTCATAATCATCAACATGTTCTTAAGTCTGAATTTCTTTATTGTGCTAGAATTTCAAATTATCTTTCATAAACCACAAGTACTTCCAAATCAAATTTCCTGCTAGTTACCATTGCACACTTAAGTACAAAATTAGTAAATTGAAAGTTTGCATTATTTGTTTCCTACACACATATACTTTGATTTGGAATTTTTCCAGATTGTAATGGTTAAGGTGAAAACGTAGTTAAAGATTCCAGAGCCCATTAAAAGATTCACCACTCAAAATCCGATTTTTTTTCCTATGAAGTGAAATTGTCTTCAAGCACCCAGAGATGAGTTCAGATACCAAAGGACATATAAATATAACCAGAAGGGGCGCCTGGGTGGCTTAGTCGGTTAAGCGTCCGTCTGACTTTCGCTTAGGTCGTGATCTCGCGGTTCGTGGGTTCGGGCCCCGTGTCGGGCTCTGTGCTGACTGCCGGCTCAGAGCCTGGAGCCTGTTTCAGTCTGTGACTCCCTCTCTCTCTGACCCTCCCCTGCTCACGCTGTCTCTCTCTCTCCTAGAAATAAATAAAAAAAAAAACCTTAAAAAAATTTTTTTAAATAAATAAATAAATAAATAAATAAATATAACCAGAAATCTCACTTTTAGCTGAGAAGTTGATATGTCACGTGATAATAGGAAAAGAGAATAAAGATGATCAGTTTTAACGGCCATATCATTGTTGCCTTTTAAATTCTTTAGCTTTAGTTTGTATTTGCCTGTATAAATGAACTAACTAGAGTTTGTCCACTCTCCATGGGTATATACTTTCTGTTTATTGTGGAAAATAGTTTATGTACATCCCTATTGGCAGACTTTTTGAGATATAAATATGCATGATTGCATATTTTATTGGTTATGCTAATTGTTTCAGATACGTATTACTGGCACTACCTTAATGAGGGAGATTCAGGGAAACCTCTCTAAGGATGCAACATTTGAGCTGGACCTAAATCCTATAAATTGATGAGATATACAAGTTATGACAGTTCAGAAGGGGGAAGCTGTGGCTATCAATCCTACACAAAAAGTGGAAAGAAATTAGAAATGATTAGAAGGAATAAACAAAAGAGAGTATAAAATGGCTAAGTCATCACCTTATTAAACTGACTTTCAAGGACCAAACTTGTTAATCAATGACCTAAAAACTGGATATTTTCCAATTAGAAGGCTCTGAGTCCTGTTAGCAAGTATATTTCAGTAGCTGCCACTCCGTGGGGAAGAAGATCCTAGTGGTACAAAGGATAATTGGTCCCTTCCTAAGCAGGTGTTTATGGATTAATTTGATTCTTAAATCACTCAGCTCTTCCAATTTTTCCAAGAATTTGCAGTGTTGTGAAATTTTAGTTCTAATAGAAAACCAAGATAACATAGAGCAGCCCTTGACCATTTGTTAGGTAGTAATTTGGGAATACTAATGTCAGTGCTGTTAATATTAAAAATAAAAACTGCCAGTTATTTTACCAGTAAAACCTGGGTTTATTTTGGAATAAAAGAAAATTGCAATCTAGGACAAACAAGCTACAGAAAAACCGGGCAACAAAGGAGAGGTATGCTTTGTTAGGAAGGGTGTTATAAACTAAAGTCAATTGGAACAACCTAGGAGTTGGAAGCATAGTGGCTTTTCATTGTTTGAGCTGTTGGAGTTAGTGGAGGGAAATAAAGAAAGCCTCTCTTTCTCAACTGGAATAGTAGAGTAGTGTTCACTTGCAAGGTCAACTCCATCTATTTCTGTTGGTTATGAAGTTGACCAGGAGTGGTTGCCTGAGTCCTGCTCCGGCAGGGTCCAGGGGTCCCTGAAGGATGGACGGTGTCAGCGAGGGAGGGATGAGAGAGGCACTAGATTCTTTCTGGTCACCAGCCAGGCTTCTACGCACTGTCTGAGACTCAACTTTATTTTATGATTTAGTGTTTGAGGGACGGCACAGAAGTGGCATTCTGATGATAAATTCTTTTATCAGTAAAAACTTTCCAGAACCCTGACATGCACAGGTGTATGGAGAACAGCCCAGCAGTGGCATTAGCATATAGTAAAGGCAAAAGTTAGTTCTTTGTGAGCAGGAGTCAATAGCCTGTTTACTGTTTAATGGGAGGTATTAAGAAAAACAGGTCTTTCACTCAGAATACCTATCAGCAAGGTGCCTTGGGGGGCGATGCACAAGCAGAAACAATTGAGTGGGGGTGGATATTCGCCATCTGACCATAAGAGTCCGTGCAACTTGCCTTAACCTCACAAGAAGTTTTTCTCAACTTAGTGAGTTCAGAAACAGCTCCCAACAGTGGTTGTGTCAGTGAGCCATCTTGCTCCAACTGTAGACTCTAACAGATAAAACCAGAAATAGACAAGACCACTTAACATATGCTCTAACTGAAACCCTTTTTTCTTATTGTTCTGTTTTTTTGGTCACACATTTCTTGATGCATTGACGAAGACATATTGCAATGACCGTAACATTACAGCCAACAGACCAGAAAAGCTCTGATAGCAACAGAATGCCTAGAAGACCACACTCAGCACATCCCTTTCCCTGCCCTTGATCATAGGCTGAACACACACCGACACCACTCCCCCCCGACCCATGATCACAGGTCCCCTGCCTACTGTCTTGCATGTACTCTTGCCCCCACCCTTTTCCTTATAAAACTCTAGGTGTCCCTTGTGGGGATGAGCACTGAGTGTTATGTGGAAACTAATTTGACAATAAACTATTTGTAAAAAAAAAAAAAAAAAAAAACTCTAGGTGTCCGTCTTGCCAGCAGAGGTTGGTTGTTAAGGCTTGAGCCTGCCATGTTCCCTGGCTGCCAGAACCTGAAACAAATTTCTCCCTTTCTCTTTTTCAAGCACTCATCTTGTGAACTATTGCCTTCTCTTGCAGTGGCTTTGTTCGAGTTTGTTCAGCAACAGTGTTGGCAAACCCACCCAGGAGCCGTGCTTTCAATTTGTTCAGCCTCCTCAGGATCCCCGGAACAGAGCAGTTAGCCACACAGTGCACAAGGGCTCACCCTTTCAAATCCTGAGTTAGCGGCTATGATAGATGGTTTAGTAACAGTAGGACACGGTGCCCAGTGCCAAAACCTCCTGACTCCATTTTAGTGAGGATTCCCATTACTCATTTTCAGTGTTCAATGATGATAAGTTAGTGTTTACAAGAAGTTGTGGGCCCGGGTTATCTCTCAGGCTATCTGTGGGTGTGAGTGTTTAATTTCTGTGAGTTGATTCACTCTCTACCTGGTTACAACTACCTTTTAACAGAAGCTTATAAGGATATTTGAGAGAGATCCTCTGTGTTTGCGAATTTTAATCTACTTTTGTAATTAGTGCTACTTTGGTGTTTCTCTGTAGGTCATGAAGATATGGCATGGTGCCAAGGTAAATGAATTGGCAAATTTGGGAGAAAGAAAAAGGAGGTTGTTGGTATTCTTACTTTACCTTTTTGTAACTGTTTGAATATTGTGATATATGTAAGAAATATATTTGGGGGGCGCTCACTCAGGTAAGCATTCCACTTCAACTCAGGTCATGATCTCACAGTTTGTCAGTTTGAGCTCCACATTGGGCTCTGTGCTGACAGCTTGGAGCCTGCTTGGGATTCTGTCTCTATCTCTCTGCCCCTCCCCCACTTGCTCTCTATCTCTCTCTAAATAAATTTTTAAAAAACTTGAAAAAAAAAAAAAAGATGGTTATCTAGGGGCACCTAGGTGGCTCAGTTAGTTAAGCATCTGACTCTTGATTTTGGCTCAGGTCATGAGATCCAGCTTCGTGTTGAGCTCTGTGCAGCCTGCTTAAGATTGTCTCTCCCTCTTCTTCAGCCCCTCTCCCCAGTCATGTTCTCTCTTTCTCTCAAAGTAAATAAATAAACAAACAAAATAAAGATCGTTACCTAAAGTGGAGGCAGTCTTGTGGGACAGAGCCCTTAACCTGTCGGTTCTAACACGTCTCCATGTACATGGTGTCAGAATTGAGTTAAATGCTTAGTGGTGTTGGAAAAAACACATATCAGAAACAAGCACTTGTGGTCTTCTCATTGTCCTAGTATTGTTCTGATTTGAAAGATTTGCATTATTGACCGAAGAGATAAAATCAGTAGTCAACTGATGGAACATTTTAGTGCTTGCTGTTACTTAGCACTATTAGACAGTGTATGGAAAAAGAGATTAGTTGAATTGTTTCTCACCCGTTAAGAGGACTTCTCCTTTGGGTGTTTGTGATGAGTAAATTGGCGCCAGATTATGGAGACAGTTGTGTGCTGGTTTGAGTGATTTGAAATTAAGCTTGTTTTGCAAAGTGAAGGCTGGTGATGTGAACATTTTAGCGTTCAAGAGTGGATGGTCAAGAAAGAATTCTTGAGGCATCTTTGCAAAAAGCATGGTTTGATTGAAGCATGGGGACAGGACGCATGGGCAGAAAGAGGTGCACTGGGGTTGTGAGCAGTGACTGATTATATACTTTCATGTTGGGAGGGGGTTAGGGATAGTATTAAGTCCCTAAGGAATTTGGAAGTAAGTTTTCCAGTACCTTAAGGGGCTTGCTGTTAGGAAATTGTCATTTGCTACTGTCTAATAAGACCTTAGTCATGAGACTCTTAGATGTGTATAAGTGGGCCTTTTGCTTGGAGGATGATTGCTAACATTATTTTGNTGGAGGTTGGGCTAATGTTAAGCTAAGGTTACCTTTTGCCCTTAGCAAAGTATTAACATCAAGGCAGTTGAGCTCCTAGAGGAAGGTCATTCTGCCTGTGTCAAGGACTTGTCAATAAGCTGTAAATTGTAAGGAAATTTAATTTTTTTCTTTTGCCTTTGTTCTCACATCAGCTGGGAACCAGGTTACATAAGTTAAGATCAAGGGTGGCATTTCCAAGAAGTGAGTAGTCAAGAGTTTTAAATGCCACTGAGAAGTAAAGTTAAAAGAAATGAAAAATTAGAGTCATCACAATTGAATCTTTAGTTGCTCTCACAAACATCCCTAAAGAATACACTGAAACACATTATTTGGGGCTGAATGTTTTCGAAGCCCTCATTGGACTTTCTTCTGTAGCTTTTTATGAACCAGGCCCTATAACATAGAGATGCATGAAATGGGAATCAGAATTAATTGAGATGTAAGATTTCCTACTGATTTAAAGTTTATTAGCTCTGACATAGTAGTAGGCATATATCCACAGTCTGCTTCAGCTTCCTTTTCTGAAATGTGGTTTGAGCACAAATGAGAAAGCTAAACTAGCTATCAATGACATTTAGGAAAAGCAGGACAGAATCTTATAAGGCATTTGGGAGAATTGCCTTTTTGGTATGCATTTTTTTCCCCTTAAATGAATAGTTTCTCTGTTAATTAGGCACCAGTGTAAAATTTAGATTAATCTTAAATTTGTACTTTTACAACTACTGCTACCACTAACTGAAATCTCCTCTTGAAATAGTTCGGCCGGCTGTCATTTACTTTGTTAAGCCTTTTCTAGATTCCCCCAGGCATTCAGCCACTTCCTCTTCTGTGCTCTGCAAATCAGGTTATGTTATAATGATCTGTTTACAGCTCTCTTTTTCCCTATTAAACTGTCAGTTCCAAGCTGTAATGGCCTTAAGAGGAGGGACCTTATTCCCTCTTTATCCCTGTGGAAGTCCTTCTGTAAGCTGTGAGGGGGTGAGGGGGAGGCCTGAGCCTCCCAGGTTCTAGAGAAGTTGCGCAGGGTGATGGTAACTTCATAAACCAAACACTTGGTCGATTTGGTAGCTCTCAGTATTCTTGTTAATCTTCCAGAATCTTGACAGATCTCTGCTGCTGCACTGTTAGCGTTTTCTCCCTGGCAGCCATATGCAGAACCACCATGCCACTGTGATTCTACAAACATATTACAGAAATGTCTGCCATTGTGTACGACAATTTTATAGCATACACAACCATGAATACACCTAAACCAAATCTGCTAGAATAATATAAAATTTCCTTCTTAGTATTTCTAGAGATGATTTGTTAACAAGTAGCCTGATAATGAGAATAGCTGAAGACTTCGTTATATAATGAAAGGTCAGTTTGGTTTGGGAATAGAGCTGTAATAAGTTTAATATATTTCAGTCTCCATATATTTTGTTTATAGGTTATTACTATTTAAAAGGGGCTCTGGAACTTTTAGAACTGTGAGAAAAGTGGTTGGCTTTGATGTTTTCAAGAATGGGTTTTGTTTTCTTTCTTTGTGTGAAAAGTTTAAATTTAATTGAGACCAGCAAAACCTTCACTTTGAAAAAATGGGAAAGATCATGAATCACTACTTTTCTAAAACATATGCAAACCCTTCTGGTTATAGCAAACTGTGTTGGCTTGCTTGTCTATATTTCAAGCTACATGATGAAACAATTTTGTTTTCTCAACTTGAGATGCTATTTTTAATTTTTGCTGTAGCAGTTTCATATGAAAGGAGTGTTTTCAGCACCAGTTACGTTACATGCTAGATTTAGTTGTAAGACAACTCACACTGAGGTCACTGAATGTTTTTATGTCATTACCATTCTAACACGGTATTTACAACATGTTTTATAAAATGGTTTGTTCATGTACTCCATTAAGAAATCCCCATTTTGGGCAAAGGATATGAAATGCAGAACAAATGTGATTGGCCCTTAAATATGAGATAACAATTAAACACTTAACTTTATGGTAAGCACCATTTCAATTCTTAGAACGATTTTCCTCAGACATTTCTCATAAAAATCCCATGAAGATTAAATTGTTACCTGTATTTTCTATATAAGCAAATGGAGGTGTGGAGAAGTAATTTGCCTGTGCCCAGAGAACTGTTGAGGGAAAAGAGCTTGACTACTGTCTCTGACTCCAGGGCCAGGTGCTAATGACCATGAAGCTGGACCACTTCCTGTGAGGATGGACATACAAAGACTTGACCTCACTTGTAGTTAAAACACAGGCACTCACACATAATTAGAGCTTTGGGATGGCATGTATTTTCTATTAGGTTTGTAAAAAAGAAAAGTAATTGTCAATACCCAGTTTGTGGGGAAAGGAGAAACCAAATGCATTGAGATACAAATACAAATTGATACCCCTTTTTGGAGGACAAAGCATGTATATGTTGGAAGTATGCACATGATTTGACCTGTTTACCCACTTCTAAGAATTATCCTGTGCAGCTAAACACGAAGATGTCTGGACAGTTACAGAACTGTGTATAATAATAATTAATAATAAAGTGTTCAGTAGGAATCAGGTTTACATAATTATGATGGATGACCATCAAAAAAGGAAAAGTTAAGAGTATATTTAATGACATGGGAAACTGTCCACGGCATATTGTTGGATGAAAAAAGCGGGTTGCAGACAACACATAGTTTGATTTTCTTTTGTTGAAACATGTATACATAGACAAACTCTGGTCTACCAGAATGTAAACAACTGGTATCTTGGCTGCTAGACAATATAATTTAGTGATCAAATACAAAAGCAATAGAGACACCCTTATCTGGGTTTGAATCCTGCTCTGTCGCTTAATAGCACTATTCCATAGCTAGTCTGGGTCTCAACATTCTTTAGTAAAATGAAGAACTTCTATTGTTGGGTTATGAGGCCCAGATGAGTTTGTAAAGTGATTGACACAGTAAATGATCAATAAATCTAAGCAGCTATTATCATTTCTGGGTAGTGGAACACCAGGTAATTTTAGCTTTCTTTATGCCTTTTATTGCTTGAATTTTTGAAATAAGTATGTATCAACTTTGGAAACAACAAAAAATGGTTTTAGAGGAGTCGTTTAAATTGGTATGCTTACAGTTTTAACAGGAAATGTCTATTTATTTTGAGCTAAGGTTATTTAAAATTACTCACGGAATGTTTTCTTCAAGAGCTGTTTGCAACCATATATGCTGATACTTTACGCTATGCTGTATGCCAACTTTAAAGAGAATTGAAATCATATTTCACTCTTATGGCTGGAAGGCATGCATAATCACAACAGATTCTTCCTGGAGAAGCTGCCTGAATTTGTGGCTGCAATGACATGTTGGTGTGTGACGTCAGTCTGGTGTCAGACTTGCAGAGTGGCAGACCAGCCTGACAGCCACAGTGCATTTCTTTAGTGCTTAGTCCCCACAGTGCTCATTTGGGAGCAGCTCAAAGACAAAAGGAGTTGAGTCTGATTTTTATTCTAGTATCCTTTTTTTGCCTGTAGTTGAATGTCTGTTCACAAATGTGATTTTGATGAAGACCGGTGAGTAATTCTTGTTACGTCTATGTATGAATAATAAATAAGTTATGGCTAAATGAGCATTAGGACTTTTTTCTCAGTTAACGATCCTGTGGTAAATAATCTTTGTAGCCTTAGTGCCAGGCACGGTGCTCAGTGCAAAAAATTGACATATTATAAATATTTCTATAACCAAAGTGTTGTGTTTTTGTAAAAATGTGAATACTGTACATGATTAGATTTTCAAATGTCTTGGGCATTTTAAAATGTAATCTTCCTTAGTCTCTCCTTAACTTTAAGCCACATAAATGTATAGTAGTTGCATATTGCTTTAAAGCCCTATGATTTTCATTAAAATTTTTAAATTTATCTTGTCTATTTTTTAACTTACTTGGAAGAGAAATATATATATATTTTCCCCCTTAAAGAGAACTAAATGAATAATTCTCAGAAATTCCTGTAGAGATGTTAACAATATTCATTACATAATGTTTCTATTAGAATGTATATTAATACTAACTTAACTAATAACAGCTTGTTGAAGCTGCTTATATTTATTTAAGTTTTCGATTATTTGGGCTGTTTCAGTAATGTGATTCAAAACAGGAATCTTCATTAACCTAAAATTTGAAAGCAATATAATGGTAGGAGATTATTATAGACAATATGGCATTTAAAGAAATAAAGTTACTACTGCAATTGGCTTTAAAGGCTGGACAACATGCCTCTAAAGATTTATTTCTTACTAACAGTATTCATGTTTCTTTGCATTTCACTATGTATTTTGATTTAGTTGTTTTGAAACCATTAATTTAAGGAGTAGATTAGACTGAGCAAGACTTTTTTGTTTGTAGCTACTTTGCTTATAACTTTCTTCTCCACTGTGAGGAGATAAATAATGTTATTTTAATTTCATACTATTTATATAGTACAGCCTGAAGCCTTTAAAGTCTTTTATATCTTGCCGTTTTTGGTATAATTCTTTTTATGTGGGTTTATTAGCAGCCTTGTGATTTCAAGGTTTTTTAGAATTCTCAAAATTTACTCTTAAAGAACAGGCACTGTCTGTTTTTAAGTCTAGTTGAAGCAAGGGCAATATGGAAATTCTTAACATTTTAAATATTTTCACATCAATTTTCTGAAACAGTAAGGCGCCTCATACACATTTTTTGTGTGAATTACATAAGTATTGAAAGGAAATTATCTAAGTCATCTTTTTATATGTGAATGTGCAGAAATATCAAATTTGAGGAATTTGCAATAACTACCTCATGTATGACTCCTAGTACATTATACTTCTATATTTTGAAGCGTAGAAATACGGAAGTAGGGGCTCATGTTCATTTTATTTGACTTGACGGCCTTAATTCAAGATTCAGTTTTTCCCTTGAGTTGGCTTTTTCCCAAACCAGAAAATTTAAGTATATGGAGAACTCATGAATATTTTTATTGTCTTTGAAGTTTTATCTCGAATCCATGTAAAATATTTTAACATAGTTTTAAAAGAGCCTATATTTTAAACTTAATCATAAAGTTACTGTAGTCACAATGAATTGTAATATATTCAGTATACATGTTTAAACAAAGATGTTTTTGAGGCGTTATGACATCAGAGGTCATTGGCCTAAAAGCTGCTAAAGTTGAAGTGAAGGGAAGTTACTTAAACTTCTTTGTATTAACAGGAAATTAACTCTGGCCAAAAAGAAGGGGGGCTGGGGAAGATGAGCTGAGCTGCAGGGGCAAGTAACCTGAAATTGACATAAAAGTTTTACTGAAGTCCAAAGCAGTAGAGAATAAAGCGCTTGTCTGTTTTCTAATGAATAGCTATACTTTAAGGAACTCTTTCAACCAGTATTGAAGCCTGATGGAAAATATAATTGTGCCATTCTTTAAATTTGAAATTTAGCTTAGTAAAACTCAGATGAAATCATATTCTTTAAGTTACTAATAGTCTTAAACTGTATATTTGTTTTCTAGGGGCATACAGTACAAAATCTTGCACATAATCGATGCCTAATAAATATTTGACCATGAGCAAGTGAATTGATTAAGCATGTTAAATGAATGAGGAGACTCCCATGATCTTTGTATTGGAGAGATTTCATTTTCACTGTGATAATGAAAACCTACTCATTAGCAAACCAACTAGTAGGGTACTGTGACCTGTACTTTGTTAGAAGGAACTGAATCTCTGGAGTATAGTACCTGCTGTGTCCATGGCCAGCAGTGGTCACTGGATTTCATTGGTGGCTCCAGTTTATCCATCTCTGCTGTAGGAAGTGGGCCTTACCCTGATATTCTGGGTCAGATTTCTATCCCACCTCATCTGTACGTGAGAAAATTCTCAGTACTCAGGGATAATGATTTGTTGACTAAAGGGAGCCTAATTAAGTGCTGTGTGCATCACAAGTGCATTGAACCTTTTCAGAGTTATATAAAATATATTTGCTCCTAGGAGTGGAGGAAAATACATTGCTTCAAAACTTATATAGTAAATGTTTTATGTGTAAGTATGTTGTTACTCAAATACTAGATTTTCTGCCCCATTTCTGTATCCCTCTTTTCAGTCTGTGCTACACTCTCACCACATCTGACTAACTACTCTTGCTTGATCCTGAGGTTCAGTTCAAACGGCAGCCACTTCTGTGACATCTTCCCTGCTCTTCCCCTTCCTAAGCAAGATCAATCCCTAACTGGCCTCCCCTTTGTATTTTAATTATTGTTATATTACTCTTCCTGTTTGTTTATTTATAGTATCATTAAAGGTATGTCACTAGTGCCTGTGTCGTATTGAATGACATATTTAAGTTACACAAAAATATAGCTGTTTTGAAAGAAAAGCTATCTTTTTTGTGTGTTTGTTTATAAAATTTTTGTTTCATAGAAGTATCATTTGCCTTCATAGTAGTAACTACCTTTTTGTTTGTGAGGTGATTTTTCAGATAAAGCTCTTGCAGTATTAAAATGATGAAACACTGTACAGTGAAGAAGAGTAAAATTCAGTGACTACTGATTTTTTTTTTCCTGTTTGAATTGAGCTATTCTGTCAGTTTGACTATTGGGAAAAATGTCTCACCTCCAGTAAAATAACTGAATCTTTTTTGAAATCATGTGGTTCTTTATTTGCAGGTTAGAATTAGGTTAACTTCTTTTTTTTAATGTTTATATTTCTTTTTGAGACAGAGAGAAAGAGAACATGAGTTGCAGAGGGGCAGAGAGAGAGTGAGACACAGAATCCGAAGCAGGCTCCAGGCTCTGAGCTGTTAGCACAGAGCCCGAAGCAGAGCTTGAAGTCATCAACCACGAGATCATGACCTGAGACAAAGTCTCACGCTCAACCAAGTGAGCCACCCATGTGACCCTAGAATTAGGTTAACTTTTTAAAGTGGTATATAACCACACACAGAAGAGCTAGTGCTTAAATTCAACTTTTTCTAATTTGTTGTTTGCTTCCTTACCAATGATAGTAAAACTTCTACATAATGCATGTTACAATAAGACATTAGTAACTAGCATTCGTTAGCGAGTAGTAGAGTTGTCTGAATTAATGCAATTCTGTGTTTATATATATTGAGTATGGCATTGAATGCCACATTACATTTAAATGCTAAGAATATTCTTTTTTTTTTTTTTTTTTTTTTTTTTTTTTAAGTTTATTGGGGCACCTTGGTGACTCAGTCAGTTAAATGTCCAACTTTGGCTCAGGTCATGATCTCACAGTTCGTGAGATCTCAGCAGAGTTGGGCTTTGTGCTGACAGCTTGGAGCCTGGAACCTGCTTTGGATTCTGTGTCTCCCTCTCTCTCTCTGCCCCTTCCCCACTCGCACTCTTGTCAAAAAAATAAAACATTAAAAAAATTTTTAAAATAGTTTATTCATTTATTTTGAGAGAGAACACACAGGAGTTGGGGAGGAGCAGAGAAAGAGAGAAAATACCCAAGCAGGCTCTGCACTGTCAGCACTGAGCCCAACATGGGGCTCAATCTCATAACCGGGAGATTATGACCTAAGCCAAGATCTAGAGTTAGATGCCTAACTGACTGAGCCATTCAGGCGCCCCAAGAATATTCTGACTACTGTGATGTTTCTGAGTTGGAGCTTTGCTTAGTTTTATTTTAAAACTCCATTAGACTTCTGTAAATAAAACTTTTTTATACAAGTGGCTCTAATTTTTCATATAAGTATTCTTTTAAACTACTATAATATAACCTGTGATCATTTTTGTTCCCATATGTGGTTTTACAGTTGCTTTTTGTATAGATCATTCAACAGTAAACTTTAACCTTAAGTCAAATTATCAGGTTCCTCATTCATTGAATTATGGTCCTATATAAACCATTGTACTTCGCATTTAAGACAGAGTAGAGAAGATTTCTTGGGTGGCTCAGTTAAGCATCTGGCTTCAGTGCAGGTCATGATCTTGTGGTTCTGGGTTCAAGCCCTATATAGGGCTCTCAGCTGTCAGTACAAAGCCTGCTTCAGATACTGTCTCCCTGCTCCTCCCCTGCATGCATTCAGGTGCACGCATGCACTGTCTCTCTCTGTCTCTCTGTCTCTGCCTATCTCTCAGAAATAAACATTTTTCAAAAAAAGAAAAAAAGAGCAGAGAGCTAGCAACTTTGTAAAGCAAGGAAGTGACATCGTTTTACTTTTCAAGAACTCCCTCCTAGCACATTTCAA
Organism: Crocuta crocuta; assembly: GCF_008692635.1. Taxonomy (NCBI): domain Eukaryota; kingdom Metazoa; phylum Chordata; class Mammalia; order Carnivora; family Hyaenidae; genus Crocuta; species Crocuta crocuta. Next base: position 521,870 of record NW_027532276.1, read on the forward strand.
GTTTGGCTGCTATCTAGTGAGAACTTCATCAGGTCCAGGTAATGTATATTTGTGCTACCAAGTACTTTATTCTTTCAAAAGCCCTATTGCATAGGGTTTATTATTGTTGTTTGGGTTTGGGTTCCCATTTTACAAAAAGAATTTCAGGCTCAGTGAGGAGGGTGATCTAAATGGGAGAGAACCTAGTTAAAATGAGGTGAATTTGAATTCTGTTAACAGAGTCTTGGGGAGATAAAGGTGTAAACAAGGGCAGTGATGGAGATGTCTTTAGTTGTGTTTTCTCTGGGGTGATTTCTGGGTGACAACCAGAAATGTCACCTGATTCTTGAATGTTTGACAGGAAATTACTTTGGTGGGTTAGTGCGTACATTCGAAGAATCCTATTTCTGTTCTAACCATTAAGTGCCATTTAACCTTGCCATTTAAAGTCACTCAGATGACTTACAAGTGAAAGAATTATCAATTATTTTAGGTATAATTTTGCTTATAATGTATTTTATCAAGTGATCTAAAATGTAACCGTTCAATAACACTCAGATATGTGGCAATTATTAATGTAATAGGCACATTTTGTTTATAACTGGCATGGAGTTAATGGAATCATTCTTGGCATTACTTCCAAAATTATTTAAATCTATTCAAAAGTATTTATAGATTGTAAATGAACATGTTGGTTTTATTTAAGGTTTTGTTGAAAAGATAGATTAGAAATTATCTGCAAATAACCCAGAACCAAAACAGATGAATTTGTACGTGAGCCTAATATTTTTAATTTTTAATTTTTTTCTTTATTGTTCCTAGTTGATAATAATGCTTTCACCTTTGTACTTGTGCAGCATTGCATCATGTTCCTATTTTCCTACTGGGAAAAATAAGATACTCAGTTCCTATAGGGTATTTTTGTAAAACCCATGCTTTACAGTTATTTGCACTTAAATTTTTTGGTACCTGTAATGAGAAAATGTGCGGCAATGTTTATGATTATGCTGTGATAATTTTGTCTGAGTATCCAAGAGTGGAAAATGATTGTGAAGCCTTAGAGAATAGGAAGATGAAAAGAGATAGGAAGTCTAAAATTAAATTGGAACTGGGAAAGGTTTCATTATTGTGCTTCAGATAGATGTAGTCTTGGGGTGATGCTAGGCAGTAAGGCAGAAGGAGATGAGACGAGGAGTGGTGAGGGAGGCTGTGTGTCCCTGGTCTGTGGAAGAAGGGAAGGACCTCTGATGAAAGTATAGTGTTGTGTTGTGTTTTAGTACCACTGGACAGAAATGGAGAAGATACAGGGCAGAACTGAAAAGTCTCATTGGCTGGATAAGAGTCCAGGCAGTGGTAGCTGTTTAAAGTTGGGGATCTGTGGGGCGCCTGGGTGGCTTAGTCGGTTAAGCGTCCAACTTTCTCTTAGGTCATGATCTCGCGGTTCGTGGGTTCGAGTCCCACGTCGGGCTCTGTGCTGACTACCAGCTCAGAGCCTGGAGCCTGTTTCAGTCTGTGACTCCCTCTCTCTCTGACCCTCCCCTGCTCACTCTTTCTCTCTCCTAGAAATAATAAATTAAAAAAATTTAAAAAATAAATAAATAAACAAAAAATAAAGTTGGGGATCTGAAAAGGACACAGCTCTGGCCTTGGGGCCGCCTCTTCCCTACCTTGTCGCTGTGTGACTCATGACAGCTTTGTGAATGCTCTGAGCCTCAGTTTATGCATTTTGTAAAGTGAAGACAGTCATACCTCAGAGGGTTTATGTGAGGATCGATTGTCATGTTTTAAGCATGGGTGTGACAGCTGAATTTGTGAGCAGCACTCACTGTCCTGCCCAAGTGGTAGCGATGGTCCCGTTGCTGATTTTAGTACTTACTGCTGGGAGTGAGGATCAGCGAGGTATTCACACCTAAGAAATCCTTTCTTTTTAACCCCCAAGAAATAGGAGATGATCCACTTTGTAAATGATGAGAGGAGAAAGGAGAACGGAAGATAAAGGGTTAAGACCTTAAGGAGATGGTGGGTAAATGAATCACTGAGGTTTGAGCAGGATGTCTGGAAGCAGTTAGTTCTTAAGTTAAAGGCAAATGGCATTTAGAATGAAATGCGGGGAAAGGAAACATATACTTTTCATGTTTTGCAAAAAAAAAAAAAAAATTACAATCTTTTAGACTGCTAACTCAGTGGTTATTTCTTCACATACGGTTCAGGAATTGAGTCTCTCAAGAAAAAGCAGGGCACTTCTAGTGTTTTTCTTTTGTTCTTCTAACATTGCCTTTAACTGTGGGCACAGTTTTCCACGCCAGCATATTTTCAGTTTAAAAATTGCAGACATAGTCATTGTGGTAGTCAGATTTCAACATAGCATTTTCTCCTTTTTATTAAAAGAAAAAAATTAAAATAGTTATCTGTATAAAACATTAACAAACTTAACATGGAACCGTATTTTAAAAATTACTCTGCGCTACCATAGGACCAGTTGATTTAGTAACTAAGTCACAGCTGCAAACATGTTTTCAGAACCTAATATGTGACTGTTTGTATCTCAAAGTGATAAGGCTTTTTGATTTGTAGTGATAAAAGTTCTTCAATTTTAAAATAATCTGGAGAGTGGTATTGTCTGATAGGGTACTGAAACCAAGGACAAATTGAGAATGTACAATACTCTGTTTTGTGTTAAGTGGAAGGATACTAAAAAGTCATAAAGATACACATGAGCTGTTTGCTCTATAGTTTTCAGCCTAATTTGAGAAATAAATAGCCTCCATAGTTCCCACACCTCTTCCACCCTGCTCCCTTCTAACAACATTGTGAATATGTGGCACCTTTTATGGGTTGGGCCCTTGTAAATGTCCAAGTCATGATACTGGTTTCGCTGCCAAACCACTATGGTATCCTATTTTTCTTATACTAAATTAAATCCTTCTTTCTTCCCCATAAGGGAAACACATGATTCAGAGCAAATCACACAAACAGGTTTGCATCTGAGTTTAGTAAGAGACAACTAAGATCTCTTCTCTGGAACGGTTTTTTTACAACCACATACTTTTTGTGCACAGTGGATAAATCTTCACACATAAAACACTACTCAAGCTTGCTTTGTCTAATATATTATTACTCAGAAGAATTATATTGGTTGCTATTGACAATGTTAATAGCAATTTTGAGATTTCTTAAATTGAAAAACAATGGATTTTATGTATTAAGCAGTCATTGAAATTACGCATGAAACAAAAGCATTAAGACACACACACACACACACACACACACACACACACACACACAAGTATTCCCATAGGAGAAAATTGCAATACTAAGAAATATCCAGAACATTGCTATTAGTTGGCCAAAACATTAAAAAAAAATTCTGGGAACAACAGCAAAAATAGTGGGACTAAATCAAACTGAAAAGGTTTTGCACAACAAAATGAAAAGGCAATCTAATGGGGTGCTTGAGTGGCTCAGTCAGTTGAGTGTTTGACTTTTGGTTTCGACTCAGGTCACAATCTCACAGTTTATGGGTTTGAGCCCCACGTCGGGTTCTGCACTGATGATGCCAAGCCTGCTTGGGATTCCCTCTCTCCTTCTCTCTCTCTGTCTCCCTCCCTCGCCCTCCCTTGCTCACTCTCTATCTCAAAAATAAATAAATAAATAAACTTTTTTTTTTTTTAAAAAATGACAGTCTACCAGGTGGGAGGAAATATTTGCAAATCATATATATGCTAAGGAGTTAATACCCCAAATATATAAAGAACTTTTATAACCTAATAGCAACACAGACAATCCAATTTTTAAATCTTTTTTTCCTCTCTTTCTAAACCCATAATTTTATGAAATGTATATGAAATGTGCAATTTTGTGCATTTTATGCGTCTACTAAGTGTATGAAGGGAGGTGTTTCTTCAGCAATGTCATTGGCATCTTCCCTTATAAGTCTTCTGCTGAGGGAAGACGAGCAATGTGAACTCAACACAAAAATGCCTTGCTCCAATGACCCTGGAAAGGGACACAAATACCAGCCTCTTTTGTCTTCAGTGTGCTGCCATATAATTTAAATTATTCTTCATATAAAAAGCACCTGTCACTGAGACTTGACTCAAACCCAGTGAATTGCTCTGTTTCCACAACGAGGCTATAAGAAGTAATGTGGTTTATCAGCTTTTCTTGTTCCTGTTCGTGCAGGCTGCTAGAAAGCTCAGTACTGCTTACAATGATGCAGCTTCACCTAGATTTTCTACTACAGTTACCTACATGATGCATTATTTGGTTCATAAATACAAGATTTGAAAAGGAATAATGTAGAGTAATAAGTATATTCCATCTCCAGCAGACATGTCATTTTTAATTTGTTTATATAATTTGATAGAAACATAACATTTTATACACACTGATTTATTCACCTTAAGATCTTTTAAAACTAAATTATTATTGAAGGAAGTAGTTCTGTAGAGGCTGTAAATAAGCAGGTCTTGCATTATTCTTCTAGGTTATTAAATGATTACATGTCTGGTAATAAACAGTGAAGAAGGTATAATGCCAAAAAGCAAGTAATTTATGTTGCTGTTTGTCGATTTCTTGATATTTTCCTGAAAATGGAATTGATTCAGCCTTTTTATCTGGGCTCCTGATAGAGCATGATCTTCAGATTGAGCTAGTGAATATGCCCTATTTTCTTTGATCCTGAACTCTCCAGAATCGCTGAGTCAATTTTTTTCTTTTTTAAGTGTTGCTTGTCACTATTTAAGAATCTTCTCACATCCTGCCTTTGCTAGTGTAAAAACACAGCTAATCTTTCTTTGGAACTTTTATATTAGAATTACTTTTCTCTTCTGTCTTTTTGACGTATTAGGGGTAGGTATCTTTACCAGAAACATGAAAACCAAGAGAGATTACAACTTTATTCTTTTACAATAAATACTGAGTATAGTAGCCCCTTATCTGCAGAGGATACATTCTAAGATCCCTCAGTGGATGCCTGAAAGCACAAATAGTACTAAATCCTATATAATACTATGTTTTTTCCTACACATGCATACCTATGGTAAAGCTTAATTTATAAATTACACACAGTCAGAGCTCAACAATAACTAATAATAAAATAGAACAATTAGAGTCTACTGTAGTAAAAGTTACATGAATATGATCTCTAAAATATTTCATACTGTACTCACCCTTGTTCTTTTGATGATGTGAGATGATACAATGCCTGTGTGATGAGATGAAGTGAAGCGATTAACACAGGTATTATGACACAGCATTAGGGTACCAGTGACCTTCTGGGGATAGTTCAGAACGATCATCACTGCAGTTGACCCATGGGTAACGGAAACACAGAAAGCGGAAAACTGGGTGAGGGGGACCACTAGGTGGGTACTGTTTTAAACTTTTAACATAAACAGTTGACTGACCGGTAATTTAATGACCACGACATGCTGAAAATCCTGCTGTTCACAATAAATACAAGCCAGCAGCTATGGAGGACTTACTCTGTCCCAGGCCATGTTGATACTGCTCACCCTCTTAATCCTCATAATCATCTCCACTAGAACGTAAGTGTCATGAGGGCAAAGATTTTTATGTTTTGTTCACTGCTGTCCCCGATGCCTAGAGCAGCTCTGAAAAAATAACCAACCTGTGATACAGCTACTGGTACCAAGTAAAGGAAACTGAGGCATAGAAAGTTAAAGTAATTTAGATCTAGCTAATGAGTTGGGGAGCTGGGATTCAAGCCTAGGTGGTCTGGTAACAGAACCTGTGCTCTCTATTGCCATTATTTCCTGCTGCCTCTGTTGTCTCTAAAGAATTACAGAAACACAAAGAAAAAATAAATGTGGCTTATTCAGCAGAGTTAATTGTTAGAGGGCTATGGTGTTCTAGCATAGGCTTATATAACCTCACACTATTGACATTTTGGGCTCCATACTTTTTTCCTGTGGAAATCTTTCCTCTGCATTGTAAGACATTTAGCAGCATCCTGGCCTCTACCCACTAGATACCAGTCCCAGTTGTGACAGAAATATTACCAGACATTTCCACATGTCCCCTGGGAAATAAAATTCCTCCCAGCTGAGATCCACTGGTCTAGACTTAGGCATTAAAACATCACAGACAGGGACTGCTGGTGGCTCAGTCGGTGTGGATGCAGCATGCTGACTCTTGATATTGGAGTTGTGGGTTAGGGCCCCTATGTTGAGTGTAGAGATTACTAAAAAATAAAACCTTTAAGGGGTGCATGGGTTGCTCAAGTGCTTAAGCGTCCAGTTCTTGATTTCAACTTAGGTCATGATCTCACGGTTCGTGAAATTGAGTCCTGCTTTGGGCTCCGTGCTGACAGTGCAGCGCCTCCTTGGGATTCCTTCTCTTTCTCTCTCTATCTCTCTCTTTCTCTCTCTCAAAATAAATAAATAATTTATTTTATTTTATTTTTTTTTAAGATTTTTTTTTTAATATTTTTTATTTATTTCTAGGAGAGAGATAGAGAGATAGCGTGANTATTTTAAAAAATAAAATAAGTCTTAAAAAATAAAACATCACAGAATCCAAAAAGTATGAGTAGGTAAATACTGGGTGTCACATGTTTTAAGGTTAGGACTTAAGCTATGCCACAAGGAGTTCAAAGACAAGATGGGAATTAGTTTGTTCTGTGATCTTAAGAATATTTTATATGAAGACCTGAATTTTATCCCTTTTTTATAAGGATCCCTCTAGGAACACAAATTTATGTAACATCATACCTTTCCAGTACTTCCTTTTCATTCATGAAGAGCATAAAATCTCTGGCAAGGATTTTTAAAATGGCATCTTATCTATTAAAGCATCAGAATGTGTTTTTAGCAGCACAGGCGCATGTTAGTTTGGAACTAAGTGATACAGTCAATTTTGCTGTAACACAACATGTATGTTCCTAAAAATCACCTCACTGTGCAAAATCAGCTAATGAAAATGGGGCTTTTGGGGAAAAGGACTTTATTAGAAGACCACTCAAAAGCTTCCATTAATGACACTAAAACAACGATATAAAACTAGTAAAAGTGGTTGCACAATTTTACTGTTAAATGGTTAAGAAACACAAAAATACTACAGATACAACTTGCCTTGAAAAAGACCCACAGTTTGTGTGTGGAAGTGGACATTGGGGCAGTTTTAACTTGTGAGTTTTGGGAAGTTTTGGAAGTAGGGGAATCAGAAATTAGAAAGTTGTATCACTACATGTGAATGAGCATGTTGCATACACTAGGCAGTGAACTAAAGTGGTTGGCAGATGTTTGAGGTTGTGCAGTCGTATGATTGATGTGCTCTTGTGCACACAGACAGGACAGGATCACAGACAAGAGCATGCAGACACAATTGTGGAATTTTTGTGACTGATATTCAGAGTGTTCCCTAACATATGAATCACATTGGAGAATCCACTTCTCCAGTGTTACAACAGAACGGATAGTATTCCTGATCTGAATTTTGAGGCCCTTCCATAAAAGAAAACAACTTGTGGGCAACAAAAGGATAGCAGATGTAGGATGAAAACATACGCTTTGTAAACAATGCAAGGGACAGACTTTAGTAGAATTGAGGAAAGGCTGAGAATCACTGTCTTCCCTACCGTCCTTCCTGGTCCTAAGCAGACAGTCCTCCTTCATGCCAGAGACCGTGGCCTGACTTCATACTGAAACAGCGGGCCAGCCGCCTCCCACAGTGCCCAGTTGGTATATACGGATTACTGTCTGAATTCTACACATTAACAGAATGGTGGAGATTATTAAAGACCCATTTGGATTTAGTTTACAGTGCTTTCACTTACTGGCACTCAGTATTCATTTAACTCATATTTTTAGTTTCTGTGTATAATTTCAAAATTATGTGTACCCTTTCCATTACAAATGCCTTAAAATGCAATATTAGTATACAAAATGTAACTGCCAAAATAAAGAATGCTTTTGAAATTTAAAATAAATTTTTAAATATATAAAAATGCATATAAAAACATATTTGCCCAGGAGCAGAAAGGATTGACAGTCCTATCAGGTGATAGGAAATTAACACATTTGAACAGTTAAGATTTAAAAAATTTTTTTTAATGTTTATTTATTTTTGAGAGAAAGACAGAGTGTGAGTGGGGGAGGGACAGAGAGAGAAAAGAGGGAGACACAGAACTTTAAGCAGACTTTAGGATCCATGCTGTCAGCACAGAGCCCAACATGGGGCTTGAATTTACTGTGAGATCATGACCTGAGCCAAAGTCAGATGCTTAACTGACTGAGTCATCCAGGCATCCCAATTATAATTTGTTTTTAATGAAATAATTAGAAAATGTTACTGATTTTTCTGTTTGATAATTATGCTGTTTAAATTAGTTTTCAGGAGTCAGATTTTAGGAATATTGTATAAGACAGAACAAATGAATAAGCATTTGAGAGGACTTTTTTAAATTAATTAATTCATTTATTTGTTTTTTAAATTTATACCCAAGTTAGTTAGCTTATAATGCAATAATGATTTCAGGAATAGATTCCAGTGATTCATTCCCTATGTACAGTGCTTATCCCAACAAGTGTTTTCCTTAATGCCCCTTACCCATGTAACCCACCCCCTACCTACCCCTCACCCACAACCCCTTCAGCAACTCTCAATTTGTTCTCTTTGAGTCTCTTATGTTTTGTCCCCCTCCCTGTTTTTATATTATTTTTGGTTCCCTTCCCTTATGTTCATCTGTTTTGTATCTTAAATTCCTCATATGAGTTAAGTCATATGATATTTGTCTTTCTCTGACTGACTAATTTCACTTAGCATAATACTCTCCAGTTCCGTCCATGTTGTTGCAAATGGCAAGATTTCATTCTTTTTAATTGCCGGGTAATACTTCATTGTATATATATATATATATGCCACACCTTCTTTATCCGTTCATCTGTCGATGGACATTTGGGCTCTTTCCATACTTTGGCGATTGTTGAGATAGCACTGCTATAAACATTGGGCTGCATGTGTCCCCTTTGAAACAGCACACCTGTATCCCTTGGATAAATACCTAGTAGTGCAGTTGCTGGGTCATAGGATAGTTCTATTTTTAATTTTTTGAGGAACCTCCATACTCCAGAGTGGCTACACCAGTTTGCATTCCCACCAGCAGTGCAAAAGAGATCCCCTTTCTCCACATCCTTGCCAACATTTATTGTTGCTTCAGTTGTTAATGTTAGCCATTCTCACTGGTGTGAGGTGGTATCTCATTGTGGTTTTGATTTGTATTTCCCTGTTGAGTGATGTTGAGCATTTTTTCATGTGTCTGTTAGCCATCTGGATATCTTCTTTGGAGAAGTGTCTATTCATGTCTTTTGCTCATTTCTTTACTAGATTATTTGTTTTTTGGGTGTTGAGTTTGATAAGTTCTTTATAGAATTTGGATACTAACCCTTTATCTGATATGTCATTTGCAAATATCTTCCCCCATTCCATTGGTTGCCTTCTAGTTTTGCTGATTGTTTCCTTCGCTGTGCAGAAGCTTTTTATTTTGATGAGGTCCCAATAGTTGAGAGGACTTACTTATTTTATATTACAGTTATGCTTATGTAATGAGAAAGGTTATTTCTTTCATTAAAAAATATTATGGTCCTATCATTTTATTGCATTTCTGTATTGCACTTCGCATATAGTGTGTTTTCCACAAAGGAAGGTTTGTGGTAACCCTGGTTGTGTTAATCTGTTGGTACTGTTTTTCCAACAGCAGTTGCCCACTTCCCATCTCTATCACATTTTGGTAATTCTTGCAATTATTTCAAACTTTTTCATTATTCATTTCTTACGGTGATCTGTGATCAGTGACTGTGATTCATTAAAAGCGTAGATGATAAATAGCATCTTTTAGCAGTAAAGCATTTTAAGTTAAGATATGTACATTGTTTTTTTAGACATAATGTTTTTGTACACTTAATGTAAACATAACTTTTATATGCACTAGGAAACCAGAAAACTCATTTCTCACTTTATTGCAAAATTCACCTTCTTTCAGTGATCTGGAATGAAACCTTCAGTATCTCTAAAATATGCCTGTAAAAGACTTTTGTGTTAGTGTCCTTGTAGACTTCTTAGGAATTTTGTGTCCATATAATATCAACATTAAGTTAAAAAAATACATTGGGTGCTTTGAAGAAATAAAAGAAGAACATAAATTTATTCGTATTTCATATTGATTTTAGTCAGTGGTCTTTTAAGCTAGAACAGTAAGATTTTTATTTAGTTTTACTGTTTAAGACATTGTGCTCTTTGAAAAGTACTTGGATAATAAAAACATCAATTTCATTCAAAACAGCATCCACTTCTAGGGAAAAGAGTGTGCTCTTTTTTAACCATTTGTTATTTAGGTGTCCCCATTTCTTTCTGTCTTTGTCTGATGGGTACCTACATCCGTTCAGTACTCAGGGTGTCACAGTAGTCTCTCAGCCAGATAACTGTTGCAGAGACATGTTGTTACAATTTAGAGCTTTCAGAATTTTGGGATTGGAGTCCGCTGTATTCCTCCTGGGCCAGATGACATAGCCTGGGGAAATAATGCAGTATAACAGGGCTTGTTTGCTTTCTTTTTGCAGTATTGGGTTTTTATGGAAAAGATTTGTATATTTCTGTTCTATCTACCACTCAACCACCTCTGGCATTTTAATGCTTCCAAAGAGAGGTTTAAGAAAACAAAAGATGCTATCCTCCATTTTTTTTTTTATCATTAAGGTGTCCTAATCCCTATCCTTGATTACTTCCCCCCACCCTTTTCCTCCACACTTGTTTTATTCTGTTAAACATTACAATTTATATACCTCGACACATTCATGGTGCTCATCACATCTGGGTACTTCAGAATTTTCCACTTACCTGCAGAGGCTATACTTTCTTAGTTATTCTGTTACCAGTTTACTGCTATTACATAAACTGCTATCCCACATGAGACCTTAAGTTTCTACCACTGAACTCATGTACTTTAACATTTTTTTTATTGTTTATTTATTTTTGAGAGAGACAAAGCACGAGCAGGGGAGGGGCAGAGAGCAAGACACAGAATCTGAAGCAGGCTCCAGGCTCTGAGCTATCAGCACATATACCGATGTGGGGCTCAGACTCATGAACTGTAAGATCATGACTGTAGCCAGAGTTAGACACTTAACTGACTGAGTCATCAAGACACCCTACTCACATACTTTTTATGTAGTGAAAATATCCCTCCAAATAAATATTTAAACCCACCAAATCTTAATCTCTATTGTATAAAAACAAAACCAGCACAAAAAGCTGCTGATTTAGTAGTCCGATGTGCTTGTTAGACCAGTTATCTAAAGGAATAATAGAAATACATTGTATTCAATCAGTCATTCTACCCCCACAGTAGTCGATATGTATCTATTTTCTTATGGTTTTAGTTTTATTTAATGGATAATGTTTCAAGTACTACATTACCAATAAAAGCAATATTAATAAAAGTTAGGATATGGAAAAGGAATTTAAATACCTAAAATTTGCCAGAAAGTTTGTGGCTTGTGATTATAGACTTCCCAAAATACAGAGCACATTTAATAATCTTATAAGATTAACAAAGCAGTATTCAGTTACAGCATCTTGAAATTTTTCTCTGTAAGAAAAGTAAATGATAGATTTTCCTTATAGATCTTGCCTTATAGTATGTGACCCAAAGGGGAAAAAATTAATTTACGAATAATAATGTTATTTATTAGTTTAAAGTACACTTTTTCTGGCATCCATTATTTTTCGTTTAGATAAATAGGTTAGGAATTTTTTTTCTTCTCATTTCAAGAAGACAGCAGGAGACCTAATTTTATCATTCAGCCTAAAAAGAATAGTATTTCTTAGGCAAAGGTCTTTAGTGTCCAAGAAATAGCCGTCCTTAATTCAAAGCAATTTTTTTCTCAGCAAACATAACAAGTAGATTTTTCTTTTTTTCTGTTTATTGTTTGTACATCTGAGGTTTTTGTTTTCTCCTTCAGATTCCATTTTTCTATTACATACTTTCTTCAAGTATCATAAAAATCAATCTCATTACATTACTTATATGAAGATTCTTTAGTGAAACAAAGACACCATAAAATATTGCTCTTCCTATGGTACTGTTTTTTAATAGTACTCATTAGTAGTACTGTTAAATTTTTTCCATATATGAATTTGGCGTTACTTCTGTATAATGTGCCTAAATAAGGATACAAAACAATGGAAATAGGCAGATACTCATTCTTTGTGTCACATCTATCAAATGTAAAGTGCAGTGATTGTGGAGCCAAATCAACTTAACTTTTTTATAAAACAGTGAGAAGAGAGAATTGAGGTCAGGCTTGGGAGGTGGGAGGTGCATTTAACTATACAGTAAAACTAGTAGCATTCACATGTACATGTGTATGTGCACATGGTAGGTAGGAGAAAGGGTGTATTTGGAAATTTCATCACCTGGGAGTTTGAATTTCATCTCTTTTATTCACTAATGTTATAATAAAGAAATCACTATTTTGCTACCAGAATATTAGAAGAACATTTGTGATAATAGAAGTACATGCATTTTCTCTTTTTCTCTTTTCTTTTAGCCATAATGAAAGGAAAGTAACGTGTAAACATCCAGTCACAGGACAGCCATCACAGGACAATTGTATTTTTGTAGTGAATGAACAGTAAGTAGTTTCATGGAATGCCTTCTTTTTAAATGGCGTTAGCATTAAGATTGCTGTTATCCATATATATTTTTATAAGTTTATTTTGAGAGCGACTGTGAGCAAGAGGAGGGGCAGAGAGAGGAGAGAGACAGAATCCTAAGCAGGCTTTACACTATCATGACTTAAGTCAAAATCAACAGTTAAGACTGGGACACTTAACCAGCCACCCAGAAACCCCTGCGCTTATCCTCATTTTAATATATTATGATTTAACAGTTTCTTGTCTGGATATTTGCAGTCAGGTATAATGGAAACCCATCTATTTACTATAGATGGCATAGGAACATAACTTAAAACTTTCTTTGATGAAAAATGTAAGTGATCTCAGAAGTTGTTAGTACAAACACAGATAGTAAGCTCAAGAGTCCAGAATCTAAGGTCAGAGAAACTATAAACTTCATCAGATTATTAAACTAATTTGAGCTCAGTTTTCTCATCCTTATATCAGAGATAGTGGTAATTACCATTTCTTAGGATTATTGTAAGCATCAAATGAGATATTTGTGAAAGTATTTTATGTGCTATAAATCTGTTCAAAAAAAATAGCTTTTGATATAATTATTATTGTTTTCAAATAGAATAGCTCATCTTTTAACTGAAGTTTTAATTTTCCAGTTAGATGACCAAGTAGCATATCTCTAATAATGCTCCTTAAAATAAACATGATTTCAACCTATTCTGTGCTTAGAAATGCTAATTATATTTAAAACAGTTATAAACATTAAGCTCTGACTCTAGAGTTTATTAAGCTCTAACTAGTATCCAACTGTTTTGAAAAAGTGGCACACACTGTAATCTCTAGGGAAACTTTATTGTAAAGCAGTTAACATACACAGCAAGTTTTAGCATTCTGACATATTTTCAGGACCGTTGCAACCATGACATCTGAAGAAAAGAAGGAACGACCTATAAGCATGATAAATGAAGCTTCTAACTATAATATGACTTCAGATTATGCGGTGCATCCAATGAGCCCTGTGGGCAGAGTAAGTTATTTTGCTTCCTGTTAATTACTGATACCTGGTATAATTGGTAGCATCTATTACTATTAGTCTTAATGGACTTAGAATTATAGAATAATTATTTCATTTTTATTATTGCATGAGCCTAATTACATTTGTGATAATTGACTTACGCAATGATGTGGAATATAAAATATTAAGATTATATTTTAATAATTTAATGAGTTTTTAAAAAATATTATAGGGCTCAGTTTTGAATAATATTATAAATATAATGGATGTTTATATGAGAAAATGGCAATTTATTGAGTCAAGTGAAGTTTAATTTTTTAAATTTGATTAAATTTTTTTTAATGTTTTATTTATTTCTGAGAGAGAGACAGCATGAGCAGGGGAGGGTCAGAGAGAGAGGGCGACACAGGATCCGAAACAGGCTCCAGGCTCTGAGCTAGCTGTCAGCACAGAGCCTGGTGCGGGGCTCGAACCCACGAACCATGAGATCATGACCTGATCTGAAGTTGGACGCTTAGCCGACTGAGCCACCCAGGTGCCCCTCAAGTGAAGTTTTAAAAATGAAGGTTATAATGACAGAGAAATCCCATTTTCTGACAGTTACATATGCCTAGATTGAGCAGACAAACTTTTTAAAAAGAAATGTAGAACCCTGTTCTGCTAAAGGCAAACCCGATGCCAGTGTGCTGGATGATTCTAACATATTTAGAATCTATTATATAAAAAGTGCCATAGTCATATGGAACTAGAGGAGGGTGGATTTTCTTTATACTCATAAAGAAAAATGTTAATCGTTTAATCTAGGGTCCCATACTTTGTGCCTATAAAAATTTGTAGTTACTACTCTTATTTTTTTTTTTTTTAAGTTATTTAAGCAATCTCTACACCCCACATGGGGCTGGAACTCATGACCCTGAGATAAAGAGTCTTTTTTATGCTCCTCTGAGCAAACCACTTGGGGTATTGTTTCTTATACTTTAAACTACAGTGTTAATATTTTAAACTTAGAATTTTAATATGAAAAGTTTATCAAACTCTTGGAAAATACGCTACTAAATCTGAATAAATAGTTTGCCTTAAAGTTGCTTCTCAGTTCCTAAATTAATGGTTAGAAAGAAAAATCAAGAGATGATAAAAGAATAATCTTTATTAAAAAATAATGTATCTTATAATAGAACAGTGATAATAGTAAATTAGGATTATTATAAAGAAATGGATAATAGGTAATTATCTATTTTAAATTCCCTGTTGTAACATTTTTGATTTTGATTTTAAAATGAAATTTTGTAGAGTATTACAAGTTAATGTAAATTTCTAAATGTAAATATTTTCTAATTCTTGTACAAAATAAAATGCTAGTAAGATAACTGAGCGTTGTCATGCCTCATTAATATATTTTAATCAAAATCCGGAGAAATGATATGTAGACTGAGGGCCATCAAGTCATTATTTGGAAAGAAAGTTGGATCTTTACACTGAAAATTTTCCAGATGGGTTGGGTGTTGAAATGTTAAAAACAAAACTATAAAAAGCACCACAAAGAACAATGGAAGGTTTAAAAAAAAACAAAACTCAGAATGCAGATGGGCTTTCTAAATATGACATAAAACCCAGAAATCAAAGTAGAAAATAAGGGAGAGATTGAACCTTAGATAATTATCATGAATGCATAATCTCTGCAATTCATATAATAATTCAGAATAATTCCTTTATAATCAAAGAAGTTTTATGAATTAATAAGGAAAAGGCTTACAACCTACTTTTTAAATGGGCAAATTATGTAAAAATCTCTTCCCATAAAATGGAATTTTACTGTTAAATATGTGAAAACGATGTTCAAACTCATTTATAATATTAAAAATGCTAATGAAAACAATAAAGGACACCATTTTTCACATATCTAATTTGCAAAGATTAAAAAGTATTTGCACAGTACATCGACAACAATGTGGCATTTTCTTTATGTAGTAAGCTCTAAGAAATAGTGGAACAGAAGGGTAGGTATTATATATGTCATCATTTGAGGAAAAGAAGATATTCCATACTTATGAAAACAGTTATCTTAGATGAGTAAGTGCACATATACACACAGTTGACATTGGTTGCCTCACGGATTTGTTTGGATGCTGGAGCCCAGAGGCAGGAAGTAGACAACCAGTCCCAGGGTATCTTTTTGGGCCATTTGAGTTTTGTACGGTCTTTAAACATTACCTATTCAAAAGTAAATTGAAATTTATTAATAAAACATACTTTGGGGAAAATGTGGTTGATATTGGGTCTTAACATTCTGTTATGTACTAATATAAGCTTCAAAAAACAAAATTCTAATGAAATGTGCTAGATTCTAGAGAGGTTAAAAAATAAGAGATAATTTGATATTACTTACCTTTATAGAGAACTCAGATTCAGCTTGTTTTTGTTTGTTGGTTACCACTACCATTCCTGCCAAAATAAATCTTCATACTAAATATAGCAGTATTTCAAAAGATTGTATCTTTTGAATATCTTTTATGATATTCAGATATTACATATCTTTTATGTATACTTTTAAAAATACAGTAAACACCATCTATCTGGTATCATTCAAGTTCAGAGTTGCCCATAAAAGGAGAAAACAGTACATGACATTAAGCATATCCTTCTAGTCTTCTGTTGACTTGATGTGGTATGTTTTATATTTTATATCCAAGTATTTCTCTTGACACTTGACACTGTTAACTTTCTGTAATTGAAACATCGTTAAATCAGATATAAAGCAAAAAGTTCTATATTTCATTTATTCTTAACGATTTGTTCATTTTTACCCAAGGTTTGTTCAATTTACATAGCAGCTAGGACAAAACAGTGCCACACATTATGCCTTTTTAAAAATTGTATATCCCAGTTTTAAAGGACAGATTGTAAAACTTGTGATTCTTTGTAATCCTGAGGAAAATTTCTTTGAGTAGAATTCCTACACTGCAAACAAGTAAATCCTCAAAAGCAGAATTGTTATAATTCATCTGCAAAGATTTAAGTCCTGCATGTTTCAGAGAAATCTGGAGATATAAAATTATGAAAAAGAAATAGAAATACCTACGCATTATTAACATATGTTCTGTTTTTCTTTTTTCTCTTTAGACTTCACGGTCTTCAAAAAAAGTTCACAATTTTGGAAAGAGATCAAATTCAATTAAAAGAAATCCTAATGCACCTGTGGTCAGGCGAGGTTGGCTTTATAAACAGGTATTTTTTGTGTTCTATTTGATGTGAAAGAAAGATGGAATCAGAAGACCTTTTCAGCTCAATGTACATAGGACAATTATATAAAATGGAGAAGGAACTGTAGAATTAGTCATCCAGATTCTTTTTATTCCCACTGAAGAATGTTATGAGAACAGTAAAGAAAGAAAAAGTAATGGATGTTACTTAGAACACAGATTGTGTGTGTTTGTTATAGATATTTCTAGATTTGAAATTAAATATATGCTATATGAAAATGTTAGGAATACTATACTAAAATTATCACGGCAGAAATATTTGTTTAAATGAGAAAAAACATACAGAGGTATTCATTTTTCTGTTCATTTAAAGATCATTAGAGAAATGTACAATTATATACTTCTCCACTTAGAGAAATCTGATCAGAATTGAGATTTTTCTAATTTTCTCAGATTTTTGCTTTTAGGTTCTCAAGACTACTCTCTTGTGTATTTATTCTTTTTCTTTTTTCCTTCTTCCTATTTATTTATTTATTTATTTATTTCTGAGAGAGAGACCGCGTGAGCAGGGGAGGGTCAGAGAGAGAGGGAGACACAGAATCCGAAGTAGGCTCTAGGCTCTGAGCTAGCTGTCAGCACAGACCCCAGTGCAGCGCTCGAACCCTTGAGCTGTGAGATTATGACCTGAGCCAAAGACAGACGCTTAACCGAGGCGCCCCTCTTTTTTTCTTCTTTTTCTTTCTTTTTTCTTGTTTGTTTGCTTAAGTATGGCTCTCTCTCAGACACTCTGATAAGTTGGAAAACCTGATAACTAAGCTTTTTTGGAACCTTACCGTTAATTTGGGAATTAGTAAGGACGCATGTAATTGGACTTTCTGACATCTCTTTTCACTGCTTATAGGCGGTTTTCTTTTTTTACTTTCTGGTTTGCAGCTGGGTTTCCAAGTGACCACCAGATAACTGAGATGATACATTCAATATTCAACCTTCCTCTACCTTTATTCTGTCTCTGATTATACATGTATATACATGATACATTCATTAGACATTGTTCCATCTGAAAGTTGAGGTGGCAACTAAATATGTTATTGAGAGAGGGCCCTCTTAAAATCCCAAGAATTCCCAATCATTCAAGCAAATTAGTTTTGCCAGTGTCTTGCTGAGTTGATTATGTACCTTGAATGCCAACTTTTAATTTTTATTTAAAAATCATCTACTAAAAAAAAAAAAAAAAAAAAACCTAGGGACACCTGAGTGGCTCAGTCAGTTGAATATCCACCTCTTGATTTCGTCTCAGGCCATGATCTCACAATTCATGAGGTTGAGCCCCACATCAGCCTCTGCACTGACAGCGTGGAGCCTGCTTGGGATTTTCTCTCTCTCTCTCTCTCTCTCTCTCTCTCTCTCTCTCTCTCTCTCTCTCACTCTTTCCCTCCCTCCCTCCCTTTCCCTCTGCCCTTCCCCAGCTCACTTGTACACATGCGTTCTCACTCTCAAACATTAAAAAAAAATCATCTATATTTTAACCATCTGGCGTTTAAACTTATCCATGCTGAAAGATTTCTTTAACTAGTCTTTCTGAGAAGCCCAAATTATGTTCAAATAGCTGAGTGTAATATTGAGCCTAATAGACAATACGGAATTTCTTTTAAATGATACTTGTTCTTATTTCTTTTCTTTTTTTTTTTTAATATTTTTTATTTATTTCTAGGAGAGAGAGAGAGAGAGAGACACCTTGAGCAGGGGAGGGTCAGAGAGAGAGAGAGGGAGATACAGACTCTGAAACAGGCTCCAGGCTCTGAACTGGCAGTCAGCAGAGAGCCCGATGCGGGGCTCAAACCCACGAACTGCGAGATCATGACCTAAGCGAAAGTCGGACGCTTAACCAACTAAGCCACCCAGGCGCCCCACTTGTTCTTATTCCTTGATCCCTGGGTTAATTTGTATTGCAGAAGTGTTAACCAGTTGCTCTACCATGAGTGTGTATTTTGTAATAGCTGTGTGACTTATACAGAGTGTTTGTTTGCAGAGTGAGTCTAAACTTAAAGTCTAAACTTTTGGGTACTCCTGGTTGGCTCTGTTGGTTGAACGTTCGACTCTTGATTTTGGCTCTTGGATCCCAGCTTCGTGGGATCATGCCTCGCATTGGGCTCCTTGCTGAGCATGGAGCCTGCTTAACATTCTCTCTCTCTCTTTTCCTCTGCCCCCTCCCATGCTGACACGTGCGTGCATGCACACTCGCTCTCTCTAAAATAAAAAAATACATAAAAGTCTAAACTTTTAAATTATTTGTATTATAGGATATTATTAGGACATTGAAAATACCATATACCATTAAAAAATTTTTTTTGGTTCTTTGATGTAGCTGTCAATTTTAAGGACAAATCCTTTAAGATTTTTATCTATATAATTTCTTTAGTTCTAAAGTCATTTTTAGATGGTTACGACTAAAAATAAATTAAGAATGTTAATGCACATCCAAAATGACCTCTTTTTTGCCTCTGTGTGTGTGTGTGTTTCATTTACTCTTGCAGTTTTGCTTTATTGCATGTAGGGAGGTAATTTTTATTAAAATTGTAATTTTGTTTGAGCTTGGTATTTTTATTAACTGAATTACTAAGAAAAAGCTGCCAAAGAAGCACTCTTTTTTGCAAGATGAGTGAAACCCCAGTTGTATATGTAAGAAAAAAGTGTTTACGAAATGTATTTGTATGCTAAGTTTCCTTTATTCACAATCATTTTAGATCGCATTACCTTTGGGATAATTTCAAATCACATATTTTTCTTCCTGTTGGAGATTAACATATTTATTAAATCTAGTCTACCAGAATGCACACAATGCTGCATGGTTACATTATCCTCATGTTAGCAGACATGTATGTTCAAAAAAGTAATTTCGGAATGCTTACAAATATGAAGCTAAATCAACTTGCTTCAGCAGTATATTTTACGTGATGGTATTCCTCTTCAGACACCTGTGTACTTGGGAATATCTTAAGGTGATACAAGTCCCTTGAAAACTGCCTTCATATTTTTGCTTTGTAATTAGATTTCTACATTTTGTTTTAAAAGCTTATTTTAGGGGTCCCGGGATGGCTTAGTCAGTTAAGCGTCCGACTTCAGCTCAGGTCATAATCTTATGGCTGGTGAGTTTGAGCCCCACATTATACTTTGTGCTGACAGCTCAGAGCCTGGAGCCTGCCTCAGATTCTGTATCTGCCCTCTCTCTCTCTCTCTCTCTCTCTCTCTCTCTCTCTCTCTCCCAAA
>NW_027532276.1:542018-542684 GCF_008692635.1 Crocuta crocuta
CTATCTGCCCTCTCTCTCTCTCTCTCTCTCTCTCTCTCTCTCTCTCTCTCAAACATTAAAAAAAATTTTTAATAAATAAATAAAAGCTTATTTTAAATAAATATATCAGAAATGAATTTGAATTTTCTGAAGTGAAAAATAAAATCCTTTAATATGCTGATTTAATACAGGACAGTACCGGCATGAAGCTGTGGAAGAAACGCTGGTTCGTGCTTTCTGACCTCTGCCTCTTTTATTATAGAGGTGAGTTTACTATAAACTGTCTTAGTATATTATTTCATAATGGCAATAAGATATGTTTAAGTAGCGGATACTTTTTGAAAGAAAAAAACAATACAATCTTTTGGCTGTTTTATTATCAACAAACAGTATCAAGAACACCTTTTCTTCATTGATATGTAATACTGAGTAATCAACATTATGACTGAAGACAATATAGTGCTTCGTGCAGATTAGTCTGAGTTTGGTCCAATTTCTGTAGTTTGTGTTAATCTGATTTGTTTTATGTAAAAAGTGTATGACTCTTCACTCTGTAATGTTAACCTTGAATTCATTAGCTAATAGATAAAAGTCATTAGTCTGATAAGGTTTGTGTCAGCTTTGTTAGATCTGGCTATTGAATCGTTGAATGCTCAGTTCTCCCCGGCACATGTCTTTAGAGTATCA
>NW_027532276.1:542790-611538 GCF_008692635.1 Crocuta crocuta
GACAGACTCCCTGAAACATGGAGAAAGTTGTGGAAATGATACATACCCATCTGTTAATGTTGATGGAGAGGAAACAAAGGTATTATATTAGGTATGGAGGTCTTCATTTCTCGTATGTAGGTGCCATAAACTCCTTTTTTAAACATGTTTTCTTTTTAGTAAGTTACTGATTAGTACATTTTTAGCGCAAAGTCCAGAGAAGTCTCTCCTCATGTGCCATGTGGATCTGTTAGATACCACACAGTTGGTACCCAACCATGAAAAGTTTATATAGGGTGCGCTCTCCATAGAAATTTACTTCAACTATAGTATAAAATCATGAATGTGAACAGCAGCTCTTTCTTTCCTACTTTAAAGTCTGGTTGGAAACAGTCATTAAAGAATTAGATTGCCAAAACATGTTGAATAATTTATAACTTTTCTAGATAAGTATATCACAAGACAAAACAGGATTTTAGAACTGATTAACAATTTTAAAATTTGCTTTGTGATTACGTGAACAAAAGTGTGACAAAATTCTGTGGTCATCTCTTGAAGCAATATAATGCATATTAACCTTCATAATTAGAAATTACTAGAATTATATTCATCTGTTTTTCCCTCACTGCAAACTGTGGTTGAGAAGTACTGCTGAGTCAGAATTAACAAAACCAATAAAATTTCATTTTGTCATAGAGATGTTGGTCAGGCAGCAATTGTGGTATTATCTTTAGTTTTAGTGCCAACCTTACTCTATAATTTTCCTTAAAGGCTTTCCCAGTCTTTCAGAAAGTCAAGAGTTATATATAAATAAGGTAGGCATTATTTCTCAACTTATAGTTTGTACTTCCCTCTTCTTTTCAGCTTATTTATGGTGTTTTTAGAGCTTTAAATGAGAATAAGAAAATGTTTATTGCCACTTCTCATACAAAATTCCTTTATGTTAATTTACAACAAAAAGAACACAGAGTTCCTTGTAATTTGCTGTTGTTACTCATGGAAAGGTGCTGCCTACCACTTTTATTAAAAGAGAAAAACTTCTAATCTGATTTTTAAAGTGTAAATGTTGACTTCAGAAGCCATGTTGAATATGAGATTACCTATTATTATTAACTATATGCATTTTACATTCAATACACTTGTTAATTTTAGTATGGTTCCCTAGACAGAAATGATGTAAAAAAAGAAGAAAATATAGAAAAGAAAGAAGTATCATTTACTCACTTCTGCTCTTCAGATAGTTGGAAATGAGTATTATGATATTATACACTTCCACTATTTTATCAATAGGAAATGTCAGATTTGAAGTAGAAATAACCAGATTTTAGTAAGATGGTCGTAATACCTGGCATTTTTTTTTTTTTTTGAGCATTTACAATATGCTGAGCATGTAGTATAGGTGATCTATTTCATCCCTTCCAAGGTGGGAAATCTTGGGGCAGAGAGGTCATACTGTTTGCTCGAGGCCTCACAACTGGCACGTGTCATAGCCAGGATTACTTCTCTTAACCACAGGATTTTTCCTTTCATGAATCTCTGATGTGCCGGACGCAGCGTCCCCGCTCATTTCTTCTGCATCCTTCCAAGTGTCTGGTATACTGACATACACAGTGCACTGTCAGAAGTTTTTGACAAATCAGTCCACATTTCACAGATACGGAAAGTAAGATGGAAAATAGGTGATTTAGTATTTTTTTCAACAGGTTAGCAGCCAGTACCAGATGGAAGCTCAATTTCTCAGTGTTCTTTGCAAAGTATCAGGCATATTATGAAAGAGGACTTAGATTTCTCTGTTTATAGTCAGTCTACAGAAAGGACTTATCTTGGAACTTAATTCATTCAACAAATATTTATTGAGCAGGTCCTGTCAAAACAATAGAAGAAAGTTCTCGGGGCGCCTGGGTGGCTTAGTCGGTTAGGCGTCCGACTTTCGCTTAGGTCATGATCTCGCGGTTCGTGGGTTCGAGCCCCACGTCGGGCTCTGTGCTGACTGCCAGCTCAGAGCCTGGAGCCTGTTTCAGAGTCTGTGACTCCCTCTCTCTCTGACCCGCCCCTGCTCACGCTGTCTCTCTCTCTCTCTCTCTCCCTAGAAATAAATAAAACATTAAAAAAAAATTTTTTTTTTAAAATAGAAGAAAGTTCTCATGAAGCTTACATTCTAGAAAAGTCAAGGAGACAGTAAATTCAAATAAATAAACAGTATCATAACAAGTACTTTTAGGAAAATAAGATCACTGTATGAAAGACAGGCATGGATGAAAGTTTCTCTGGATCTGTCCTCTCCACAGACATTTTAGATAGCAAGCTCTAAATAATAAAGAAGAGCCAGAGTGAGCAGTGTTTTGTAGGCAGGAGTAGCAAGAGTGCAAAGGCTCGAAGAAGGTAGGAAAGCCCAAGGAAACCAGCTTCCCCAGCTGGAAGGCCAGCAGCAGGGAGGGAGGTGGGAGGAAGGGAGATTGCACCAGTGTCAGACCCTACTAAAATTTCAGTTCTACTGTAAAAGCCATTAGGAAACAACTGGATGTTTTTAAGTGTAAGGGTGATATGCTTTGACTTACCCTATGGAAAGCTTACTCAAGCTGCTATCAGAGAATGGATTATGAGGGAAGGAGGAGAGGAAGGAAGGGAAGGGAAGGGAAGAAGGAAGGAAGGAAGGAAGGAAGGAAGCGGGGACTAGTTAGGAATTATTAGGTAGAAGTGATGATGGCTTAGACTAAGATGATAGCAGGGAGCACTTTTGATGCACCAGATATATTATTAGGTAGTAGGATACAGAAATGAACAATATAAACTTACCTCTTCATGGAGCTCACAGATTAGCTAAAGGAGTCTAAGAAAGAATGTCATAGTGTCCAGTTATGTTGAATGAGTGTTGACCAGGAGTACAAGGAAAGAATTGGGAAAGAAGGATGAACTTAGCATGTTTAAAGCATGAGTGAGCATGACGTATTTGTAAAATGACACATGGGACTTGTGTTGCTGGAATGAAGGTTATGCCTAATGACATGGCAGGAGCAAAGGCTAACAAGTGTTTCAAGGCACAAAAGGCATCTGTTTGCCATCCTAATGAGTTTTAACTTTATCTTTAATGTGAAAATAACAACAGGATCAAATGTACATTTTAGAAAAATGACCCTAGCACTTGAACGAGAAGCCAAGAGACCAGTTAACAAAGTATTGAATTATTCTAGGTAATGATAATTAGTAATAATATTCCAGTCTGTAAGTTACATACCAAGTTGTAATTACATGTATTTTTTGTCTTTAACCCAAATGTCTTTAAAGCTGAAGTAGAAGTGAGGACTCTAAAATGTTACTTGAGGGGCACCTGGGTGACTCAGTCAGTTAAGCGTCCAACTTCGGCTCAGGTGGTCCATGGGTTCGAACCCCGCATTGGGTTCTGTGCTGACAGCTCAGATTCTGTGTCTCCCTCTCTCTCTCTGTCTCTCCCCAACTTGTACTGTCTTTAAAAAAAAATGAATAAATGTTTAAAATGTTACTTGAATGCAGTCAGTGTTGAGACTCTTGTGATACCCGTACCAGGTTTTATTCCCCAAGCAGTAAGCTCTGAGACGGAGATTAATGTGCAAGAGGCTTTTTGGGGAGTGTTCTTGGGACCAGAGAAGGGACATTACCTGTGGCAGAGAAGGGAAGGGACTAAAATGGAACAGAGAAAGTTGGGCTGCTACTTAAAAAAGGCCCAGCTGAACCTTCCCAGAGAGTTCATTTATTCTACAGATATCACTCAGTACCCAACCTTTGCTTGCCAGTATAGGAAGCCCTCTGGGTAAAACACAGTAGGTCAGTGTTGACAGAACCAAACAGAAGACTGCCGTGATTGGGAACATGTAAAGAACTCTTAGGACAGTCGTTTGACAGAAGATCAAGATTTTTATATATGCAATAATATGATAAGGCCAGTATTTATTGAACACTTAAAATGGGGTGAGTGCATTATTGAGTTCTTCATGTGTTAGCTCATGTAACCCTCACAATAATCCTTTGCGCTAAGCCCTGTGTTCTCAGATTTGTAGCTCATGAAGCTGAAACGCCCTGCATCGATAACTTGCCCTCGTAGCTGCTTAGTGTCCATCTGGGAAACCGTTCATGACGACCCAGGAAAGCTGCCCTGAGCTATAGTGCCTGTGCATATTCTGAAATAACTTCAGGGAAAGTCACAGTTTCCAGTAATGCAACATAAGAGAATTTATTATTTGGTAAAGATGATTTTAATAAAGATGCCTTCATGAGCTTTTTCTGATTGTATGCTTTATATAAACAAAATTGGATTTTAAATTGGAATGTGACTCATTGTTTTAAATTGTCATATTCTCTGTAATTGATGACTGCTCTCTGCCTCTTTTTAACCTTTTAGACTAAATCTGCACTTGTGTTCTTTCTTGTATTAGTGAACCGAACATGAATGAGCAAGTATAGTAAGAGCAGTATTGTTGTGTTATTAAAAAAGCTACAGAAATAATCTCAGTTTAATGCAACTTTCTTTCCTGTGGAAGTTTACCTATATTTTAGAAATGAGGGGAAAATAAATAAAATTCCTTGTTAAGTTTAGGATAATAAAAAGCATGACAAGCATAATAAAAAGGCTTATTTCTTGTTTCTGGTTTTTCTCATTGCTGAGTTCATCAGCCTAATGTACAGCTTTATTAACTTGCCTTATGGATTTCTAACAGTGAACTGTATATATATATATTTCGAGTTTTATAAATATCTCTGCCCCCAAGCAGCAAGCTAATAATGTGAATCTATAGTGTGCCAAGGTTAATATTTTGTTTTTTTCCTGGGTATATTTTATGCACTTGCCTTGTAGGCCTGTAATTTATTTCCATAAGTTTGTGGTGTATCAGAATGACTGGTAAAAGCTGACCATGATTATATGTTTTAAAAATCATATCATTTTTACAGCATAGTTCAAAATATGTACTTATATATATACTCATTTACTCAAACTTTTTTAGTATCTCCTCCTGTCATTCTAAATGTCTTCCTGGAGTTGACATTCTAGTGAGGGGAGAGTTGATAAATAAATAATAAAACAGTGTGTCAAAGGTTTGGGGGGGGGTGGATGAAGTCGCAGAAAGAGAAGAGGGCTCTGGGATGGGTTTGGACGGGAAGCAGCTAAAAAATAAGGCAGTCGAGGAAGGCTTTATAATGACACATTTGAGCCACATTGAAGAGTGAGCAAGTCAGCTTTGGGGATTTAAATCCTACCAGAAATGTGGTTGAATTAATTTTGTAAAGCTTCCATGTCGTTACCTATGTGCTAAAATATTTTCAATGAATCACATGTCAAAGGGTTTTGTAGAATATGGGATATATACTAAACAAATGTATGCTGTTTTTATGTCTAATTGACATTTGTCTGATGTGTGAGACCCATTTCTGATTTGGTTAGGATAGGGAAGCTTATTGAAGATGAAGAAGTATATATGCTTCCACTATTTAATATTTTCTTTGAAACGTTACAAAGAACTATCTAAACAGCACATGAATACAGTTCATTTATATGTAAGAACCTTATGATTTGGTCAATAAATTTTGAGAAAAGTTATTCTGCTTCATGAGAACATTTAAAATTCTAATCACACGTTCAATTGTGTCTTAGATGAGAAAGAAGAGGGTATCCTGGGAAGCATTCTATTACCTAGTTTTCAGATAGCCATGCTTACCTCTGAGGATCACATTAACCGCAAATATGCTTTTAAGGTAAGGAAATAGTCCTACTTTTTTGATTCTGTATTTGAATCTTGCACTGATATAAAAAAATTGATATTCACCCATACATTATTACAAAAACGTATTTTCGTGATGGTCATTTTTATATTTAAAATATGTTAGTTAATAGTCTTAGGGTTGAGTAGGAGGAATGTCCCCTTTAATTAGGAAGCATATTCTCAAATATCCAAGGGCCAAGTGTCTTTAGACTTCAGAATGGTTCTAGATAAAGCAAATATATGAAAAAGCTGATAATTGGTAATTACAGCTGTAGATGTCCTGGTGGTCACTGTACAATTCTTTAAAGGTTACTGTATGTTTGAAATGTTTCATAAGCCTGGAGGAAGAGTACTATAAGGGATAACAACTGGTTTTTGTTTAACATAATGTATGTACATTTATGATCTTAGAGAATATTTGCAAAGATGTCCTTGGGTCTGAGTACATCATGAGGATCAGGTACATTTGAGGTAATATCGAAGTTGAGACATTAAAAACTGTTTTTAAATCCAAGCAGACTTGAGCCCACCTCCTCTGACTAACAATAACCATATGCTGGTTTGTGAAATACCTAACTAAAATGCTACTTTAATGATAATTTGGTTATTTTTGTTTTCAGAAACCATACTGCATTTCTTTATAAAAATTCAGAGGTCTGAAATTTCAGAGGTCACCTGTTTTTTAAGCCAGTCTTAAATTAAGAACTCCAAAGGTTTTGATGTAAACATTTTGTTTTAAGGGAAAGGGGAAAAATAAGTGTAACACATTAACCGTGAAAATGTTCACACCATTATAGAATTTATTCCATTTTTCATTCCCATCCATTCTTTTAAAGAGTGCCCAGGACTGTGGTTGATTTACAACTTTTGTTAATTGATATGTTGCATTATTAGCTATGAAAAAAAAGAACGGGAAAGTTAATAGTGTATTGGGGGTGGGTGGATGGCCTTAATGAGAAGGTAATGTCTGAGCAAACACTGTGGATAAGAAGGGAATGGCATGAATTTCAGTAAATTTTATTAAGTGTGAACCAGAAAAACAATTAAATATTTTAAGATGCTATAACAAATTCTGGTAACTTAAAATAATAACTTTATAAACTTACTTTCACATGGAAAACCACATGATACTCTTATTGGATCATGAATTCAATTTTCTTATTTGCTCATCAATTTGGCAAAAGTTCATTGAATTTGTAGTCTTTGTAGGACTTGTTGCTGGGTTCTTGGACTCTTAAAAATATATATTAGAATGTTAAAATAGCAATAACAGTGACCATGTATGTTAAGTATATTTTCTCTATAATTACTTGATTTGATATTAATTATTTTATCTGTTACAAGGATAGTAATTTCTCAAATTCTCTTTTTTGCAATGTTGTTTCCTTTGAATTTATGAGCACCTTTGGACATTGAGGCTACTGCTTGTGTCAGTGGTGAGTAGAAACTTCATGGACGATTGTGGGACTTAAAGCTAGGTAGCAAACTTGATGGTCACCTAGTAAATTTTTCCATTTGACAGTTGGCAAGCGTGGGTGTGATTTGTTAGCATAAGAATCATGGCTGTACCTGGATCTTCTTAGCGCTGGCCCAGTCTTCCTTCCATTGATCACAAATATGGACAGTGTTTTTTCATTCATTTCTCCAACACTCTGCTAAAGCAGTGCAGTGACACTATGTGGTAGCTTTAATCATTTTAACAACATGTACCATTTGAGCTATTTCTTTTAAATTGTTTCTGTGGCTAGTTTTATATCTCTCACCAGTCCAGATTTGTTAGTTGTAGTTCTTTGGATTACTGTGTTCATTGAATTTATTTCTCTCTTCTTGATTCTTCCTGAAAAAAATTTTTTTTGAGAGAGTAAGAGACAGAATGAGAATGGGGTAGGAGCAGAGAGAGAGGGAGACATAGAATCTGAAACAGGCTCCAAGCTCTGAGTTGTCAGCACAGAGCCCAACGCAGGGCTCGAGCTCACAAACCACGAGATCATGACTGGAGCTGAAGTCGGACGCCTACCCGACTGAGCCACCTGGGCGCCCCTCTGAAAAAATTTTTGAGGAAGCTAATATTGTTAAATAAAGCAGATAGTCGAGATTTTGGAGTAAAGTGTGTGGCTCCAGATTTATTCCTCTCATTTTTTAATATTTATTTAATATTAATATTTAATATTTATTAGCAGACTAACTACATACTTAGTACTCTTTCTTTTTCCTAACTGTAATCCGAAATAGTCTTTGTTTTTCTTTATTCTTCAGTATGTGATAAGAAACTGTCACAGGCATTTTTTTACATGGAAATTAAGAATGTTTCCTCCACAGAATTCTCTGCCTCAGCCTTTTTTCTACTTTGATATAGCTACTGCTGCTGTCCTTCTTTGTCTTGTCAGCCCGCGCATTAAGCTGAGCACTCAGTGCTCATATGTTGGATACAAATTCCTGATTGACTCATTTACTTCATTTCTCAAAAACAGGCAGATTGAACCGCTATAAAAATAAAAACCCACGGAAGCACCTGGGTGGCTTAGTCAGTTAAGCATCCGACTCTTGATTATCGCTCAGGTCATGATCTCATGATTAGTGAGTTTGAGCCCCCTGTCAGTCTCCGAGTGCTGACAGTGGAGCCTGCTTAGGATTCTCTCTTCCCCTCCCCCACTCACTCACACTCTCACAAAATAAATAAGGAAACTTAAAAAAAAAAAAAAAACAGCCGAGTACCTAGGTAGCTCAGTCGGCTAAACTTCTGACTCTTGATTTCAGCTCGGGTCATGATCTCACAGTTGATGAGATCAAGCCCTCCACCGGGCTTTGTGCTGACAGTGCAGAGCCTGCTTGGGATTCTCTCTCCCTCTCTCTGCCCCTCCCCCCCATGCTCTCCCTCTGTGTCGCTCAAAATAGATAAATAAACATTAAAAAGAAATAATAACCCACTTACTAGTTACATACGTCTTTCTCAGCTCAAACATTTACATTTTAACTCTGAGCCTTGAGGTGAAAAGCTAAAGGGAAATAGTATTTTGAATCATTTGTAAACCTTTTATGTTTGTGTGTAGATGTCTGTAAGAATTAAGCAAAATGCCTTAAGAGCAGCACCTTTTGAAGACTAAAGGAATTGCTAACACGAAGGGGAAATGCTAGGACATGTATATTTATATTAATTCTGTTGCTGGTTGTTCTGGAACATTCTTTTTTTATTTAAAGTATAATCGACATACAGTACTTTCAGGTGTATATCATAGTGATTTGATATTTTTGGCATTGTGAAATGATCCCCATAAGACTAGTTACCATATGTCACATACAAAGCTATTACAAGTATTACTGGCTGTATTCCCTTTGCTGTATGTTATATCCCCATGACTTACTTATAAGTTTTTGTACCTGGAATTTGATACCTCTTAGTCCTCTTCAACTATCTCACCTACCCTCTAATCCCTCCTGCCTCTGGTAACCAGAAGTTTGTTGCTTATATCTTTGAATCTCTTTCTTTTTTGTTACATTTGTCCATTTGTTTTGTTTTTGAGGCTCCACATATAAGCATAATCATACAATTATTTGCCTTTCTCTGTCAGACTTCTAACACTTGACATAATAGCCTCCAGGTCTCTCCATGATTTCATTGTCACAAGATTTCACTTTCTTTTTTATAGCTTAGTTATAGTCCAGTGTGTGTGTGTCTGTCTGTCTTTGTCTACTACATCTGCTTTATCTATTCATCTGTCACTGGACACTTAGGGTGCTTCCGTATCTGGCTATTATAAATAATGCTGCAGCGGGAGTGCATATATCTCTTTGAAGTAGTGTTTTCTTCTTTAAATAAGAAGTGGATTTGCTGCTTTGTTTGGTAGTTCTATTTTTATGGAACATTCTTGAATAAAAGGTATAAATTAGTAAATGGAAATTGCTAGGGAATTGTGCATGGAACACGGACAGCAAAGAGGCATGACAGGTGCAAGATTGAATTCTATTTTTCTTAAGTCCCTCATTTCTGTAACTGTGTGTAAGACATGCCTTGCTGTCTTTGAAAGTTGATAGTAATGATCTATGTAGGAACTACTTAACTTTCTTTCTTTTTCCTTTACAGATCCCATGTATCTCTTTAAAATGATCCTATCATTTTCAATCAGGCAGCCCATCCAAACATGCGGACCTATTATTTCTGCACTGATACAGGAAAGGAAATGGAGTTGTGGATGAAAGCCATGTTAGATGCTGCCCTAGTACAGACAGAACCTGTGAAAAGGTAAAGGCTTGTAGGGAAAATAACGGTGATTTCCACTTACATTTTATTCCATGCCCTGCAAGTATATTGTTATCATAGTGCATATCATTTTATTAGTCATGATATGAAATCATTTCTTCCTCAGAAAGCAAGGATTAATTCATGTTCTGTCTTAAATTAATACACCTTTAGTTAATTTGAGATACCACCTGCATTATTATTCCACATTTCTTCTTTATTCATTTTCACCTATCAGTGTACTGAGGTGAATCCAGAATCCTAATATTCAAACTGAATATTCTTTCTTCTTACAGAATTACCTTTAATTTCCGGTAAGTACATTTTTAATTGTTATCTTCAAACTACACAAGACTGTTTCAAAGCCTGAATCTTAGAAGAGAATTTATATTCATGAAGCTAATTTTATTGTGTTTTTATACTGTTGTATGTATTTGAAGTTTAATAAATAGAAATAAAAAATTTTGATGAGTTTCATTTCTTCAGCATTTCCTGGTTAATTCTGATGGTTTTATGATGAATATCTCCAAAATAACGCAGCAAACATTTAGAGCATTTCTAAATCTGTCTACCATCTTCTTTCTTTTGAAACTTCTTTCCTTTGAAACTTCAGTATTCAGAATCCTTGAGAGTATAAATATGTACTGTTAAAATTGATCTGTGATTTTTTTTCTTTTTGAACATCTGAATTATTTTAATAATCAACTATATGAAAAAGTAGTGAGAGGAAATCTCTTTGTAAAACTACTTAAATAGCAGTTGAATAATGTGCTTTAAAAAAAATTATATCCCTATAATTTGAAGAAGGATCTGTGACACAATTAAGTTTTTTCCAGTCAGTTACAATTGAGCATATATCTCATACAAGGAAGATGCTTACTTGGAAGTTTATTCTCTTTTTCTCTCTTCTCAGAGAATTAGGGAACTGTTATAATATAAATCTTTAGTTTTGGTGATGGGGGAGGGTTAGTGAACACATTAATAAAGTCTTTTGATTTGTTGGTTAAAAGACTGAAGTTGATGTTATATATATATTTGTGGTGTTTTTTTGTTTTTTTTTTTAATATCAAGTCCAAATCAACTTAACCAATCACTAATAGTGACAGCTAGGAAACAGAAGAGAAAAGAAAGGAAGGCCCAGTATTAAATTCTAGGACACCTATTTAAAAAAAAAATTCAACCATTTGCATATTATACATTTTAAGCTAATAAAAGGAAAATTTGCTCTTGGAATCTCTTGTCTAAAAATTTCCTGATTGGGGGTTGCCTGGCTGGCCCCATCAGCGAAGCATGGGACTCTTGATCCCAGTGTTGTGAGTTCAAGCCCCAGGAATGGTGTAGCACTCACTTAAAAAAAATTACCCAAATGAACATAAAAATGAGGTGCTTAGTACTGATAGGTGGGGAAAATGTATAGGTTAAAAGAATTAATTAAAAATATTAAGATAATTCTAACCTCAGAAAAATTTTCAAGGAATTACTTACAATAAAGAAATCACAATTTACATATTTGATTTCCAGATAATCTCATAAAGTATGTTGTCCTTATCTCAGAATTTCAACTTCCGTTTCTTTTCTTGTATTTTCCGCTCTAAAAACTGATAATTACTCATAATTTAGGGTGATAAAAATAATAGTTAATATTTTGGTTGGACTTCTGGCAACCTATTAGTTGATTATGTGCCTGTAACAATGCTTAGCAGGTTGTATTGATATAATTTACTTAGCCAGAAATTATTTTTTTTAATGCTTATTTTTGAGAGAGAGCATGAGCAGGGAAGGGCAGAGAATCCCAAGCAGGCTCTGTGCTGACAGCAGAGAGCCCAAAGCAGGGCTCATACCCAGAAACCACAAGATCACAACCTGAGTCAAACTCTGATGCCTAACCAACTGAACCACACAGGCACCCCAAGCCAGACATTATTGAAGACTACCTTTGTGCCCAGCCTGACATCAACCACCATTATCCTGTAGAGATTATATTCTTTATTCTAATGCTAGCTGTTGGCATTTTTGTCCTGCCTCGTTGGCCTTAATATTTCAAACTGAAGGAACCTAATTATTAAAATATTTCATAAGTAGAGGGAGATTTTGTGTGCTTGGTGTTAAGGTAATGGGCTCTCTTTCCTGTATGGCCAGAATACTTACTAATATTTATGAGAGCATATCACCTAAGAGATAAAACAGTCAGCTTTTAACTAGATAGTTCATTTCTTCTAAATTCATTTGTTTTATTTGAGAAGTCAATATATATAGTTCTTTTTTGTTACATGTCTTAAATGAAAAGTCTTCGGAAAAATGAATATAAAAAAAGGCAATGCTCTTCTAATTTAAAATAATAGCTTTAGATAAAGTAGAGGTACCTGAGTCTAAAAATTATTCTCAGCTTTTAATATTCAATGTTAAACTCATCCTGTCACCCCTAGAATTTAGTAAGGGTCAGTGTGCTTTTAGTGTGAGTCTTCTCAGTTTTATCTTTTAAGAGAAACAAGCTCCATGGCGTATCTTAGTAAACTTTCCCGGGGTCTAATATTGCTTCTAATCTAGAAGCTCTGAATTATATCCAACCTGCATATTTGGATAGTTCATAAATTTACTCTAGGAAAAGTAGCCAGTCACATTTCTTTTCATTTCTTTTTTACCCTCTCTAATCATATTCTAAACTCTTGTCTATAGCCGTATATGTATGGGTTATGTATTTCCTACTCATCACCAAAACTGGCCGCAATACCACAGTTGGGATCTGATAGGAACATTATTATATATTGAAATGTAGAAGGTTGGCCAGTTCCTGAAAGGCCTCCTAGCATGGCATGATCTTGGCAATTTCATGCAGGTTCAGACACTCAACTTGGTCTTGTCAGAGTCTGGAAGTGATTGGTTTCAGAGAAGCTGACTCTCTTCAGAAAGACCTAGATATAACAACTGGAATGGTGAGCAATAAAACTGTCCGGTGCCCCAGCCATATACTGTTAAGCAGCATATTCTTCCAGTGTGGAGATGGACATGGGATGCCAGATTCTAATCGAAAATTGCTTGGTGAGATAGAATGGTAATAGCAATCAAGTCTGTGGCAGCCGCTGAAATATTCATCTGATCCTCACACAATCTCACAGCCTTGGTGCTACAGTTATCCCCACAGTGAATTTCTGCGTCTTGTCCACAAACACAGCTAGTAAGCCGTAGAGCTACAGCAGGCTGACTCTGAGAGCTCTTCACCAAAAGTCAGGTCCTCTTGAGTACAAACAGAGAGTTAGTCATTCATATGGTTCAGATCTTCGACAGCATCAGACCGTAATTTCTTGGTGCAGCCATTTCCGCAAACCAGATTTCTTTTTGTCTCAAGATGAGTTAACCCTCCTTGGCTGCAAGCCACATTGTCTGTTTCAGATGACCAGCTGCCGCGGTCCTTTACGTGTGTGGGGTTTGTGATTTTACTGTCAAAGGGCAATCTTAATTTGCTTTATTTCCAGATTTCTAATGGGGACACTCATCACTTTTTATCCTCCAGTGCTATATACAACATAGGTTTTCTTCCCCTCCCACATTTCTATTTATGCATTTTGGTGTTGTGCTTGAATTTTCATATCACAACATTGAGGATTTGTACAGACTTGTTTTCTGTGACCCTTTCAGGTTTTTCCATAAAGTCAAAGGTAATTTTACATTTTTCCTAGACTGAGTCCAAGAAATAACACGTGGATTATTTCATCTGATTTACTATGTTTTTCTTCTCTGATTTCAGAGTGGACAAGGTTACATCTGAAAACGCACCAACTAAGGAAATCAATATCTTTCCCAACCATAGAGTGCTTATTAAACCAGAGGTCCAAAATAACCAGAAAAACAAGGAAATAAGCAAAAATGAAGAAAAAAAGGCATTGGAAGCTGAAAAATATGGATTTCAGAAGGATGGTCAAGATAGACCTTTAACAAAAATTAACAGCGTGAAGTTGAATTCTCTGCCATCTGAATATGAGACCGGGTTGACATGCCCAGCTCAGGCTGGACACTATAGGCCAGTCAATGTGAATGGTTCTGAGAACAAAACCATCAATGTCAGCTTGGCAGATCTTCGCGGTGGAAATCACCCAAATACCGGGCCCTTACATACAGAGGCTGATCGAGTCATGCAGAGGACAAACTCCATGCAACAGTTGGAACAGTGGATTAAAATCCAGAAAGGGAGAGGTCATGAAGAAGAAACCAGGGGGTAAGTGTCTTGTCATAGCGTGTCCTGAAACCAGATTTTTTTCATACTATGCTGGTAAAGATTGGTTTCTGAGACACCTATTGAAAAGTATTAGTTCAAATTGTGTTTTAGACATTATAGCTTCATTTGTCTTTTCTTCATGGTAATCAGACATAAGTGTTTTTTCTCCATCTCCCATTGTTCTGTCCACATTTCTCACAGAAGTCCTTGACTAGTAGAGGGGAAAGTTAGATAAACAAGTGCAATACACTCTGACAAAATGAAGGAAGAACAGGGTGCCTACAAGAACAGGTTTCAGGGACAGTCAACACAGCCTAAGTGTTCTTAGGAAAACTGTTCTGCAGGAAAGGAAATACAAGCTGAGTTGTTAAGGGTGGCAGGCTGATCGTGGCTTAGATACACAAAACTGCAGAGTTGATGGGGCTGGAACAGGAATCCAGAGACGTCCAGTATGGCTTACGTACAACCTCTGTGATGATGCATGAGAACCAAGGCTGGAGACATAAGCCAGAAGAGATGTTTTCAGATTTGGTATTTCAGAAAGATCTGCTGCAGAATCGGGAGAACAGATTAGAGAAAGCTCAAAAGCTATTGGACTAAGTGAAATGATGAGAGGGAGGGGATGTATTTAAGGTATGATTGACAAGCCTAGTTGAGTGCTTGGATGTGCTTGATTGCAAACTAGTCTCCCTCAGTCTAGTTTGAGTGATAGGGGAAAATCAAGAGTGACACCTGCTTTTAGGACTCTGGTCGTCAGGGATTGCCTGGTGCCTTTTACCACTTTGGAAGGATTTGGGAAGAGAGAAAGTAATGACTAATTGGACAGGCTCACTTTGAGGTGGCCTGTATGTAGTCTGTAGCTCCAAAGAGAAATCTGGACTTGAAATAAGTTTTGGGGCATCATCATTATATCAAAAGCACTTAAAGGTAAGGATGAAAATAGATAAATTCATTCAGCTGGAAGCTAGATAAAGATTCCACAGGAAAACCTGAAAGAACATTTACATTTAAGGGAGAAAGAATTGGGGGGCCAGCAAAGGAGATGAAAAATAAAGGCCAGAGGAGATGGAAGAAAAGCAAGCACCTACCAATGAGAAACTGTTATGTCATTAGACCAGAACATGGTGATGCAGAACTTAAAAAAGACTTGAACATGCTTGTGGACAGAAAAATTACCTGAAGAGTTATTGTGACTCTTACCTCAGTAAGTAGAAAACCAAAAAACAATGACTTTAATGATGTTTTGGCTAAGTGAAGAGTAACTTCACTGTGAAACTTCCGAGGTATAGGAATGTTCTTCCATTTTGCTCAGTTGTCACAGCTGATGTCTGCAGCTGTCCGCCAAAGTCTGTCTCCTCTCAGGAGCAGCTCAAAGGCCTGGGTACACTTGGCCTCATCTTTTGTTATCTCAGCCAGCAACTACAGAACACTCCTGCAATGTGTTCACTTCCATTTTCTTCCCCACCCTGACTACTCACTTTTCTGATTTTCCCAAGGGAGAATTGTGAGAAGATTTCCCATTTCAAAACTAAAGTTTGATTAGACAGAAGGAAAGCCAGAGTTAGTTCTGGGGGGAAAAAAATGAAAGGATGTTTGGTAGGACCTAAGGTAACCATTTTCAGGGAAACAATAATAAAAATCCCAGCCAGAAAATTTGCTGAATCTCCACCCAGCAAATTAAACCTCACTTCTTAGTGAAATCACTTTTCCTCAATGATTCTATACTTTCTTACAGTTGAAACTGTATAATTACAGTCGTTTGACAAACATCTGGAAGTTAGGATTTTTTTTAAATTGTTGAGCATAAATAATAGTTTCCAAGAACTTTTGGGTCTCTTGATGGATATAATTGGCACACATAAAGGCTTTCTGTGTGACTTTTTTCTTTTGAATGCAGACCTCCAGCTTCTGACGGTTATTTTGAGCTAGGATTTTCTCCGCCTTGCCCCTCCAACTTTGGATTCACTGGCTAGAGTCTACTTTGAGTCACTGAGATATATCACCTACATTATAATATGAACTTCATATTTAAAAAATAGTTGGGATGTTTTATAATGAAATAATTTTTATTGGTGGAAAGAAACATAAGGGTTATTCGTAGTACAATTCATTTTGTAAAACTTTATGAAACGCTTGCTTTTATTATTAAAGTTCTGTTAGAAAGAAAAGGGGCTTAATATTTAGTCAAATAGTAGATCCCCGCATCTGTGAACAGAGCTTAAAAGTTTCTTTTGAGTGGCAGGCACTGTTAAGATGCATGGTGCCTTAATCCATTGTTCTGCATGGCAGAATCACAGGGACAGGGTTTTCATGGTGTTTGACAGGCAGCTGCTAGTGAATGGAGCACCAAACCTGATGAAGGAGCTTACAGTGTTCATTTCTTAAGCTTTCACTTAAAAGTAAATCACACTTTGCTTAATTTGAATTTCTTTGGGGAAACCACTGAAGGAAACTAGTTTTTGAAAAACAGGTCTCAAAATGCTAGAAAGTATATGCGGTAAAAATAAATTTACTGGAAAATAACCTAACTTTTTTTTAAAATTCTTCAAAAGTGCTTCCAAAGATGGCAGAAGAGCCTTTTAAACATTGTAGTCATTAATTAGCCAAGCTCAGTAGGGAAATAGCATACTGTGAATGATCATATGATAGGTTAACAGCTCATGTTTAATATACATGTCCACAGGAGGGTCCAGCTTACATATTGTGAATGCTTCAGAGTGCTGATGGAGGTTTTTGGTGCAATAGATTTTCTGAGCTGGAACGTAAATACTAGTTTATGGGCAGTTTTTATTGTGTTTTAGAGTAACAACATATGTCCGTTCCTTATATGTTTAGAAATAGTTTTTTTCCCATATTTTCAAACTAGATATAAAGTTAACATTTATATTTTCAGTATATGCTTCTGTGATATATAGTTCATTGCTTAGTACAGAGCCTTTTGCATATTAAGGTCTCTATAATAGTTCTTGAATTTGTGAATGATGAAATCAGGGTGTATTGGGGTAAATTGCTTTAGTAGTAGGACAGAAGTTCTAGGATAGTATCTATTTCTGTGACTGACTTGCTTCCTAGCAGATAGCTGTGGGGTTGCCAACTCTGGACTTGTTCCAGTTCCTACCTTTGTTGTTAACAGAGAAGGTAGGGTTGGAAGGGAGACCCAGCAGGGGGGAAAAAAGGAAGTATTTGTAGCAAGAAAGCAGTAAAGAATAGAACAACCTTTATACTGGTTATATGAGAGTACTGAGTACCTTTCTCCTTCACCCCAGATCCAAAGGCATCAGGTGGGTAACCCCCTGCAGTAGTTCCTGCTGGGGGAGGGGGGGCACGTTCAATTGTACACAAGCTTGTTGTAAGTAAAGACATTGAAAAGCTGAAGAACAACCAGCATGAATGATGAAGGAAATTTAGTTTAGGGGGAGTGGTTGAAGAAACTGGAAATATTTCAAATATATAATAAAACACGGAGTTTAGAACTGTACGATGGCTTTATGATCACATCATATCATTGATGAGAAAACCAAATCTCCAAAAGTTGCAGTTTGCCAGATTTGGGTATAGCATATGAAAGACTCTAGTAGCATTTTAAGATTATGTCCTTTCTGATATGGGGTGTATCTTTATTTTTAATTAAATTATTACAATTAAAGAGTAAAGGTTTTAAAATAATTTTCATGGTTTAGGGAAACATTTTTTTAACAGAAGGATTATTTTACTTTTTTATTCAATCCAGAAGTCTGGGAATCATTGGCATAATGAAAAAGCCCTACTTAAGGAAGTGAGAGACTACATGCCATTCCTAGCAGGCTCACTAACTCTTACCTTTAACCCACATATTGAAAGACTCAAGAGGAGCACCTGGCTGACTCTGTTGGAAGAGCCTGTGATTCTTGAGCTTGGGGTCATTGAGTATGAGCCTCACATTGGATACAGTGATCACTTTAAAAAAGAAAAAAATAATTAAAAGGAGTATGAGCTCTTGGGTTTTTCCTATCCTGTCCTCAAAACACATACCACCACAAAAAAAACCAAAAAACACCACTCTCTAACATTCTCTGAGTCCCAGAAAATGTAGTTCATCCAAGGTCTCCTTGCACATAAGTAGGAGAGCAAGAATCTTGGCCTTCCTGACTTTTGATCAACTGCTTTTTCCCGCTTTACTGTTTTGTCATATTTTTCACAGCTTTTTCACATCTATGGGTGCTTTAAGTCACAAAAAAAGTATATTTAACTTGAGACTTCCTCTGGTAGGTAACATAATTTTACTGCCCTAGTAGGCACAGATTATGCAGGGATTTTTATTATCACCATCCCTCTTAGCTCAAATGCACCCAATTCATTACACCTAATCACAGTGAAATTACTACAATACAGTAGTGTTTATACATTGTCACTGACGGTAGTCTTTAGGTCAGACAGCTCTGACATCCAGCTTATCAGATTCCCAGATGGTGAAAGAGTGTGGTCAGGTCACTTATACAGTAAGTCTTCTGCCCTTTCTGTTCTATGTGATCACCACTTCTTTTGACATTTTAACACCCAGTAGGAGGCAGCAAAATAGTGTGCAATCATGCATGCACAGTTCCAAACTGTACTTTATGTTGCAAATAACAGTGCACAGAAGAAACGTGTTAATGTTGAAAGAAGAGGTCAGAAAACCTGGGTGTATGAGGTCCCAACTTCCCCACATTTAGTTTATTCAATTACATTTTATATTAGAATATAGATTTATGCCCAGTGTAGATGCTACCAAGATGAATACTTATGATTAATATTGATCTTTTAAATCTAGATTTTATTGTGGTTATTGTTACTAAAAAGGTTGTGTTCACATTTAGAATTTGAATTGTAATTACACCTTATTCCTACCTCTGAAGATAATGGGGGAACACAAATGGTAACTTTTTAAGAAACTTTTTCCTAATGTATCCAACCTAGCATGAGGTTAGCAAAGGATAGTTAAAACAGTGTTTTTACCACAGTCTTTTTTCAAAATTATAAACTAAAATTCTACTTTATTCTCTAATTTTAGGAAACCGAAATAAATTGTGCTTAGTAATATGCCTTATGTATCCATATCCAAAAATATAGCATTTTAGAAGAACTTTATTTTAGATGCTTAATATACAAGAGGAATTTTTAGATTGCTTTAAAAAGCCTCCCACAAAGCTTATACCAAGGTGGAATATTCATTTCCAAGCTAGAAACATGTAAAACTCCTGAGATTTGCAGTTGTATATCTGAATATTATCAGGTTTAAGTATTTTGCCTTTAAATAGTTAAATTTTGAGCTTTAGCTTCAAGTCATTTTTATTTTTCAAATTAAGAAAAGATATCAAGGGGAGTTTTCAAACCACAAATGTACTGATGCACTTCTTCCCAGAAATAGTCCCGCTTTTTGAAGGAAACGATATAATAGAGGAGTCACAGACACCTACAGTGTCATTTCCTGTCTTCATGCTCTGTAGGACAACTCAAATCCTTCAGTATTCCATCCTACACAGAAATACGACTTACCTGTATGAAAAGAGTCTAAGAGTGTGTTGCATAAAAACAAATAAGATATGGAGACACACTTAAGATTAGATCATAGATAGTCTTACAAATAAGTATTTTTCCTTTTTTTTAACCAAACTGTACATTGTGTGGAATTAACAGTCTTTTATGTCAATCACAAAGATGCTTTTTACTTAATGTAGTAAAGTCGTCACATTGAATTTCATAAAAAAGTTAAAATCTGTTCATTAATATTTTATACCCTGTGTAATATTTTGATCAGCTTTTAAAAGTAAGTCTCAAGATATATTTTACTTACCGGAAGGAAAAAAATTACTCTAATTTAGAATCTGGAAAACAACTCTCTTCTTCATTTTTACATTTCAATTTTTTTTTATTTTAGAGTAATTTCATACCAAACATTACCAAGAAATATGCCAAGCCACAGAGCCCAGGTTATGGCCCGCTATCCAGAAGGTTATAGAACACTCCCCAGAAACAGCAAGACCCGGCCGGAAAGTATCTGCAGTGTAACCCCTTCCACTCGGGACAAACCAGTAGCACCTGGAGCAGAGGAGAAACGGAGATCAATGAGAGATGACACGATGTGGCAGCTTTATGAGTGGCAGCAGCGTCAGTTCTATAATAAGCAGAGCACCCTCCCTCGTCACGCGGCTTTGACCAGTCCTAAGACCATGGTTAATATTTCTGATCAGACAATGCACTCTATTCCCACATCACCTTCCCATGGGTCCATAGCTGCTTATCAGGGATACTCCCCTCAACGAACATACAGATCGGAAGTGTCTTCACCAATTCAGAGAGGAGATGTGACTATAGACCGCAGGCACAGGGCCCATCACCCTAAGGTAACATGCCCACTAATCCTGTGTTAACTACTACTTTCCGGATGTTGTGTTTTATTTCTGTCCACCTGTTCTTTTTTCTTACTGGGAGAGACAAGAAAATAGGTAGGCAAGGCAGCTCCTTTGCTTTAAAAATTAAGAATATGGGACACCTGGGTGGCTCAGTTATTTAAGCGTCCAATTCTTGGTTTCAGCTCAGGTCATGATCTCCCAGTTTGTGAGTCTGAGCCCCACATCGATCTCTGTGGTGAGAGTGAGGAGCCTACTTGGGATTCTCTCTCTCTCTCTCTCTCTCTCTCTCTCTCTCTCTCTCTCTCTGTCCCTCCCCCATGCATTCATTCTCCCTCTCTCAAAAAATAAATGAACTTTTTAAAAAACCATAAATGTCTTTTTTTTTTAATCAAAATTTAAACAGAATAATCTGCAGTACCAGAGTCTCACATATAAAAGCCTACGCTGGCAACATGTCATCTTTCAAGAGCACAGAAATAGTTATTTTGAGCCGATGTGTTATGCATTCTTCTGTGCTCCATAGCCTGTGTCATCAAATTTCCATGTAGGTTAAGACCACTTGCATTTGGATTGGCTCTTGACACACTTGAAAATTCTATACCTGTCCTCTTCCAGTATACCTTTATTCTTGCGTGAGATTCATCCAGCTCTTTGCTAAGATAAAAGTGCTAACCTCAGGGCACCTGGGTAGCTCAGTTGGTTAGGTGTCTGACTCTTGATATCAGCTTAGGTCATGATTTTGTGGGTCATGAGATCATGAGATCAAACCCCACATCAGACTCTCCACTGACAGTGCAGAGCCTGCTTGGGATTCTCTCTCCCTCTCTTTACCCCTCTCCCCACTCGCTCACTCATTCTTGCTCTTGCTCTCTCTCAAAATAAATTTTTTAAGAAAAATGCTAGTCTCTTCTTCTGACCAGCTGCATATATGGCTTATTGAAATACCTCCTTATGTACCTGAGTTAATATTAGAATAAGTGCCTACTAGCACATATACTTTTAAGATTTACATAGAGATCATGTTTTAATTTGTACATGAAGTTGGCTTAAGCATTGCTTAGTAGATTATTTGGAGTTAATTGAGAGTGTTTTGTGTTGGTTAGCTTTTTATCATACCAAAGCACATGCTTTGATCATTCAGCCTGTATGCAGGCAGTGTTTAGTGAAGTAAAATGAAGAGGAAATTTTCTGTCATTTTCTTTTTAATTCTAAAGAATTTCTTACTTTATACCACTTTAAAATGTACTTTTCCTTATCCTTCTGACAAACTGACTCCTTCAGTTATAACATCGTATGAAGTATATATTTGATATAAATAAAGTATATGTTTTCCATAAATAAGCATTGGTTAGAAATGAATAAGTCTATCAGAAATTTTCCTTCTTGGAGGAAGCTTTAGTTTGCCTCACCAAAAAAGGCTCACTTTGAATTCTGTCATAACAAAGTTCAGTATTTTGTCACTTTGTACATCCAATGAATAAATCATCTTTGAAAAATAGTAACAATATTTAAGAGAAATCTGATCTGATAATTAGTGTGTGGTTGTTTGAAAAGTGTTCTCCTGGTAATTAGTACTTTTATCATTTTTAGCCTAGATTTATCATCTGTATCTGTTGTTTTTTTTTAAATGTTTATTTTTGAGAGAGAGAGACAGAATAGAGCACAGACAGGGGAGGGACAGAG
Source organism: Crocuta crocuta (assembly GCF_008692635.1). Lineage (NCBI taxonomy): Eukaryota > Metazoa > Chordata > Mammalia > Carnivora > Hyaenidae > Crocuta > Crocuta crocuta. The sequence goes on from NW_027532276.1 coordinate 565,006, forward strand.
AGAGGGGGAGACACAGAACCCAAAGCAGGCTCCAGGCTGTCAGCAGAGAGCCCATGCAGGGTTTGAACCCACAAACTGTGAGATCATGACCTAAGCCAAAGCTGGACACCCAACCGACTGAGCCACCCAGGTGCCCCTATCATCTGTTTCAACAACAAATATAAAATGAATGTATGCTCTCTAATTCCTAATCAACTAGTTGTCTACTCCTTTTCCCAGAAAACTTCTTTAACATTGCCACAATTTTCTTTCAAACTGTTCTGCCATTTTCCTCAATGTGATCATTGGTTCCCAAAGTATGTCCATGGACCCCTGAGGAGTTCCCATGTCCCTTTCAGGGAGTCTGTAAGGTCAAAACCATTTTTATAATGGCAATAATGAGACATTATTCATTGTGTTACCATTTTCTAAGAATGCAAAAGCAGCGTGGGTACTGGCATGTTAGCATGAATTGGAGGCAGCTCCAACTCTGCCGTGGTCATTGTGATGCTTCCCTGCCACATAATGGCAACAAAAATAAAGGAGGTAGCAGTTTCGCTTAAAAATCCCTTTGATGAAGCAATGAAAGATAATTTTATTCAATTTTGACCTTTCATTATATATCATTTTCGTGTGTGTGTGATGAAATGAGAAATGTGCTTAAAGCATTTCTCTTGCGTATCAAACTGCTAATATCAGGGTTGACTCAGAGAAGAAGATTTGTGTGATTGAGTTGCAAGCTGAACTAGCTCTTTTTTTCCTGAAACACCATTTTTACTTGAAAGAATGAATGACAGACAAACTACAGTTGTTCACACTTGGTATCTGACAGACACTTCTCACAGTGAAATGTTATCCTGTCACTTCCAGGAAAACAACCAACAGTATTTGTCACTGATGACAAATGTGAGCTTTCAAGCAAAAATTAGAATTTTGGAAATCTTCTGTCTGCCACTGTGAGCTTGATAGCTTTCTGGTGCTTAAAGATCAGTGGTAGTATTAACAAATGTGTGTTACTGTATTGTACACTGACGGATATGTGTCAACATCTGCAGAACTCATTGAACCAGCACTTTCCACATGACCAGTGTTTGATATTCCAAAATCAGAGATGGGTAAAAAATTCATTGAAAGTATAAACACTGGCATACCTCATCCTCAGGTGCTTCGGTTTATTGCACTCTGTACATACCTCATTTTTTACAAAGTTAAGGTTTGCACCTACTCTCTGTCATGGAAGTCTGTCGGCACCATTTTTTCCACTGGATTTGCTCACTTATGTCTCTGTCACATCTTGGTAATTCTCACATTATTTTAAACCATTCTTTTACTGTTCTATTTGTTACGGAGATCTGTGATCAGTGATTACAATTCACTGAAGGCTCAGATGATGATTAGAATTTTTGGGGGGCGCCTGGGTGGCTCAGTCGGTTAAGCATCTGACTTCAGCTCAGGTCATGATCTCACAGTTTGTGGGTTCAAGCCCCACATCAGGCTCTGTGCTGATGGCTCAGCCTGTTTCAGATTCTGTGTCTCCCTCTCTCTCTGCCCCATCCCCACTCATTCTCTGTCTCTCAAAACTGAATAAATGCTAAAAAATTTAAAAAAAAATTTTTTTTGCAGTAAAGTACCTTTTAATTAAGGTACTTTTTTTTTAGACATAATGTTATTGCACACTTAATAGCAGCAAATGTAACTTGAACATGCACTTGGAAACCAAAAAGTTTATTTGGCTCACTTTATTGCATAATTCACTTAATTGTAGTAGTCAGGAACTGAACTCACAGTGTCTTCTAGGTATGCCTATGAACTAATAGTTGTTAATGTAACAGTATGAAAAGTTCATTGATACAGTTTCAGGTAACACTTCGCAACCAACTTTTAATATCTACTTTCATTAGCGCTAATAACAAATTTAAGTGATATTTTATAATGTAAATTTAAGATTTCTCATCATTGACATTGACGACAGAATTGTACTTTCATTTTCCTAGCATGTCTATGTGCCTGACAGGAGGTCAATGCCAGCTGGCCTGACTTTACAGTCTGTTAGTCCCCAGAGCCTCCAAGGCAAAACGGTGAGTTCAGTATTTTTATTTATCTTGTCATGTTTTATTTATGTGCTACACCTGATAGCACATATCTGACACAGCTTTTAAGTTTGGATTTCAGAGAGGTTCCTCCAAAAGAAAAACTGTTGCTACTTTTGTGGAAGAGAGCTCATCAGAAGAATTTGGGTTCATGTAGCCATTCCACCATCTGACTGGAGACATCTCCCTAAATGTCTGATTGCCTAAATATAAGATTATATTTTCAGGGTTTATTGTATAACCTGCGTAGGTTTCTTTACTTCATTGGATGTTGATTCCCTCATTTTTTTTTCGTTAGGTTTATTTATTTTGAGAGAGAAAAAGAGAGAGAGTGCACAAGTGGGGAAGAGGCAGAGAGAGAGAATCCCAAGAAGACCCCGTGCTGTCAGGGCAGAGTCCCATACAGGTCCTCAAACCCATGAACCATGAGATCATGACCCAAGCCGAAATTAAAGAGTTGGATGCTCAACCAACTGAGCCACCCATGTGTCCCGATTCCCTAATTCTTAAAACAGAAGTTGGAGTAGTTGTCTAGTGGAACAAATCCAGCAAGCAACCGTGTGTAGTCACACCATGGTCCTATTAAGAATAGTCCCTCCTGGGGGGCACTTGGGTGACTCAGTCAGTTAAGCATCCAACTCTTGATTTCTGCTAAGGTCCTGATCTCGTGGTTTGTGAGATCGAGCCCCACATCAGGCTCTGTGCTAACAGCGTGGAGCCTGCTTGAGATTCTCTCTCTCCCTCTCTCCCTGACCCTCCCGTGCGTGCTGTCTCTCTCTCTAATAAGTAAACTTTAAAAGATAAAAAAAAGCAGTTTCTCCCATGAATTTTTGCATAGAGTAACTACTTTAGAGGGGAAAAATGATTTACATATTTATGCAGAGACTATAAATACTAGGTGCAGGCAAGTACTTACCATTACCATTTCATTGTCAGTATTATGTTCAAATTGGGAAGGAGTTCTATTACCAGGACACTATTTTTCTTCACATTAAATAGAAAAGATGACTTTCATTACTTCATTTTATTTTAATGGCATTGTTTTATCTTTGCATTAATATCAGTAGGTAGTCTCAGTTCCTGTGAAGATGTGATTTGAGGATCTGTGTATTTGTTCATTTAAAATTCTCTTCCTGCAGGAATCAAAACAAATTCATCTTAAGTGTTTTGCAGACATTTTACTTCATTTCTGGATCTTTTACATGCTATGTTATGAGAAAGGTGTCCTGGCTTTAAACTATTTACGGCTTACTCATTAAAGGTTATAAATATTGCTTGAGTAAAACTGAAAACTTCTAAATGTTGTAATTTGTAAATATTAGATTGGTAATCTGCCAAGAAACAGACATTTATCATAAGATAATGCTAAGAATCATTTTAGGAATTTTTATCTTCTGCCTTGCTCCCTCTAGTGGATAGTTGGGATAAAATATACTTAACCACCTTTTGTGTGGGTCAAAAATGTGCCTCTTTTTATTTTGCATCAAAATTTAAATATGTAGCAAACTTCCTGGAATCTTTCATCCTTTTGAAAAATCTCTTTATCTTTTTAACTCAGTAAATGATAAACCAGAGTTTCAAGATTCCTTATTTTGATATTTCTTAAAAATATCATTCTGGGTCTTAGACTATCTGAATCCCTTACACCACCCTACCTTCTACTTCGCAAGACCTCAAGAACTTCGTATGGTGGTCATAATACATGACTCTCCCATAGTCATGCGGTCACCAGGTGTGACCATCATGAGCAAAAGCAGCGATTCTCCGCCTGTGGGGAAATGTCTTCTTTACATCACACACACACACATATTCTTTTACTCTTTAATCCCATAGTAACTCTGGCTCCCTTCTAAGTAAGCCTAAAAACATTAAATTTTCATATAATTTCAAATTACAGTTAAAGATTATTTCTGTCCCTTAAAAAATTGTATAGAATGTAAAGACAGATGGCAGATGAATAGAACAGAAGAGAGCTGGTGTAATACTGTGTTATAGGCAAGATAAATCCATCTCAGGGACATTGTCTGGCCTGGAAGTCTTAAGACCATAGTGTAGCTCTGAAGTGATGAGAATCTCCCTCTAGCCCATCTGCAGTTTTTAATCATAACAAAGCTCATAGAAATACCAAATAATATTTTATGGCCTATGAGACTGCCAATAACCATACCTTACTGCATTTCTAACGAAGAACAATATGTCAGATTGGCCTCTTAAGGAATTATATCTACCATTGAAAATTTCTTCCTCTTGTTGATCATAGTAACCAATCAGGAGCCAGAGTGTGGGAGCAGGGTTTATGTACTCATGGAACCTCTCTGTTGGTACTAAATACAGTCTTTTTTTTTTTTTTACCCTCCTTAAAAAATAAAAACTGATTTTTTTGTCATTTAAAATATCCTGTGAACGCAGTAGCAGTGACATTTAAAAATATAACTGGGAAGCAATTAATAGATCCCGGGTACTGAGTTTAATGATATGAAAGTATCATCCAAGTTTTACATGAGTTTTAATGCTTTTTTTTTTTACTTTCTATTCTCTAAAATAGAATGTTGGACATGCAGGTATTGTTCTATTGCTGTAAAATCTTAGGCATCACTTAAAAATGTCTTTTAATGATTATTTTTTAATAGCTCTTATGTACAAACCTTACAGTGGTTTTTTTGGCATTGTACTTTTTTATATTTAACATTTAAGTATTCTCTCATGAATTCTGAGAAAATGCCTTAATATACTGTTGTTTTGCTGTATCTTTTAAAGTAACACTGTTCCTTCTATTTCTCTAGATATCTATGCATTTATGTAGGACCTATCATCATAGTGCCTAGGCACTATGTTTGATGTCAACCATAAGAGGAAACTTGCCAAGAAATCTTGGTTTAATATCTGTCACTTAAGACAACAATTAATCTGTTTTCCACTGTTTGGATTCTTAAATTGTACTCCTTCAGCCAGAGGAGCTTACGCTGCTGCTAATAAAGCTGAGACGGCAGCAGGCCGAACTGAGTAGTGTCCGGGAGCACACGTTAGCACAGCTCATGCAGCTGAAACTTGAGGCCCACAGCCCAAAGGTCAGCTATGAAGACTTTTTATGTGTCGTCTGCCATTACCACTCACCTGGAGCCATTCGTTAATCAGTTTGATCGGTGTCGTTAGTGTCGAGCATGAGCCCATACAGTCATTGCTGCGACATTATAATCTCCTATTGACCCTTTGAGAATTCACTTATTTTTACGTTACTAAAGGGAAATATGGATAGGATGAATTTCTTCTTGGCTTTCCAACCCGCTCACTCACCAACTTTTGGTCGTGAGGAAGGAAACGCATACAGACTTCATTTACCATATACTGTAGCTTCCACGGCTGATAAAACAGATCATTGAAAAGTCCTAGAAAGTACTAAGTTGAAAATTGGTTATAACGAATAATACTGCCTTATAAATGTCAGAGATTAAGATATTTCTTTTGTTCTTGACTAAAAGAATGAACCCATGCAAACATTTCTCAAAGGGTTTAATAGCCTCTGGTTATATGACAAACATCCAAAGAAGTAGTAGTACTATGTCACAGAAAAGTATTAACCTGTAAAACTTCTAATATTGAATCTGCTAAAGCTGTTTGAAGGATTTTTCTGCTTAATATTTTGGCTTCTGTGCATGTCTACTTAATTTCTTACAAAACTAAGTGTAATTTTTAATAATTTAATATGTCATCTGTACAGTTTGTAGGGAAGCATGTATATGAAAGTTGTGTACTGTGATATAGTAGGTTATGATAAACTACCTGTTTTTCTTATTTCAAAATTGACCTTTTCATGAATTCTACACCCTCTTTCTCTATCCCTTTGTTTCTTGATTGGTGCCTACTAGAATGAAATTCTTTCACATCATCTTCAAAGGAACACCATATATTTGGATCATCAGGTGGGATTTGTAGAATTTTTATTACAGTACCTAATAAAACTTTTGAAATATAGCACAGTTTTCCAAGTTATTTAGAGCTAATAGCATGACTTTTATAAGTGACAGAATAAGGAATTCCTAACAGGGTGAATTCAGTAATGCCAAAATAAACCAGTAGAAAGGACAGTCATGACTGTTAGGAGCAATGCAAATGCTGGGTCGCTGGAAAATTAGGAGCCTGAATCCTCCAGACTTGCCTTTTCTTATCCCAAGAAAACTCCCACTCAGTAAGGTTTATCTCTGCTTGGGGTTGACCTAATTAAAGAACTAGGTACCTAGCTGTGAATACCTTGTTGGAAGACCAAGAGGGGGCGGTGTGGTGTGCTCTCAGGAGGTAGTTTCACTATGGGTGTAAAGTATGGTGATCGTTTTTAATGCTATAGCTCCAGTCCTTGTTCAGCCACCTCCTCCTGGTGTTGGTCTTTGCTAAGCTCTGTAGAATCATTTTTACAATGGCCTATAGTTGCTGCCATTTCCTCAGCGGTAGCAGTGAGTGTGGAAGGTTACGGTGAATGGCAGTTCATGAACAGGGACTGATATTTCCATATTTTAGTTTTTATGAAATTCTCTATTAATATTTAATTTTAATTTGATGCAAACTTTTGATATGTTCTTGAACATTGGATTTCTTCCAGTGAATGCATTTTTTTTTCTATATAAATTAAGCTATAACTTGTTTAGCTGTTTCAAAATAATTCAGACTTGAGCATTTTACCAAATGAAAGACGTTACTGTGGATAATGTCGTAAGACAAATGCTTACATATTTATATTCGCCTGCTTAAAACAAAATAATGAGGTACAGCTTTAAAATTAGTTCTTTTTAAAGAGGGATTTTGCATTAGGATAACCCTTTGAAAGCTGTTCAATCACTTTTTTTTTAATTTTTAAAAGAAATTTACTTTTTTTAATATATATATTTTCCCACAACATGTTTTCATTATAATTTTGCCAGTTGGAATGCTTTAGAAATCAGCATTTCATAAGTTCAAATTCCAGTCTTCACTCCAGAGACTGATGCTATTGAAATTTAACCACGGTGTACATTTACACTTGGAAAGTAATCTAATAAAGACCCGAAGTCTTACCTCAAAATGCCACACTGCCAACAAAGTTTCTAAGATGCACTGGTAAATAACTTTCATAAAAGCTCTTTTGTCCATAAAGCTAGCAATAGTTCTGCAAAATAATGGGATATTATAAAAATTAGGTTTAAAAGACAATGATATAAATGTGAATCTAAAGTCATATAGTAACTCTGGAAATAAACCTAGCGGTTCACTGTGATTTATTACTTACCTCAGTAAATCAAAACTAGAATTACAGAGACTTAGAGTTTTAGAAAAATCCCGGGGCTTGCTGGCTGGCTCAGTGGGCAGAACATGCAACTCTTGGGTTGAGAGTTCAAGCCCCACTTTGAGGATAGAGGTTACTTAAATAAATAAATAAAATTGGGGGGGAAAACCCTAGCAGGGGGGTGCCTGGGTACCTCAGTTAGTTAAAAATCCAGCTTTTGACTTCACCTCAGGTCATGATCTCGCGGTTCCCCACTGAGCTTCAGCACTGTGGGCACGGAGCCTGCTTGGAATTCTCTGACCGCCTCTCTGCCCCTCCCCTGCTCACACATGCATGCTCTCCCTCTCTCAAAATAAATAGGCAAACTTAAAGAAAGAAATCCTAGGAAAAGACAGGTAAATATACTGAAAACACCACAATGTTTCAAAGTTGATGCTTCTCCTCAGCTCCCTTTCCCAGGTTGAGCTCTGTTTCTTCCCTTTACCGCAGTGACCCAGATCCGATTGAAGTTTCTGTTCCCCTTGGTACTCTTGAAGCGCACGCCACTGAGCCTTTGCTATTGGAAAGGACCAGGCTGGTGGTGTCTTTTAGGTAGCCTCCAAAAATCTCAGCTTTTAATTGATGCTCTCTGTTCCCTCTACATGTCAGCAGAGGTTTTCTAGTAATTGCCTTTTTCTTACATTAGATCTTGAAATAAAATTATATTAGTCCAATTTTAAAATCTTGGTAATGTAAAGAATTACCGTAATTGTTTGAATGCTCATTCGCATGATCAAAATAAAACAATTTTTGATGGAAGAAAACAGGGCCATTTTTAGACAATAAATAAACAATATATAGAAGCAAAGAAACAAGATGGAGGCTTTGCCCAGAAATTCAGATATGCCTAAATGTATAGATCCTTAAGGTTTCCTAAAGAAAAATCCCTTTTTAAATAAATCAAAATTTCTTATGTTTCCAAATAATTATATTTAATGTAAATGAAAAATTTACTTTTGCACTATTCTATAGTTTATATCAGCAGTAAAGTTACTAAGTTACAGAAAAAGAAATCTTGATCATTTTCAGTTTTAATGAATGTTTTTGTGTTAAGCTCAAACACTTCTAGCTTTAAAAAAAAAAAAACACACACACACATTTCCAGCTTTTAAGCTTGATACTGCCAGTAACTTATTTTAGATTACCAAGTCTGTTTTTATAGGCATTATTAGTTGCCTGATATATAAATTGATTGACCAGTTTTTTAAAACTACAAATTGGAAGCTAGATTTTAAAATCTGAAAGTCAAAAGAAAAGGCTCTGGTCACATTTTATACTGTGTATCCTATCAAATGAACATCCTAATTAATACTCACTTTCAACATGTATTCTCCTAGCTCAAATACGTCGTTAGAGTAACTTAAGGCCAGCAACAAAATGCAGCCTGTCTCCTGCATTAGTCAAAAGAAAGTTCTTTACTGATTGAAATTCTCTTAATTGCTATCACTGTCCATGAAAAGAGAACCAGGTGTGGTCTCTGAGTTTCAGAGGTAAATTGATTTCTGATATCAGAATGGTTATGACAAATGAAAAATAAAAATGAAGTTTTTATCCTGAAATTCTGAAGACCTACATATTATACAGTCAGTCCAAAAATTCGACTTCTGGTCCCCATAGCTTGAGCAGTATAATTTGGCTTCGAAGCAGCCACATTTTGAGGATGAGTTCTGCCCTGAAGTGTTTTTAAAAATAGCAAAAGCCATTCTAATTATATGGTAGAGTTTTCTTCTGCTTTTTGTTTCATTTTGAAGTACACTATTATCATTTGCTTGTGCTTTTACAGCCCAATTAGTAGACTGTTCACAGGCCATGTTTATTAAGACTCACCTAGATTTCTCACTTTAATTTTAATTTCCACTTAAAATTCACCTAAATTTGTGAATTTTAAGATAACCTGTGAATGTTCTTAATCCTAACTGGATGTACTTCCTTACCTCGTCCAGGTTCTATTTAGAAAATTAATGAATACCTAACTTTTTTTGGTCAGTCATGAAGGGAAGATTAATAGGAATGGGGAAATGAGAGCGTTTCCATCCCTTTATCCATATGCCCCTCCTCTGTTTTAGCTCCTCCCTCCATTTGTTTCTTCCTTACCTGCTTTTTGTAACTTTACCTATTAGTGAGTAAAAAGCAATTACAAGAAAATTTAGATGATGCTCCCTTTCCTTTCTTCCTAAAACCCTCTGCCAGCTTTCCATGTAGGCAATGATAACAGAAAATGAGATGCTAGGCACTGGGACTAGGAAATAAGTAAGAGGACATGGATAGAAGGTTCAAGAAACTTGGAGCCATGTTTCACAAGCCTTTGTCAGTGTGCTGCCCTCTTGTGGGTAAATGAAGCATATACCTACCCTTTCCACAACCACTGCTCATCACTCCCTGATTTTATTCTAGCACTCCAGTAGCTAACCTCCTTCTTTAAGAATACTAGCTACAGTTTAAAAAAAAAAAAAAAAAAAAAACTTGCTATAGTAAATGGAGTTTGACTTTTAAACATCTAAGCTCTACTTGCACAGGTACTGCAGCAGTTATTTTATTTTTTCATCTTTTAAATATAAAAATTGTACCATTGAATACCCTTAAGATTATGACATTCTGGGGGCGCCTGGGTGGCTTAGTCGGTTAAGCGTCCGACTTTCGCTTAGGTCATGATCTCACGGTTCACGGTTTCGAGCCCCGCGTCGGGCTCTGTGCTGACTGCCAGCTCAGAGCCTGGAGCCTATTTCAGAGTCTGTGTCTCCCCCTCTCTCTGACCCTCCCCTGCTCACACTGTCTCTCTCTCTCTGTCTCTCTCTCTCTCTCTCTCCTAGAAATAAATAAAAATATTAAAAAAAAAAAAAGATTATGACATTCTGCCTTTAACCCTCTCCAAGAGTCATCATAGTTAATTGCATCAGAAACATTTGCTTGAGAACGGGAAAAGAGGAGACATATCTCAGCCACGCTTAGGTTGCAGACTGCCTCTTCCCCATGTACGCAAAAGTTCTTTGTGAAAAGAATATGCCTCTGTTCCAGTAATTAATGAAGTTGATTTACCCAGTTAGAGCTGTCTCCCTACTGCTAGAACATACTTAAATTGTTTCTGAATATAACATCAAATAGTATGTACTTTAACATCAGATAGCTAAAGGATCTTATTATACTCAAATTCTTTTGGAAAAACTGGAAATCTCTCCTGACAAACCAGTTTGCCATAGTATAATAAAAGAAAAATACAGCCCAAGCATACCTATGGTGTTCTTGGTTGTATGAAAATGTTTAAGGGACGCCTGGGTGGCTCAGTTGGTTAAGCATCCAACTCTTGAATTCAGCTCAGGTTATGATTTCACAGTTTATTACATCCAGCCCTACATCAGGCTCCGTGTTGACAGCACAGAGCCTCCTTGAGATTCTCTCTCTCTGTTCTTCCCCACCGCTCACGTGTGCTTGAGCGCACTCTTTCTGTCTCTCTCAAAAATAAGTAAGCATTTTTTGGGGTCACCTGGGTGGCTCAGTGGGTTAAGCATGCAAATTCAGTTCAGGTCATGATCTCGCGGTTCACGGGTTCGAGCCCCACATAGGGCGCTGTGCTGACTGATAGCTCAGAGCCTGGAGCCTGCTTTCGATTCTGTCTCCCTCTCTCTGTCTGCCCCTCTCCTGCTCATGCTCTGTCTCTCAAAAATGAATAAACATTTTTTTAAAATTTTAATAAGTAAACATTTGTTAAAAAATGTTTGAGTTGCAACAGTCAATAGCCACATCCTATGTCTTATCGTACATTTTTTTTTAACTATTATCAAATGCTAGTGGGGAAGACAAAATCATTTTGTTTGAATGCTAACTTTTAAAACATCTTGAAGAGTAAGCTAAATCTTCTAATTTTTGCAAAGATTTTGTAGCTCTGAGATATCATGATATAATTCTTTTTATAAATATGAATATTTTATGGACTGTGCACTAAAACTAATGATGTTTGGAAGAAGTCCGATATTCCCATTGGCTGCTGTGGACGTTCCTTATCAGTATGCTTTATATATCCTTTCAACAAACAATAGTGAACAAAACTATACAGACACAGACTCTGACCACTTTTAAACATGCTTATGCCAAGGGAAATGTAAAAAGAAACAATTAACTGAATGTATGTAATTGGTACCAAAACCATTCAAGGTAAAAATCCAAGAGTACTTTTTTTGCATTCTGTTCTTTGTGTGTTCATGAAAGACAGCTTCCCTAGAAGGGAAGAAATGCTAACAAGATGATTGAAGAGATTCTTGATGGCTTTCATTGTTCTTGTCAATTCAGCAACTTCTGGTCTGTGGAGCTATTAAGCAAAGATCCCGTTTTCTCTAATATTTTAAGGGGTCCTGGAGCTTCTATTTTTAGGGATGATTGAGATAATGTTTCTAGGGGATGTAGAATAGGCATCTGGCAAAAGCAAACTAAGGAAACTAGGAAATTGAAAGTATGTTACTTTAATATTTAGTAACTAGTTACATGGTTTAGAATATCTGTGTTTTTTTAATGCCTTGCTATTATTAAGAGTGATCCTTTCTCTCCATCACACCGCATTCTTCTTTTTCTCTCTCTCCCTTCCTCTGCATATTTAATCACAGAAATAGTGGGGAGAGGGGGATGATACCCAGAAGTTCTGAGGCAGTATTTGACATCATAATGGCAGAACTGTAAGAAGGCTAAAATAAATAGAGAGTGGGTAGATTATCATTAAAAATTTGGAAGGACTTATTTTATATGTGATAACTCTGATCTCTTGGCCTATTCACCGCCTACACATTTTTATCATGATTTTCCAATTTCTTACTAGTAATTAATCTATCCCTTTTTGCTGTTTTCACTCATCTCAACCTTTATAGGGGAAGTTCTCTGATTTTTAGTGTTCTCTCAACTGAGCATTCATCCACACATCATTTTACTAGTTGTCTCTTAGTTGTTCTTCATCTCTAGCCCTGGGGTTTCTCTCAGGAAACAGATATTGTGATGTGCCCTTGATGTGGGCTTGTTCTCAGGAAGTTAACTTTGGGCAGTGATACCAAGGTAAAGAGCTGAGCAAGGAAGGAGGGAGTATATTATCACTGCCATAGGCAAGCGGGGCCCCCTCGAAATGCTACTTGTTGATGAAAGAAACCTGCAGAATTGCCCAGCTGACCAGCAGAAGGAAGCATTTGTACCGGCTTCCATCCTCCTCTGACCGAGGGTTGCCTCTCTACGGTTCCAGTTATGTGTTTGTAGTTGCTTATGAAAATCTGCACTTGGACATTCTGCCTTTAGTTCATTACATGCCCAACATGTCCAAATTTGGGATTGTCATTTTATCCCTCAGTTCTCTGATCAAAAAGCTAAAAGCAAAGTTAATTCAAAATACTGCTCACCTTTAACGTCAATGATGTAATATTTATTGAGCACATCATCCTTGGTAAAGAGATCATTGGACTTTGAGAAGTATCAGAACCTTTACTTTAGCTGTTTGCTTAGACCCGGAACTGGTTTGAACCCTCAAGGGAAAAGAAAAAGTGAGAGCCAGTCTCCTCCTCCAGCTGTGGCTAGGAGAGCATGACACCAGCCTATGGCAGTCTGATTGCCTGGTGGATGAAAAGAAAAACAAGTGGCAGCCTGCCTAGAAGGATCCAAGGAGTGAATCCACCACTCCAAGGGTGGAAATTACACAGATCTACAAAAAGGGAAAAATTAAGTCAGACAGCTTCCTGGAGTTATATTACATTCTCCTCATATTTCATCTGTCCAACACCACCACATATTAAAGTTTAAAATACTTTGAAACTCGAATTTAAAGTATTTTAAGAACAGTTTTACTGAAAACAGGAAAATCACGAACTTCTGTAGATTACTTAACTGAATACATAATATCTTCATGGTATTTAGTCAGGATTATAGAGGCCATCATTAAGACCCTGTATATATTAAGCTCCTGGTTACCATTTAATCACAAAATCTTGCCAGTAATAAATACACCTATCAGATTATGTCTTTGGCTCATTCCAGAAATTTCACAAAATTTTTGCCACAAAATGAGGGTCTCCTTTTGGTTTATCATTCAAGCCCTATCTTCACCACCTCCTCAAACTGTGAAATCCTTCCTACCCTATCATCCCTTTCTTTTTCTGCCAGCAACTTACTGTTTCTCAAATACTTTAAAAGCAGTCCCATTCTCTACACTGTGTGCCTGTCCAGTACCTGTCCATCCTAACAGCCTAAGTAACACTCCACAGCTTCCAGAGCACTGGCACATACGCTATCCCACTTGACTTCTTCTATGTAAGCCTCTGTAGCATGTGGGCCATTTACCTTTGTCCCCATAAGCCAGCTTTGATGACTTGTCCAAAATCACAAAGCTAGGATGAATACATTGTATTAATGAATTTTCTTTTCTTTCCTTTTTTTTTTTTAATCTATTTGACTTCCTTGAAAATTAGTGGAGTTGTTCTTTTATTTTCCTAAATAGGAAAATGAAAACAATTTCCCCACCCCTCCTAAAATGTGTACTATTTACATACAGTTTGCTTCTGTATTTATAAAAGCAAATATTTTTGTAGCCCAGTGACTATAGCTTTTGCTTCTTATTTTTATTCCTTTTTTCGGAACATTCCTTCAGCAGAGATTTATCGACCTCAGTCAGTGTAAGGCAGGAAGTTAGTGCTTACAAAGTAGATTCTTTAATTATTTTCAAAGCCCAGGAAGGAAATAAAGTTGAGCATAAATGCCAAAAACATTTTTAAGATTGACCTAAGAGTATGATTATGCAGTTAAAACATAAGCTGATAAATCTTTAAATTAATGGTAGGAAATCTGCTACTCAGCACCAATTGCAACCCAGAATATACAATTGCTATTAATAAAATCCAGATCCTTGTATCCAGAAGATATTTTAACTTTGATTTAAAGCTCAAATATATTTTGGAGTAGATTTACCCACAGCCAAAACAAATACCTTTTTTACTAACAGAGGTATCGCATTTTCATTTTTGGAATGTTTGTCCCTTTAAAATGGTTTTAAAATGCATGCAAAGAAAAGAAAAATATAACCATATCAAACATTATATCCACAATAAAGGCATTTTTGCAAGATTGATTTTGAGTTCTTTAATATCTCTGGTTGCCTTTGAATGCCGGGAATAAAGATGGTAGCATCAGATAATAGTATATTCCTTGAAGCCAAAGGAACAGTGATTAAGCATAGTTAAACAAGGGAAATAGTTTAAGCCACTGATGTAAAAGTCAGATCTGTAAAGATTATCCTGTAGGCAAAAGGATTTTAGTTAAATAAAAACTTAAAAGACCTTAGGTATAAAGAGTTGAAACTCAATGTGAGTAAATTATATAAATCAATTATTTGGAAAGACATTAGCTGAGACTTTCTTCAAAGTTTTCTTCAAAATATTCCAGAGGTGTATATATATCTCAAAATGAGGGCTCTGAAAATTTAGCAATTTAAGTAAGGTTGTGAGTGTAGAGATTACTCTCCTTTCATTCTGCTGGGTTCAGGGTATTTTTATAATGTTTCTCAATAAATGGACCTTATCAATAACCCGGAAGCCAGTACTTACTGCATCAGCCAGTTTAGAAATGCATCTGCTCTTTCTTTTAAGGGAATGTCAGATACGTTTGACTCCTATGTTAGTGTCCCCGTTCGTTATTCCTTTTGTTTTTAATCTTTCTCCCTTGAAGAAAAAGAGAAAATAGTATATTGTCTAGCTGCATCTTTCAAAGAACCATTGATTCTTCTGAATATAATAGTAATATTTTTCGCAAGTTTTACTTTTAGAAAACATATATAGCATAGACATTTATTCAGATTGCTTTAAAATTTTCACAGTAACAGACCTCAGTACTTTGCCCCATCAGTTCTAAAGAGACTTATTTACATTCCTCTATTTAAAAAGTCACTTCAAATTTCCCTGCTCCCTGTTAAACAAAGAGTAGTTTCAATAGGTAGTCATACCCTTCAATCTCAGGTTCTTGGACTTTCAGATGTTGCTAGAATGAGAGTGGAGGGCATTTACATTGTCATTATCTAAATGACCTGTTTACAAAGACTGCCTGCATTCCTCAAAGCTTCACCCTAGGCATGTCAAATTCTTTACCGTTTTAGTCTTGCCACACTTCTTAAGAGTTTATTGATCTAGACGCAGGAGGACATTCTTGAGAAATGAATTCTTCAGTGATTAGGCCATCAGGGGTTTTTGCTATTGTTAAGACAGATTCTCAACTTAAAAATTCTTTTCCTAAGAAGTCATTAAGAACTCGGGAAAAGTCCATTTTCCATTTAAATGGAAAATGACAGCCGAAATGGGTCTTCTTATTGGATATCCGGACAAAAGCTCTGTGGGTAGATAGGAATCATCCAAAAAAGGAGGAAGCTGTTGGCACAGCATTTAGACTCAAACTCAATTACAAGCCAGAGCTTGAGCAGATGTTTTCCCCTTCTGGAAATAAGACCTAGATCAGGGGGGAAAAATTATACTAAATTTACTTGTCTAGAATTTCTAAACTGACTGTCTAATATGATAGCCACTAGCCATATGTGACTATTTAAGTTTACATTTAAGTTAGTTACTTTTTTATAAAAGTAAAATTGTCATACTAGCCTCATTTAAAGAGCTGAAGAGCTACATGTCTACAGTATTATTGGACTATACTAATATAGAACATTTTCATCATCACAGAAAGGCCTATTGGACAACACTATTCTGGATGATTTATGATATACATTTTTTAAAGACCAATTAAGCCACTACTTAAAACTTACAGGAGGATTCAAGAACTAATCTTTCTCTTTCTCTTTCTTGCTGCTTACCCCCGGAATTATTCAGGAGCATTCATCTCATGATTTAGAATATCCTAGTCTTCTGCATTAGTAGCTGGTCTAATCTCTATACAGATAGAGACTTTGAAAGAGATAGTTAGGAGTTGCTAAACAAATGGAAGAATGCAATTGGAAATTGGACTCCTGACACGCCAGGTCCTCCATGATTGTGCTGAGTCCACCAGTGTTAAAGCATGGGACTCGTTGGATTTTTTAAGGGAGGTGTATATGTTGATGCTGTATCTCATACAGAGAAAAGATAATATTTTAATGCAGTTGCAGTACTTTATTCAGATAATTAGTTTGGAATTTTTCATCTTTTGATATTTGCATGTATATCTTGATTAATATTTAATACCATCTCATCAGGACCTTGAAAAAATCCTTACTGGGGACAGTTGAATTAGTCCTCAATTACTTGAATTAGTGCCAAGATAGTTCTCAAGCCTGATCTCCTGTCAGAACTACCAGTGGATCTTTAGAAAGAAAAAAAGTACAATACTCAGGGCCCTCTTTGCCCTAGTCCCCAGTCAGAATTGCCAGCACCCAGCCCTTCATATGTTTTTAAATGTCCATAGGTAATTTTATTTTTCAGTCAAGTTTGAGAACTATTGAGATAAATAATCACAGGAGACACCAAAGAAAGAAGTAAAGTCCAGTTTTTTTCTGAAATAAAAACACTATCATGGTGCTTTCTAACCTTTTTTATATATGGCACACATAGAAAGTGATGGTGCTTGTACAGCGCCTTGGTGGGAACTGGGTGAGGCACCATCAGCAGCAGGGGAGGCCCGGGGAGGACTGTGGCGGCCCTTGTCTCCACACACCTGTAATCCAGTCCCGGCCCACAGGTGTCAGGTGGCACGTTCTGCCCAAGAGCCTAGTGAGTATCACACAGATACACAGAATGGTGTTGAAGAAGCTTTTTGGTGATGGGTTTTTACGTTATTTCTGAGAGTAACATCAAAGGATACCATTTGCTCAGCAGACCTCAAAACTGAGAAACAGGCTGGAATTAAGTACCAGACTTTCCAGGTAGTTTTTCTAAACATTTGGACTTTAAAATGTCAAGTAAAAACTTGTGTTATTGTTGTAAACAGAAATACATTGGCAATATATACCTCAGTGTATTTCCAAGAAATTCCACGTTTGTTTTCTTATTTATTGCTGAAGATATAAAAATAGTATAATGTCTGGATTAAGTATTCTCATTTTTATTATTGTAAAATAATGTGTCTCCTTATTAATAGCTTTATAATTTATCAATTAGCTGAAACATAAACTTACATTACCTGTTACTTCAAGGAATTAAACTACTTAGAAGCAGAGTGTTTATCTAACTCATTTTCAAGTGAATCATTAAACATCTTCCACGTACCGGTCTCTCTCTTGCTCTGCTTCTTTAAAACAAAATACATCAGCTATTAACACCACTATCCTAATAGTGTCCAAGATCCTTGTACTTGAAACAAAAAAGAACTGGTGGATTTTTTTTTTTTTTTTAAGAACTTGAGCGTGAAATTCCAACTTACTCGTGGAATATTAGGTACTTTTTTAGGTCATAATTTACTACTTTAATTGAAAAGCTGTTATAAAATTTACATGGCCAAAGCCAGATAGAATGTGCTATTTCAGTGTAAGTCACGGAAACCAGTCTTCTAAGTATTAAAATATAGAGTATTTCAGAGGTGTTTTAGTGAAAGGAACCACTAGCCTATTTTTAGGATATATTTGGAGATAAAGCAGATCGAATATTTCCAATTCAATAAATCTGGAAACAGTGAAAGTTCAGTCAGATCACTGAAATTGTTTCATAGGGACCAAACTCTCACCATATTGGATCCTGATTATTTCAGTTCAATTGTCTTCATCTGTCACACACCACATCACATGCAGGGGTAGAGCCACCACATGTAGGACCACTCACCTTTGAGGATCATTTTTAACTCAGCCATCCAAACAGCTCTTGATTAGGTAGGTGTGGTGCCCTAGGGAATTCTGAAATGATCCTGCTGCTTCTGCCTTTCCATAAATAGTCTTATCCCATCTCTTGGGTAATTATGGGATTACTGTTAGTAAAATGGGATCCCAAGGAGTATGTGAGCTGAAGGACATTCTATGTTACCAAGTTATATTTTACTTTAATTCTTTGAGAGCAACATAGGTAGTTCTGCCAACGTAATCTTTAGACCAATCTGTAACCATTATGTTTTAATGATATTGTCTCTATCAAAGTTTCTGAAGTTGCCCATTAAAATTATCTGGGAATCAAAGTGTCTATATTCTTTTCAAGTTCTGCAAGTGGTTTGAGTGTGGGTTAAAAACCCCTGGCCTAAACCTGAATTTTGATTTCTGAAGTAGTAATAAAAAGAGGGGGGAGGTATTACAAGGTAGTTAGTTACATGTATTTACAAATATATTGAGTAGCTTACTTTTTTTAATTAGTTAACATTTTTCCTAATTTCTGCTGTGGATACAGATTGCTAAAAGAGACTAAACATTTATAAGAATACTTTTCTAGATCAGGACCTCACTACACTCGATGACTCCAATCAGTTTCTTCCACCTTAACTCTCAGCCTTGAACATGATATGAACACATGGTGCTAAAATTTTTCTTAGTTTCCTTGTATTACCAAAGGGTATTTGCCAGAGGATATGGTTGTCCCATTAATTTTGTTTATTTCACCTTTATATATATTTATCCTTGACTCTTTAATATCCTTTTTAATCAGAAAAACAATATCAGGGTTGCCTGTGTGGCTCAGTCATCTAAGCATCCGACTTCATCTCAGGTCATGATCTCACAGTTCATGAGTTCGAACTCTGCTTCAGATTCTATGTCTCCCTCTCACTCTGTCTCTCCTTGGCTCGCACTTTGTCTTTCTCTCTCTCAAAAATAAATAAATGTTAAAAAAAAATTAAAAAAGAAAGAAAGAAAAGCAGTATCTACTCTGAAGGAAACTTGGGAAATGCAGAGAAGTATAGAGAAAGGAAAAGGGTGCCTGAAGAGCTCAGTCAGTTGAGTGTCCGACTCTTGGTTTCGGCTCAGGTCATGATCTCACAGTTCGTGGGATCAAGCCTCATGTCAGGCTCTGCGCTGACAGTGGGGAGCCTGCTTGGGATTCTCTCTCTGCCCCTCCAACCCCTCTTAAATAAAATAAATAAACATTAAAAGAAAGTACGAAGAAAGAAAAGGATAATCATCCACAGCCCCACAATTCAAAATCATTGCAGCTGGGGCTCCTGGGTAACTCATGCAGTTGAGTGTCCAACTCTTGATTTCGGCTCAGGTCATGATCCCAGGGTTATGGGATCAGGCTCCGCACCAGGCGCCGTGCTGAGCATACAGCCTGCTTTGAGATTCTCTCTCTCTCGCTCTTCTCCTCTCCCCGCTCCCTTGCTCCTGCTCTCTCTCTCTGAAATTAACAAACAAAATAATTGCTGCTAACATTTTTATACCTATGTTGTACTAAATTGTCAGTTTCTAGGGGCGCCTGGGTGGCTTAGTCGGTTGAGCATCCGACTTTCGCTTAGGTCATGGTCTCGCGGTTCGTGGGTTCGAGCCCCGCGTCGGGCTCTGTGCTGACTGCCAGCTCAGAGCCTGGAGCCTGTTTCAGAGTCTGTGTCTCCCTCTCTCTCTGACCCTCCCCTGCTCACACTGTCTCTCTCTCTCCTAGAAATAAATAAAAAATATTTAAAAAAAAATTTTTTTTTAAATTGTCAGTTTCTAGAAATGACTTCTAATTTTAATATTCTAGGATTTGATATGTATGTTTGACATTTTTCATAATGAAAAATAGTTTCAGAAATGATCTCTGCAGTTTGTATGTTTTAAGTATTATTCTTACCTTTAGTTTTTTTGTTCCTAAGCTAGTTTCTTCTTGCAAAGCACCCTTCTCAGTGACTCAACATTTAATAAGCTTTGACATATAAGTTAAACAGACATTTTTAAATCACAGATATGGCCTCCCTGTATATACATACATATTTACCCTCTCAAAGTAATGCACTCAATAAATCAGACTTGATTATCCTTCTACAGAAACCATTTTGTCCCTTCAAGTAAATTTGCCAGGCTTAAAATATGAACATTATCAGTCATCTGTACTATATTGAAGCTCAACATGTGAGCCCTGTTGACCTACTCATTGGACACAGAGGCCCATTTATCGTGCCAGGTTTCTAAGACTCAGTGGGCAATTTGAGTTTGACCTTGAGTATCTTTTACATTTGGGTACTATCTGATCTCCATTATTTCTTAAACCATTCATGGTCCTGACCTCCACCCACCACACACACACACAAAAAAATCTGAATCTAGTATTCTTTTGACTAATTTCCAGGCATGCTGTTGAAAAATAGTAATGATGAGATTGCTTTGAACATTAAAATTAGAAATAGAGACTTAAACTTACTTGTGTTATATGAATATGTATCCATACAATCAAATGTAAGCCAAAACAAAAAGCAATAACAATTTATTCCAAGATCAACATTTGATTAAGATAAAATAATTAACATTCCTGTAAAATATAGACGGCACTTGAAAACACATAAAGGTCTTAAATTTCTATAATAAAAATATTTTTCTCCTGAAGAAAAAATATATATACATTTTTTCTCCTGAAGAAAAAAAATGTACTTGTTTATAAGTTACTATCCAACAATGTAAAAGATTTGTTCTGAACTGCATATCAACACATCCCTCTGGGATAGCATTGCAGGGAAGAAAAAGAAGCTTGAGTCTAACTGATAATACAGATGTTTAGATTTTTAAAAATCTAAATTTTTTAAAATCTATTTAGCTTGAATTATTTAGCTTGAATAAATCTTTAGAAAAAAAAGTTAAACCAGTCACTAGTTTCTTATTTGGCAAAACAGATTTTATTGACGTGAAACATTGGTAACTAGGCTGAAAATAAAATTGTCTAGATACACAGTTTTCAGGCTTTATATTTTTACTTACACTATGTATTAATCTTAAGATTAGTAAACCTTTATGTAGATTTAAGCCAGTAAAGTAGCATTTGTGAACCATGATAAAAATGCTTATTTTCTATAATATGCAGGATGAAAACTATGTAAACCGTACATTACAAATTACAATTATAAACAGACTTGGCTGTTTGCAAACGTACAAACTTCATCTCTCTGTCATGACGATTCTCTTTTGAGTGCTTTAGCTATTGAGTCCAGAGCATACTAAAACAAATATTTTTCTGCAGGCAGTAATTAAGTACCACACAGCTGGAAATGTGAAATACGGTTTCAGCCTTTTTAGGAGCTAAGGAGATACATTGAATCTTTGCTAAATAGATTTCAGGTTGCATGTCCTTGAAATAATTCTACATGTGATGTTGTACTGTGAGAAAATCCAAAACAGTGTATTACAGATGTCTTTTGAAATTAACATTAATGTAATATGTGATTATCTAAATGATAAGATATGCTGATTATTATAAGACTTTAATATTTGTAGAGAACTAATATTTTTCCAATTAATATTACAAAGAGCTGAATATGGTTTTAAGCTTTTTTACTAAATAATCTATCAAATCATGCCATTTCTCCCTTTAAGTAGGTTGTCACCCTTTAGTTTATTCTTTGAATAAGACATGCTGCTTTATCACCTCTTCTAGTATATGTAAGAATATGCATTGACTGTATGATTGTATTCATAAAGTAAAACCTCCTTGTAGCAATATTGCAATTACTAAGCTTTTTTATAGATTTGGAAGTATCTTAACAGCATTAATAACTTGCTTGAAATGGTTTATGTAAGTTAAATCTGTGCAACCTTGGGATAAAATGTAAACGACTGCACTATTAGGAAGATATTAAAGTAGAGGCTATATTTACAGTGTCGTCTTTCAAATCTAGCTGTGCTGTAAACTGATGTTTGCTGTATGCTCCTCCTGATTTGAAATAGATGAAAGAAAATGAACCTATTATCACCATGGTTCACACAATGATTGAGAACTCGGCGCTAAGACCCCAACTGTACCAGCAAGTAAGGTCTTGGACAGTGAATGATACTGCTTTATCATCTGCAAAATCCCTCAGTGACAGTTTTGGTTTATCCTCAGAGTTACTCATAACATTAGTGTTTTCTTACTTCATTTTTTTTTTTTTGTTTATGTCTCTTTGGAAATATGCAATTCATCCATGCTTTTTAAGACGCTGCAGTATTCTTAGCATGGCTTTGCTGAACATTTTGCTGTTGGATATTAAGTGTGCCATATTCCTGAAGTTGTTGTGCAGAGTATTTGATTGATACATACTTGGAGGTCTGCAGTACATTTGCAAATTTGTTACTAGACTGCCATTAATTTCGATTTACTCTAAAAGCATTATAACTGATTCCTAGGGAAAACTTTAAAAAGTTTGTATTTTTTTTTTCCTTTAGGGGCCCCCCCAATCCACCCTGACCCCACTCCCCACTGTTTCAGGAATAGATTGTATTTGTATGAGAGTTATTTAAATCTAGTCTCTGTAGTGTGGTGTAGTAAGACCTAAAGATAGCCACTTCCTAACGTACTGGGGATGGATATCTTCTCCCTGTATTCTTGCCATTCTTATGCCATCATATGCCTCATCTTACCTCATTCTTTTCCCTAACTCAAAATATGTGCCGTGGAGCTGGCTGGCTTTAATTTAGGACCTTGGTAATCTGCAGATCTGCAAAAGAAGTCATTTTATACATTCCTATCCAATTTTTTTGTGTCTCATGGTCTAAATGTTCTTAGCTCTGTGTTTTGCAACATCAGCTTCTTCCACTTCAACACCTTCAAATTACTGTGGCCTCTGACCTGTTATAATACTTTAAAATTCATACAGAAGAAGAAAATTAACAAACATGAAAAATGAATGTATTTTGATTAAAATATGTAAAAAGCACCTAGTGAAAAGAAGCACCTTGAGCTCACTGGCCTTAAAGGCTTCTGGTTTGCTTCAGTCACCAAGGGATCAGCATCCATGGGCCTGGTAGCTGGGAGACTGAAAGTTGGTAGGTGGGTGACTCCTGTTTCTGAGCAGTTTTCAAAACATTTAATGTTACACAGTTTTTATTAATTCTGTCAATAAAGAAACAAAGTATTAAATATTTAAAGTTAAGCAGCTTTACTTCTCAAAAGAAAATAAAATCTTTCTGGGGCACCTGGGTGGCTCAGTAGGTTAAGTGTCTGACTCTTGGTTTCCGCTCAGGTCATGATTTGAGGTTTCATTAGTTCGAGCCCTGCATCAGGCTGTGCGCTGACAGTACAAAGCCTGCTTAGGACTCTCTCTCTCTCTCTCTCTCTCTCTCTCTCTCTCTCTCTCTGCCCCTCCTCGACTCACTCACTCTCTCTCTTGAAATGAATAAATAAACTTAAAATTTTTAATGAAAAATAAAAGTTAAAAAAAAGAAAAAATATTTGATTTTTTTTAAAGTAACCAGATTAAAGAACCTTGACACTTCATTTCAAAATGCCACTGCTCAGAACCTTACCCTTTGTTCTGGAATTAATACCTTTTTCAGTGTCTGACGCTATCACTTTATCATATTTATATTGGTAAGAATCAAAGATATTAAGTTATATTTTCATGTTTTGCATGTTTTTAGCTTGATTTGGTTGGGGGTTTTCTTTTTTATATTGATCAGTAATCAGGGTTGATGATGCAGAAATCATTGCTGATTGAAATTACTCAGTTGCACTGAACGTTCTAATTGGGAGTTTTTCAAAAGTGTAGAGGTATGTGAGAGTGGTCTTATATACTAGCATCACTGACCAGAACAATACACTTGTATAAATATATTAATACTTGAAAGAAAAGACTAAATTTGTATAAAACTGAAAGATCTGAATATCTACCATCCGCAGCCATTCCTAGGCATGAGATAGGCTGCTGCTTACCAGGGAATCAGTGTTGACTCAGTCCTATCAAGTTGCGGGTATCTTTATAGAGTTTTTTGTTTTTTGTTTTTTTTTAAACCACTAATGAAATACTTAATTGTTATAGGGCACCACTGGTGGATGAAAGTGACCTTCAGGGGCACCTGGGTGACTCAGTCAATTCAGCATCTGGCTCTTGATTTCAGCTCAGGTCATGATCTCACAGCTCATGAGATCAAGCCCGAGCACAGAGCCTGCTTGGGATTCTCTATCTCTCTCTGTCTCTCTGCCCCCGACCCTGTGTGTGTGCATGCACATGGTCTGTCTTTCAAAAAAAATATATATATATTTAAAAATATGAAAGAGGGACACCTGGATGGCTCAGTCAGTTGAACATCCAACTCTTAATTTCAGCCCAGGTCATGATCTCACAGTTCGTAGAATCAAGCCCCAGGTCAGCACAGAGCCTGCTTGGGATTCTCTGTCCCTCTCTCTCTGCTCCTACCCAGCTTGTTCTTTCTCTCTCTCTCACAATAAGCATTTTCTTAAAAAATGGGAAAAAAAGAAAGTGACTTTCAGACACGTTTCTTAAATTGTTTATTAATTTGCATAAATTGATATTAGACCTTAATTTTTCTCCAGATTTCCCTTACTGTGTTACTACCCATAGGAAATCTTTATGGAAGTGTCTATTGTATACTCTAACAATGTGCTTCCCTGACATTGCATCACAATGCTGTGTTAATAGTTTCCTGAAATACAACTGAAAATATATTGGCAATATGATGTTTTGTGACCGATTATTCTAAATCATAGCCACTTAGATTTTCTCTTAGGAGAACCTTTAAGTTCACATTTTCTTAGAAGAAAGGAGACACCTGAAAAATTACTTATTAAGTANAAAAATCGTCTGCATTTATGAATCTCCTGCATTCTCCTGCCTTTCACAACTAATTTTTGTACTAGAGTTTTTATAAAAATTAACATCCATGAAATTAAGCACCTGATAAATAATGGTTTTGAAAAGTACAGACTAATATTAGCAAATAAATACCTACAGTCCTGTGACTATTTTTCAGCCCTTAAAAAATGTCAAGTTCTATCAAATATTTCTCCAAAAAACCTTTTTGGAATTTATATATATTCATTAGCTTTANCCCCTCCTCCAACTCACGCTCTGTCTCTGTCTCAAAAATAAATACACTATAAAAATTTTTTTTAAATAATAAAATATATATAGTCACTTACTTAAAAGGAATACCATAGAAATTGAATTTTGATTAACAAAAGTAATTTTGTATTAACTTAATGCCAAGCCAGGTTTTTAAAAGATCATTAGATATTTTATTATGAAAATTCTCACTTTCTAAATATAGCACATCTTTATAGGTATATATGTCTGTATAATACACTTCTCAGATTGAAGCTTGAGCACTGCTAACCCTTATAAATTCTCTATAACCTCTTTTCATGTGCTTTTCTAGTATTGCTCAGGTACTTCAGAAAAAAGATATTCAAATCTATAACACTTTTTTCTTATGCTAAAGACGCATTTGAAAAATGATAAAAAGTGAAACATGATTTTATAGAGAACTTAATGAGAATATTCATGAAATTACTTTTTTCTTTAGTAAGATTTTCACAGTGAGGACTAACTAGCAAACTCCTTTAATTCCAGGTAGAAGTACTTTCAATAAACTATATCCATCTTTTCTTAAGAAAAGCCTCAGTAATTATTCTCAGTAATGGAAAATAAGCCATGCTTAAAAGTTAATGTTTTAAAGAATAATCATATTTTCTTATTTTTCTAATACATAAAAGCAATGTATAGTACAAGACTGATTATTTTAAAATTTTGTTAGTGTCTAATAATAAGTATTTTTATTGAATAACTTGATAAAAGGTTTAAATGAATTTTTCAGTGGTACTAAAAATAATGATAAAGTAAATCTAACTTATGTAATGTATTTATATGGCTCTAAAGATAATCAGTCTTGCAGCACCTGGGTGCTCAGTCAGGTAGGTGCTCGACCTCAGCTCAGGTCATGATATCACTGTCTGTGATTTCGAACCCCACATCAGGCTCTCTGCTGACAGCTCAGAACCTGGATCCTGCTTCAGATTCTGTGTTTCTCCCTCTCTCTGTCCCTCCCCTGTGCACACACTGTCTTTCTCTCTCAAAAATAAATAAACATTTTTTAAAAATGTTTGGGAAAAAAAAGGATATATCACTCTTGAACTCTTAACAACACAGTACACATTTCTTACTTTGCCAACTGATGTGAAAATGAAGAAGCAGTAAGAGTCCATAAATAAAAATACTATACCAGTACCCTAAATTTTTATTCTAGATTGCTAAATTTCCATTTAAAAATATTAGTCCTTCTATTGACCCTGGGATATAGGATACAATTTTCATATTTTAATCTAGATGTCACACTATGTACTAGTTACATTCAAACTTTACATTCCATGGTTTAGTAAAGCTGTTTTGCATTTAACTTTAAATATTAAGTAAAGTATATTTGGACATTTAGTGACAAGGCTTTGCATCTCTGTAATTTCTTGTAAATGGGAGAATTTAATTTTGGCATTGTCCTACTTTTTTTTTATCATTTTAAAACTTTCTTTGCATTACTTTTTTTCAGGTAAAAGTACAAATTATTTTCTTGAATCTAGGTGCTTTAATTTAGAATAAAAATTGATACTTCTTATGACATATTCAATTATCTTTATTTGAAAATACTGCACAAGTATTCTGACTTTTCTCATTAAATTCATTTTTCATGTGATAACTCATTTCTATGAAAGTTTTGTTGTTTAGTAATCACTGCATACCCTTAAATAGTCACAGATTCATTTGCATGAGGATGTGAAAGTAATGTCTTGAAATGAAACACATCAATCCAAGATTTATTATTGTATGTTTGTAATGCTTAAATTTTTAACCTCCTAATACTACACTTCTAGATCCATTCAAAGTTACCTGCTTTTAAATTAAGTTTCCTTCTAAAGATGTAACTGGCAAGCAGTTTTTTACCAAGTGGACATATATATTTAAAACTTACACGTTTTTATGCATTTGTATGTGTTTAGATGAAGTTTAATTTTCCAATCTGGAATGTAGTGGGGATACATTATTCCCGTCCCCACTTTGAGAAAAAGTGTGCCAGTTAGTAAATATGTGATGAGCCCAAGTAAGTTTTCCCAATTATATTTTTGTTACTGTCTAGCAGTCAATATAAAGGCAAAAGACCAGGGAGAGAGTGAAATATCGCTTGCAGAGGCTCTGATGTGATGATCTGTGGTATAACTGACTAGGATGGCTTTTGAAATCTTGATACAATACAAGCAAAAATGAAGATTTGTTTAACCAAAAGATATTGGGAAGGAGCTTGAAGAAAGGATGTTTAAGTGTACTGAACAATCATTTCTTAATAGTGTAATAAAAAAAAATGGTATCAAAGAACACATATAAACTTTTTATGCAGTTTGACTATTCATAGTTTATAACATAGGCTTTCAGTTTTATGAGGTTTTGAATGAGTTTCCTTTTTTCAATTAAACCCATCCTTTTCCCCCATTATCTTTTAGTTCTTAAGACAGAAGAACAAGATAAGTCTATATTGTGTATGTGTGTTTATATATTATGTATATGTATACAGTATGTTACAGGTTTTGTTAATAAAGTTGTACTGAGGTGTGTTGGCATTGAGTGTACACATACACAGTTGTGTGATTATGTGTATACCGTGAAGGATGGTTCTGGCTGCTGAAATATGCCTGGTTTGAATATTTGATTCAATACAGTTGCTATGATTGTATTTGTCAATTTTACATTAAAATAATGTGTGTCTTGCAAATGGAAAATGTAAGGTTCTGTATAATTTATTTGACCAACTTATTATTTTGTTTGACAAGCTTAAGTTAACATCATTTTTATGTATCTTACATATTGTATCACTGTTAAATATTTTTCTGCTTTTGTAATGATCTGTGTTTGAATTAAACTTCTTAAAGTATAAGAATCATTAAAATCCCATTTTTGTATATAAATCTAAAATGTTAACTATAGGCTAAATATGTTTTTTAAATATTATTTTTAAACTTGCTACCTGACATTTTCCCCTATAGCTGTCACAAGATGAATGTAGAGGCACATTATACAAATACAGACCTGAAGAAGTGGATATTGATGTAAGTGTTAGTATGCTCTATATGTATTATGAGTATTCTGTTATATTCTCTGCCAAAACATTGGAAATAAGCATGACAAAAAACTTACTCTTTCTCCCTTGCCCTCCAAAATGACATCAAATAAATTAGCATTTTTTCTTTTATACTTAGATTAAATTATATCATCACTCCTCTATTCGTAACTATCCCCCCTCCCCATAATTAACAATTGAATTTAGGAAAAATAACTTAAATGAAAGTAAAAGACTGTGGGCACCTGGGTGCCTCAGTTGGTTGAGAACCTCTTGATTTGGGTTCAGGTGTGGTCCCGGGGTCATGGGATCAAGCCCAGGTCAGGCTCCACAGTGAGTGTAGAGCCTACTTGGGATATTCTCTCTCTCTCTCTCCCTCTCTCTCTCTCCCTCTCTCTCTCTCTCTCCCCCCCCTCTNTCTCTCTTGAACATGTACATGTTCTCTATCTCTAAAATAAAAAAATTTTCTTAAGTAAAAGACTATTGCTGATCCAAAAAAAATGTATGGAGAACTGGAGACAAAGTAAAATTGTCTTTGTCTTCTAGAGAAGGTTATCAGTCTCTAGAAATTCTGTAACTGCTTCTTTTTAAATTTTAGTCTTCTTTTTTAATTGTATCTAAAATACAATTAATACAGTTAATAATTAGATTGGCTGACCTGCCGTTCATTCTTTACTTTTACAGTATCTCATTCTTCCCTCATGTCCCCTGGTTTTATTCCATTGAGTTATACCTTCTCATTTCAATATATGGCATTTGGTATAGCTTGAGTTTTGCCATCTAATAAAGATAAGGTAGTTACTTTAACAGATCCATGGCAGAGAAAGTGAAATCTCCAATTACTTGCTTGTCATTATATAATAAGGTTTGAGGCATATTTGCAGTTTATCTCAGACATCTGGAGAACTGGTTTATTTTAGTATTGAAATTTTAATGGAGTACCCTCTGATATTTTCATAATTAGGAATTGGGGTAATACCAAGAATTCAAAACATTTAAACTATCACAAGTGATTTTTTTCCTCCATTTAACAAATTTTTATTTGTATTATTGCATTAGAAGCAATCTTTTGTTTAAAGTTATGAGACTGCTTGATTATGAATATTTTGAATTGTGTAGGTTAAATAGTATGGTTGAAATGCTTCTTCACTTCATATGCATGTTTGTTAAGCATTGTGCCTTTAAAAGCTATTTTAATTTTTATTTTATTGATTGAAATAAAGATTGGCCTAATTAGGTATTCTATGGCTATTTTAAATGTGTTTTCTTATTACACCTACCTCCAACTACAGGAAAAATAAAAATTTGCTAACAGTGGATTTTCTCTTCTAACCTAGGCCAAGTTAAGCCGGTTATGTGAACAAGATAAAGTGGTACATGCTCTAGAAGAGAAACTTCAGCAACTGCACAAGGAGAAAGTAGGACAGTTATGTTTATTATCTACAATTGATGTTACCTTATATAGTTATCATCAGGACACTGATAACTAAAGTAAAAAGAATTAATTCGATGATGCAGAACATTAAGTATAATTCTTTTTATTATAATAGTACACGCTTGAGCAAGCTTTGCTATCAGCCAGCCAAGAGATAGAAATGAATGCAGATAACCCGGCAGCCATTCAGACCGTGGTGTTACAGAGGGACGATTTACAAAATGGACTGCTTAGTACGTGTAGAGAACTCTCTCGAGCCACTGCCGTAAGTAACAGATTTCTTCTAGTAAGGGTCACTGACATTTTATGCAGTTTTTTTTTTTCTGTTTTTCTGTTGTTGTTGTTTTTTTTGGTTTTTTTTTACAAATAGTTTATTGTCAAATTGGTTTCCATATAACACCCAGTGCTCATCCCCACAAGTGCCCTCCTCCATGCCCATCACCCCTCTCCCCCCCACACCCATCAGTCCTCAGTTTGTTTCTCAGCATTCAAGAGTCTCTCATGGTTTGCCTCTCTCCCTCTCCCCCACCATTTGCCCACTTCTTCTCCCCCATGGTCCTCAGTTAAGTTCCTCCTAATCCTCCTATACGTGCAAACATATGATATTTGTCCTTCTCTGCCTGACTTCTGTTTATGTTTCTGTGTAATTAAACTGTCTTTAGGATTGTTCTTTACTATAACAAGAAATTGATTTGTTATTAGTAATAAAAGGGTGATTTGTTTTCTGATGCAAAATAAATGTAATTCTTTCTCTTAGAGTGAGCATTCTCTTCCTTGTGAAATACTTGTTTTACAAGGGAGATAAATACTCCTATTTATGTATTATTCAGATGAAAACCTTTAAATATGTTAATATTTATTACATTAAGAAAATAAGTATTTTGGGGCACCTGAGTAGCTGAGTCAGTAGAGCATGTGACTCTTGATCTTAGGGTTGTGAGTTTGAGCCCCACGTTGGATGTAGAGATTAATTAAAAATAAAATCTTTAAAAAAAAAATAATTCATAGATTTTAGGGGGTTAGAATAATTTGGGAAGATGGTAATTGGATTCCTTTAACCAACCATGTCAATAAAAGGCCCCTGAGAAATGCTTCCAAGAAGCCATTGACACTATCATAGCTACGGTGTGGTCTCAGCTTTGATAATAGGTTTGAGTAGGAAATATAATTAGGACCTTTTAACCCATAGTTGTGTCAGTTTATAAAGAATCTCTTGGAATTATCAAATCTAAAATTTTTAGAGTTTATAAATGGACTATTTTGAGTTTAAACAGTTTGTGTTAGATCTTCTGATAGTTATCTGTAAACCTAGTAAGAACTCCTACCCAAGCAGCCTTTTGAAAGAAAAATCCTAGCAGAAGCTACCAGTTATAGAAAACTGCTAATATACCCTTGTCTATAACTTCAGGCAGGGAGCAGCTACCTTTTAAGAAGGTCCACAGACAGGGACACCTGTATGACTCAGTCTGTTAAGTGTCTGACTTCAGCTCAGGTCATGATTTCATGGTTGGTGAATTCAAGCCCCACACTGGGCTCTCTGTATCAGCATAGCGCCTGCTCTGGATTCCCTGTCTTCTCCTTTCTCCGTACCTCTCCACCCCCACTCATGCTCTCTCTCTCTCAAAAATAAAATAAACATTAAAAAAAAAAAAAAAGGTCCACAAACAGTTAAACAGTTATAGCTTAACTAAGAGAGGTCTTTCCAAACTGACAAGATACCAGAATTTCAACATGGCTTCAGTTCTAAACACTGAATTCATATTCCAAACATGAGCAAGTTTTAAAGGAATCTACCATGATTGGAAATAAATCAAAGCATACTTTTTGTGATTCTTAAATGCCTTATATTTAATATACCATTCCTATTTTTAAATACTGTTGTTTCCATTATTTCATTTGATTCTATTACACTGTAAGGTTCATAGACCCTTTCAGGGCACCTGGGTGCTCAGTCGGTTAAGCATCCGAATCTTCGTTTCAGCTCACGTCATGGTCTCACAGGTTGTGTGATCAAGCCCCTCATCAGGCTCCGTGCTGACAGTGCAGGAGCCTGGTTGAGATTATTTCTCTGCCCCTCCCCTCTTTCACACACACTCTCAAGAAGAAATGAAAAAGAATTTAATATCCTTTCAGTTGTGAACTCCTTGATATCAGACTCTATCTCATTCATCTGTGTAGCACTAGCATCCAGCACTGTAGGATGTGTGTTAACATTTTGATGATTGAACCAGATGACTTACCCAGTGTTACAGAGCTAATCAATGCTGTGCCTAGAACTCAATCCCAGGTCTTCTAAGCAGAATCTCTGAAGACTTAAATCTACATAGACTTTTATAACATAGTCACAAAGGAAATAGTGGCACCTAAATGCGGTCTACTAGGAAGTAGTCCCTTAGTTAACCCATGGCGGGTAGGATTGGGTAGGAAGGGCAGTAAGGAGAGGTCCATACAGGATGAAACACCTTGAACCATGACACCGAGATAAGAATGTAGGAGACATGTTCTTCTACAAGAAATAGAAGTAACTGACTGGAATAGAGGATCAAGAATATGACATTAGAAAGGGGGAATGGGGCTAAGCTGTCAATGCCAACCGAATGAAAAACTCACTATCTCTATGGCAACCTGAGTTGAATCAAAATGTAGTTAGGAACTATTTCATGATTTGGTATCTGTTTTAGAAAATTTTGAGGATGTATAGTATTCAATTGAATTGTTCTCTTTTTTTTTCCCCTTAACAAATGGGTTAAGTAACTTAAATTTGATCAGAGGCTTACAGTTTGCTTTATCCCAAGATTAACTCTAACTCTGATGGAAGTTTTGTTAAAAATGTTTTAATAGAAAATTATTATGTTTGATTATCCCCTTTTTTTTTTTTGGTTGTTATGCCATGAAATCACTTTCCAGGTTTCTTTTTCTTTGCCTTTAGCATTATTCATTGGTCATTACAAACCCTCAATACGTTCTTCCAAGACATGTCTTACTACACAGAATACAATCGATGTTAGTTCTATCTTGGTAAACTTGTTCATACTTACAGCTCAAGACTACAAATGATGCCTGACATCATATTGGGCATATGGTTGACACTGGGTGGATGTTGATTAGATTTAAAATTGAATTACATTTGTGCTAGCAGAATCCCAAAGGATTCTTCTGATTCTTTTGCAGTTGATTGAGGTCATTGGTTCAAATCCAAGCCATGATATATAAAAGATCCAAGAGGCATAAAATTAATGCCTCCAGAGATGAAAGCTTTGATTCTGAGAACGTCTTCTCCTCACCTGGTTGGCCATTTGGGTAAATAAAACTAGGATTAACACAAGGCAAGCATGTAAAGCGGTGTTCTTGTGGTGTTTCATTAAATTCTTGATATTGTATCTTCTTTCCGTAAGCCCCATCCAACAAACTTACGTACTGTAAGCACCTAGTGCCTCTGTGTTCTCACCTTGGTTCTACTTCTTTTTACCTAAGCCTGATTAGTAGCAAAGGTTGTTATAGCAATCAGGTACACTTGAAATCTTGCAATGTGTCACCATCACCATCTTCTTTTGGGATCTTTGCTGGAAGCAGAAGTGAGAGAGTGTACAGAATGAGACAGAGGGAGACAGCCCTATGAAGGTTTCACTACCAAGCTGGTTCCCATTGTAGGCCACTGGGGACTATTTGAAGAAATGAGCAGAATGCCTCAGAATTTTCTACCCAAGTCTGGGAGGCCAGGGTGTGTATCACTCACTGGCTGAAGTTGCCCCAGTGTCCCTCATTCACCCATACTTCCAAACTGCCTTAGCTTGCTTGCCATGGACACTAGCAGGCATGGAACTTAATGCGATTCCTTGAAATTAAGTGGACAAAAGGGATATGGTGTGGAGTTCCATAAACATCCACTGCAGTCACCTCTCTTGAAGAATTTACATTAGGCCTCCAAATGGAAGAGAAATATTCTTAGGTTTTATCAGTTCAACAGGTGCTTCAATTACTCTACCTAGCAGTTCAAGGAACCAAATATTTTGTAATCATCCAATAATGGCAGCAAAATATATTTGTAATTCTGTGTTTCTCACCTGTTATCTGGTTTGATCTTTAAGAAAATCATATGCAAAATAAATATAATTATTATCTCAGTTTATTTTCATTTTTATTATCTTCACTGTACAGATAAACTGAGGCCCATGGAGGCTAAATGACTTGGCATAGGTGATATAACTAATAAGGAAAGAAACAACACCTAAATCAAGGACTTTTTAATTCTAGGGCTTCTGTACCTTCTAATCTACCTCACTACCTATGTAGTCACATAACTTGTAGTTTCTGGTACTTGGGATCAAATTTAGATCATCTTACTCAAAACTCTAAAATTGGAATTTCAGACATCATAAGAGAGGTATAGAGGCCCCCCCATTTATGCTAAATAATGCTGGTGGTTTATGCATTTACCCACTATGAAATCATACCATTATATGAAGTAATAATAATAATCATGAATATTTTTGGAACAATTATTAGGTGCCAGACTAAGGGCTTTACATGTACTTAATCCCCATTATCCCTTGAAATGGTACTATTACTATGTTAAAAATGGAAAACTGAGACAGATTGCCCAGGATTACAGTGAATAAACAATACGTATAGACTCCCTTTGAACTGATTTGTATTCTAAGCTGGATTCTAGCAAGAGGACCTTGAGTAAACAGATTTTAGACTCCAGTGGATATACTGGACTCCAGTGGATATGCTAGAGTTTAGGATCATAAACTTACAGGGGCAAGAAAGCCGGACAAATGAACTGCCTTGGGGAGAAGTTTACACATTAAATATCTTAATATACTCATTCTCAATGTAATAAAGAGTTTCTGAGAATCATGGCTATAGTAAAATGTAATTTTTTGCAGTAGTTTCATCAATATCTATGAATTGGCATGGAATACATTTTGAAAGATTTTGAAATAATTTCTAAATACTTGGCTATTTTATAATTACAACATCCCCCCTAAAAGAGGTAGGCAGATGTGATATACCTCCTGATTTAGTACAGAAGACAGTGCCCAACAACAATTGCAAGCTATTTTTAATAAAAAATCAAATCCAAATGTCAGCAAGCCTCAGAATTACAAGTTTATAAGAAATAAAGCAAATGGAAAAGCATGCAAAGGAATCCCACAGGAATTCAGTTAGCAAAAAGTAGAATACAAGAAATTCTGCAGAGTAAGTGACCCAATCTCGTCCCCATATAAGTAGCAAGGGAATAGAGAGGATCCTGGGTGGCTCAGTCTGACTTTGGCTCAGGTCATGGTCTCACAGTTCATGGGTTCAAGCCCCGCGTAAGGCTCTGTGCTGACAGCTCAGAGCCTGGAGCCTGCTTCAGATTCTGTGTCTTAATCTCTCTCTGTTGCTCCCCCACTTGCACTCTCTCTCTTTCTCAAAAATAAATAAACATTTTAAAAAATGCTTTTAAATAAGTAGTAAGGGAATAGAGAGGAGAACAGGGGAAAATTTTCTAAGGAATGCATATTAATGATTTTAAAAGTAAGAATTTCCATGGTTTTTTTTTTCCATTTTGCTTTCTTTTCTTTAGAAATACATGCTGAAGTATTTATAGATGATATGATGCTTGGTGTTTGCTTTAAAATAATCCCACAGGGGCGCCTGGGTGGCTGAGTCGGTTAAGTGTCCAATGTCAGCTGAGATCATGATCTCACAGTTTGTGAGTTCAATCCCCACATTGGACTCTGCTGACAGTTCAGAGCCTGGACCCTGCTTTGGATTCTGTGTCTCCCTCTCTCTCTGCCCCTTCCCAACTTGCACCGTCTCTCCCCCGCCTCTCTCTCTCTCAAAACTAAACATTAAAAAAAATTTAAATAAAATCAAATAAGCCCACAAAGATAGTAGAATATGAGTACTATAGATGAAACCAGATGGGCTCTGTACCCATAACTGTTGAATTTGGAGTGGGCCCTACTTTGGTGTGTATTTGAACATTGTGTATGTCTGAAAAAGGTTAAAATAAAATCCATGAAAATGCTAACAAAAGTGTAGCACAATAATAGTTATTTCTTTCTTTTTCTTGCCCTACATACTAGCTTTTCTACATTTATAATTATACAAATATATTACTTCTCAAATTTGTACAGTAAACAATAACTAATTCTTTCAGATGGAGTATAGTTTTATTTCAAGGAGATTAGAAGAGAAACACAGGTACAAGTTAAAGGTTATAAATAAAGATAACACATTTATTTGTAATAGCATATTGTGTAACTGTTCCCATGGGTGGATTTGGTTATAAGTTATGGTTGATTCTAGAAAAGAAAAGGTGGGGTGCCTGGCTGGCTCAGTCAGTAGGGCATGCGACTCTTGATCTCAGGGTTATGAGTTTGATCCAAGCCCCATGTTGGGTGTAGAGAGATTACTTAAAAATCAAATCTTAAAAAAAAAAAAGAAAAAAGAAAGATCTTATTACATTAAAAACTTGGAAATGAATCATTGGTCCTATTACTTTCTTAATAAAGATCAAAATATGTAATCACTATAGTTCCATTTTAAATATTAAAATCCTCATTTTTGGTAGCCTGACATTTCATTGCATCTCAGTGTTGCAGACCTACTTGAAGGTTTTTTCCCCCCATAATGGCCAGGTCTCATCTCAGTATAAAGAAGTCACCACGATTAAAAGTTACTCTGTTCCCCATCCTGAAGTTAGACCAAGTCAAATTCTTGAGACGTCTTCTGCCATCCCTGTAACAATCTTACATATGCACATACTTTTCTTTTTTGCCTTTGTTAGAGTATAACATATTATCAGACATATAATCCATGTACACAATCCATGTGCATAGATATGGCTGACATCCATATCAAGACACTGAATTTTACTAGCATTCCAGAAGCTCTGTGACCAGTGACTGTTCCCTGGAACACCACTACCTGACTTTTAAACTGTATGTTAGCTTTTTGCTTATGTTTGAACTCTAAAAGGATGAAATCATATAGTATATACTCTTTGGCTTCTTTTAACATGGTGAGAGTCATCCATATGGTTTGTAGATTGCAAAATTTCATTCATTCTTTTAACTGTATATAGCATGAAACTCTCCACATTTTTATCAAAAGCGCTTTTTCCTGACTTAAATGCTTGTGATTTTTAGATAACTGTATATTTAAAAGTCATTACCCCTTTTAATTGCCTTGTCATACTTGTATATTATCTTCTTGATCAAAAAAACCTG
Source organism: Crocuta crocuta (assembly GCF_008692635.1). Lineage (NCBI taxonomy): Eukaryota > Metazoa > Chordata > Mammalia > Carnivora > Hyaenidae > Crocuta > Crocuta crocuta. The sequence goes on from NW_027532276.1 coordinate 601,931, forward strand.
TAAGGTCATGTTTAAAGATTTTCAACATGGTACTTGTGTAATCCATTAAATTCTTTAATGAAGGGGCGCCTGGGTGGCTCAGTCAGTTAGGTGTCCGACTTCGACTCAGGTCATGATCTCACAATCCGTGGATTTGAGCCCTACGTTGGGCTCTGTGCTGACAGCTCAGAGCCTGGAGCCTGCTTCAGATTCTGTGTCTCCCTCTCTCTCTGCCCCTCCCCCACTCTCTCTCTCTGTCTGTCTCTCAAAATAAAGACATAAAAAAAATTTTTTTTAATTCTTTAATGAAATGCTCAGCCAGGTATTGGGAGAAACTGATGTTTTGCCAATGCTGCCCCTTTCTTTGCCGTTCCCTACTGATTTGTGTTCTGCCCGTGTATAATCATGTTTGAGGAGCCCAGAGGTGAAGGTGGAAGCAGATAAGCCCAGGAGGATTATGGGACTTGGCCATATGTTAGAGTGCACTTTCCAGCCTAGAAAAATTGAAAGTATATTGTGTTTCTTTACCCTGAAAATAATTTCTGGTTCTCATTCCCTAGCTCTAGATTATGTGTTTCCATGAGAAAGACAAGGATTCTTACCATCCTAAAATGTTCTGACATGTAGATGCCTCTATAGCCTTTGGATCCACCCTGAAACTGGCTTTTCTACAAGAGAGGTCAGGTATTAGCCTGGCAGTGCCATCTGTACTTAATTACTGGTTGGCTATTGGGTCTGTCATCTTCATTTTACCCTCCCTAAAGCCTTTAAAGGCCCACCATTTAAATTTGTAATTTTTGTGATGTACACAAATTAGAAGATGTTAGAGGCAAATTTTATTAAAGAAGAATAATATCCTTATTTATTCAAGTAAATGTTGAAGCCAAGTAAGGAGACTAATCTTTACACAATGTAGATGACATAAAAATTGTTAGTCCTTTATCACTTTGCCTTTTAAAATTTTTATTAATTGTGAAGTCAGTTAAAAGAGATGATAAAAAATCTCCAGTGGTGGGCCACTTGGGTGGCTCAATTGGTTAAGCATCTAACTCTTGATTTCAACTCAGGTCATGATCTCACAGTTCATGAGATCGAGCCCCACATCAGGCTCTGTGCTGACAGCACAGAGCCTGCTTGGGGTTCTCTCTATATATATTCCTTCCCTGCTTGCACAGTTACTCTCTCTCTCTCAAAATAAACCTTTAAAAGAAAATCTCCAGTGGTTTATCTTTACGTTTTAAAAAAATATAATTCATTGTAAAACCTGCTTAAGGAAAATCTTATATTCAAGAAGCAATTATTCCAAATGGCCATATTCTAACACTCATTTTAATTTTTAGAAATGTATACCTTGAATAACTTTCCATTACCTATGTTTTAAAAAGTAATTTTAAGCTAGTTGCACAGAATGAAAAGTAAAATAACTCTTTAAGAGAACCTTTACAAACAAGCTGTTAAGATTAGGAGCGCCTGGATGGCTCAGTCGGTTAAGCGTCCGACTTCAGCTCATGATTTCATGATCTCTTCAGGTCACGACCTCCATGGGTTTGAGCCTCGCATCGGGCTCTGTGCTGACAGCTCAGAGCCTGCAACCTGCTTCAGATTCTGTGTCTCCCTCTCTCTCTGCCCCTCCCCCACTCACTCTCTGTCTCTCTCTCTCAAAATAAAGACATAAAAATTTTTATTTTAAACAAAAAAAAACAAACTGTTAAGATTATTGTGTATCATGTGTCAACTATTCTTCAATTTAAAAAGTCCTGTTGGGGGGCGCCTGGGTGGCTTAGTCGGTTAAGCGTCCGACTTTCACTTAGGTCATGATCTCGCGGTTCGTGGGTTCGAGCCCCGCGTCGGGCTCTGTGCTGACAGCTCAGAGCCTGCAACCTGCTTCAGATTCTGTGTCTCCCTCTCTCTCTGCCCCTCCCCCACTCACTCTCTGTCTCTCTCTCTCTCCTAGAAATAAAACATTAAAAAAAATTTTTTTTTAAAAAAAAAAGTCCTGTTGGGACACCTGAGTGGCTCAGTCGGTTAAGCTCTCGACTCTTGATTTTGGCTCAGGTCGTGATCTCTCAGTTGTGAGATCAAGTCCCTCATTGGGTTCTATGCTGAGCATGGAGCCTGCTTGGGATTCTCTGTCTTCTTCTCTCTCTGCCCCTCTCCCATTCATGCGCACACTCTCACTCAAATAAACATTTTAAAAAAAACTGTTAAGATTATTTTAAGTACCTTTTCCTCCACACTCAGCCTCCTCTTGCCTTATCCCAAGATCTTTCCTGTTGTTAAACTGACATTTCTCAGGGCAGCTTCATTCAGCACAGTTCAGGGCAAGAAATCTCTGTTAATGAACGGTTCTTAGAGCAGAGTTATTAATTCATTGCACAACAGCATTCAGCATGTATTTGTTGGTTGTGTTACATTTGCTAACGTCACACTCGACACTAATGATAAAACTGATCAAAGCCCCTGTCTTACTTTATCAATTTGTTGACTTCATACCACTCTGAAATGTCTGAGGAGTAATTACAGCTCGTAGAAGAATACGTGTACTCCCATAGAATAGAGTTCTGAAACAGTGAAATGATGGTGTATTTTTGACCATTTGTAGAATCATTCCATATTCACTAGATGACGAGTGGTTAAAGACCAAATATGAAAAACCTCTCTGTGATTTTAGAGTTGGGGTGATTTTTTTTTTCCAAAGGAGAAAAGAAGAGGTGGGTAGCATATATATTGAGTCTCTGTGGGCAGAATTCACTGAGTTGTTTAGTGAATTAAGTTTCTAATTAGTTTTCTAATTCAGCTAACCTAATTACATTACTGTAAATTTATTCCAGGTAAAGTTTTGTTAGGCTTCTGGTATTAGTGAAAATCCAACATGCTAAAATACAACCTATGTAGTATTTTTACTTATGGAGAAATTTTAGTCAGGGCAGTTAAGAAAGTGCTTTAAAACAGGAAAGTAAAGGGAAAATGAATTATAGGAAAGGAAAATGAATTACGAAAGTTTTTATTCACCCAGTATAAACTTACACAATTTTCTAAAATCTAGAAAGCATGTCATTGCAGTGATAACAATATAAGAGCACATTTTCCCCTTTAAAGTAATGACAGCTCTTTGATTTTAGGAACTGGAACGAGCATGGAGAGAGTATGATAAGTTAGAATATGATGTGACTGTTACCAGGAACCAGATGCAAGAACAGCTAGATCGCCTTGGTGAAGTTCAGGTACAGAAGTGAATGGTTTTTTGCATTTTCTCAACTGGTTTTGACTCACCCCAACAACCCACCTTGTGAGATTCATGCATGCCCTGAACAGTTTTTATACTACTGGCCACCTAAGACCTAGGCTTTAATATTTCTAATAATAGGATTCTTATTATCCCACACAGTAGCCCATCTCTCATTGTTTAAAAGTTCTTTATTCTGTTGGGTACATGGTGTGATCACTGTCATATTTTGTGTTCCTAGCTAACTATATGGAAGTTAGTATTAAAGTGTTGAATTAAAATAAATAAATAAATAAAGTGTTGAATTACGTGGACTTATTCAATAAAGGGTAATTTATATTATATAAAATTTAAGCTGGGGCACCTGGCTGATTCAGTCAGAAGAGCATACAACTCTTGATCTCAGGGTTATAAATTCAAGCCCCAATATTGGGTGTAGAGATTACTCAAAAATCAAAAAATAAAAATGTATTCTAATCCATTCTATATTAAATTTCTCTTTCTTATCAAATTGTAATTAGCCTATAGACTTTTGATACATTATTGAATAGGGGAAGATGCATCACCATTTAGCATGAACAGTCAGATCTGGAATCAAGTTCCAAGTGTTAATTTTCTTGTCTATAAAATGGAACAATAATACCTGTCTCAAAGAACACTAAGAAGTGGAGATAATATATGTTTAAGAAAGCAATAAAAGTCACTTCATGCTTGTAACCCTATGTAAATTTGGTCATAATAGTGCCTACCTTTACTGGGTTATTATAATGGCTAAGTATGTTGATATTTTTGAAGCACTTAAAATAGCATCAGACACATAAAACATACTGATAAGTAAGTAAGCGGAGCACCCGCCTAGCTCAGTCAGTAGAGTAAGTAACTCTTGATCTCAAGGTTGTGAGTTCAAGCCCCACGTTGAGCATAGAACTTATGTTTTTTTAAAGTAATAAGTAAAAAAACAATGAAGGCAACAAAAACTTAAAAAGATGACATACCGGGGAGAAGTATTGTTGACCACTAACTCAACAAAAGTTACTATTTACATCTGCAAGGAATTTTCTTTTTGGTTTGGAGAAGCATACATTAGAAAAATGGATGGAAAATATGACTAGCTTTAATCTATAGAAAGTAAAACTCAGATTGCTAACAAGTGTTTGAATATTGTTTGCACCAGTAATCAGATAAGTGAGAAATAATACAAAAATGAGACTTTCATTGTATACTTTTTCTATATATTTTTTTAATTATTGCAAAAATCTATATTCTATATAGAACATGTGCACACATCTAGTTTTTATAACTGAAATTCATTCCCTAGAAGTCTATGTCAGTATTCGCATCTCTGAGTTATCATGGTGTTTGGGTCTTGTGTGAATATTTCCTTATTTTACTTGGATGCTTCCAGCCATGTAGCTTAGAAAACTGGATAACGAAGGTTATGTAGTGCCTTTTTGAAGTAGCATTAGTACATAGTCTTCATGTTTATAGATTTTGAAAGCATGTTTTCACCCCTCGGAGGACTTTTTTAGCTTACTGATAAAATATATTGATTTCATTCTAATATCTACATTTGTCAAAAACTGATATTCAGTGAATAAAAATGTTATTGGTTAATGTGACAGTTTGTACTTCATTGCCCTTTTATAAAAAAAATAAATTTACATTCCAAAAATCATAATTCTTTGTATCCAAAGTATCAATAAAAGTCATAGCATTCTGTTAGAATCTTATTTTAGTAAGACTAATAATAAGACCAATATGATCTTATTTTCTAGAATTTCTAGAACTTAAGAAATTAGTATACTTACCATTTATTTTTTCTTTTCCCTTAAAAATATATTTTTTTAAATTTGGGTTTAGTGAGTTTCTATATTGGTTTTTGTTTTCCATTTTTTAGTCCCTTGTGATCAGCAGTAATGCAAGGCAAAGCTTATTGAAGAGATGTGAAATAATGCACTTAAGTCTGAGAAATTGAATTTTTTTCTCGGTTTTATTATCTTTGCCACAGAAGTCACAAAATTGGAAGAGTCACATAGATCATATTAAGTATCCTCAAAACTTAATCTACTGCAATTCTCATTTTTAAAAAATATATAATTATTGTAGTTTACAACTTTATTTTTTCCTGTATGTGGTCTCTTTTTACTGATAGACCGAATCAGCAGGAATTCAGCGTGCACAGATTCAGAAAGAACTTTGGAGAATTCAGGATGTCATGGAAGGACTGAGTAAACACAAACAGCAAAGGGGCACTACAGAAACAGGTAAAGTAGCTTTATATTTTATTCCACAGCAATTGACCATAAATATTAATTCTAAATGGAGTGACACAGAGCCATCTGGCTGGCTCATTCGGAAGAGCGTACAACTCTTGATCTCAGGGTTGCGAGTTTGAGCCCCTCGGTTGTAGAGATTTCTTTAAAATAAATAAATTTTTTCTTAAATAAATGGAATGAAACATAGAATTAGGTTTCTTTGTTAATGGATTTTTCACATCAGAAAATAGGCACTCTTATAACATTGAATCATTACACAAGTTTGGAAAGTAAAAAGCAAAAGTTCTGTCAATCTCACCCACAACAAAAATAAATTACTGTTTTATGTGTTTAATTGTATACAAAATGTTTTGCTTTTAGGAATTTTTCCCCCACAACAGAAAATGGAATCATACTATACTTATTTTTCAACAATTTGGTTTGTTTCTCCTTAATGGTACAGTGCAGTAATAGCTGTGTAAGAATTCATTGTATAGATGAATTATAATGTATAATTATTGTTATAATGTATTATAATATTATTTCTGTGTTGATGGACATGTAGTTTGTTTCCAGTTTTTAAGTTTGTTTTTTTTTCTATCATTAGCCTTGCTGTAATGAGCATTCTTCTGTATATGACTAAACATACATGCTAGTACTTAGGGATTAGAAGTGGGAAATAAGCACACATCTTCGATACTTGATAGGCACTGACAGATTGCCCTCTTAAAAAATTGTACTGGATTATATTTACATCAGTAGTACTTCAGAAAACTCTTTTCCCTATACCCTTATTTAAACTAGATTTAGGGGCACCTGGATGGCTCAGTCAGTTAAGTGTCTGACTCTTGATTTTGGCTCACGTTTGACTTATGATCTCATAGTTTGTGGGATCCAGCCCTGCATCAGGCTCCACGTTGACAGCATGGAGCCTGCTTGGGATTCTTTCCCTCTTTCTATCTGCCCCTCCACCACTTCCTTCTCCCTCTCTCTCAAAAATAAACTTAAGGGCACATGGGTGGCTTAGTCGAATGAATATGACCTTCAGTTCAGGTCATGATCCCATAGTCCATGAATTCAAGCCCCACATTCATGAGTTCAATCCCCACATCAGACTTACTACTGTCAGCCTGGAGCCCACTTTGGATCTTCTGTCCTCCCCCGCTCATGCTCTCTGTCTTTCAAAAATAAAAAAACAAAAGCAAATACTTAATAAACAAAAAATAAAAATAAACTAGATATTTTAACTTGTATTTTTTAATGTAACTGGCTTCAAATTCTGAAAACATTAATAAATGAGGGATTAGAACTGAAGGCTTTTTAAAATAAGTGAAATGGGGGCACCTGGCTGGCTGAGTCTGTAGAGTATGTGACTCTTGATTGTGGGATTTGTTAGCTCAAGCCCTATGTCTGCTATAGAGACTACTTAAAAATAAGAACTTTAAAAAATAAATAAAATAAATGAAATTATTCCTTTTTTATGTAGACTTAAAAGATATGTTGAGTGTAAGTAGTTACATTTCATAATTTTTTTAATAGGTATGGCAGGATCAAAGCCTTTCTCAACAGTTAAGTACAAAAACGAGGTAAGTTTGGATTGTTTGTCTAACTCTAAATTATTTTAAATGTATGAATCATGAATTGGAATTTTATTGTCTTCTCTTCATAACAAAAATGTTTCCTAAATATATTTAAGTTGTTGTTTTAATCTTGAAATTTCACTGATTCAGTAATTTGGTACTTCTAACAGATACAATTTTTCTTCCCTCAGTGCAAAAATAAATAAACTAATAGAATCACTACTTTGAATTTATGTTAGAACTTTAACATTGTCATACTTTTTCTAATATAAGTAATTTGAGTATTTATCATTGTTTCTTATTCTTGGTAAAATTTATAAGATGATTGATGGATAAGTTCTCTGTGTGTCATGTATACCATAAAGAAATTACAACTACAAAGAGATACTGTCAACCTAATTGAAAGCATTTGTGGTTTTGAATTTTATATTAAAACCAATCAAAAAGAAATATTTATTTTTTTCTTAAAAATTGCAAAAACAAATAGGCAGTAGGATTTTTAAATTATTTTCTTTTATTTTTAAAGTGAAACACAGGAGTCTCATACATCTGTTTTGATTTTGAGCTTCAACTAAAGCTAACCTGAATATTACAGGGAAAAAAGTTAGATAAAACCATATTTAAGACCCAGTTACTGGCTATCATAAACATTATTTTACTTTTCAATATGAAACTGACTTTTGGCTTGGCAGTGTCCCTTTAATTATCTTAAAGTGATTTTTTTAAGTTAACTTACCATTGCAAAGAATTTAGATATACTTAATTCAATATGCTTATCTAAATAAGGTGACTATTCTACAATCTTTAGGAAGAGGAAGTAGTCCCACCTCGGCCTCCACTTCCTCGGTCCTATGACTTTACAGAGCAGCCTCCCATTACCCCCCCTCTGCCCAGTGATAGCAGCTCCTTGCTCTGTTATAGCAGGGGCCCAGTCCATCTGCCTGAAGAAAAGAAGATTCATCAAGTTCAAGGATATCCAAGAAATGGATCTCACTGTGTAAGTGGCTTCAATAGCCACAGAATAATCAATCATGTACATGCCCTCTCATTTTTGATAACTTATTTTACACTCAGTCTTTCTTTTTTATTATAACCCCACTTTGAGCCAGTGCTTTTTTTGTTTTTTTTTGTTTTTTTTATTTATATGTAAACTTATTATCTGTGTTTTTCCTGTTTTGGTTTTACCATTCTCATTTCTTAATTTTACAATTTAATACTTCATAATTTCGTATTTCTAATGTTTTTGTAAAGTGCTTACTTTGCATTTGTCTAAGAAGTCTTATTTTAAATATACCATTTCAGGATATTAAAGGTACAATTATATATTTAAATCAGAAGCAAGAATGAAAAAGATTGTTACTAGGCATGATAAAAGGGTTAGGATGTGGGCGTTCCATTTAAGAAAACTTAGAGGATGTGGACATTGCCAAGGAGAAATATTCATTACCCATGGAGGCTGAAAATAAGAGCTTTGGGGTTAAAGAAATGTAAAATGTGGTAAGCTAGAAGACAAGTAGGAGGGTAAGGAATAGGACTAATTGAGTTAATATTATATAATTATTTTCAGACCTCAGGTTTACTATGATAAAAAATGTTCTAATGACTTTGTCCCTAAGAGGAATATTCTTAATTTGAAGACCATATCAGTTATAACCTCTATGTCAGTTGTGCTCTGTCCCCAAGATAGCTGGCTGAGACTTTTAGCTTTCAGGGTTTGATCTGAGTCTTTAGAGGTAAGCATTTTAAAAGAAACTTGTAGCAATTTTTTTTTTTTAATTGCACGTCATCTTTTCAAGGGTCCGGATTATAGACTCTACAAGAGTGAACCAGAATTAACAACAGTGGCAGAAGTTGATGAGTCTAATGGAGAAGAAAAATCAGAACCTGTTTCAGAAATGGAAACTTCTGTTAAAGGTCAGCATTCAGGATATATCTTATCTCCTGTGTTTTCCAGACATTTTAGCTATAAACTCAGTTTACATGTTGGCCCAATACCTAGACAAATCCACAATCCCTTATCTGAAACCTTTGGAGTCTGATGATATTCTGAATTCAGAGGCTTCCGGTATTAGGAAGGTAACTGACCCATACATAAACCATACATAACGGGTCATTTCAGTTCGGCATGAGGCAGCATCCTCTTTTATTTCTGGAATATTCATTCTAAGTGGGATAAAGACTAAAATGCTTCATATGCCAAACTTTTGAAAAGTTTTCCATTTCCGGAGATTTGGGGAGAGGGAGGTTTTAAGTGTTTCTGTTTCAAAATTGTACATAAAAGATTAAGTGCTTAGAGACATCTGGCTGACTCAGTCACTAGGACATGTGACATTTGATCTGAGGGTCGTGAGTTGGAGCCCCGAGTTGGGCCTAGAGTTTACTTAACAAAGAAATAAACCAACAAGCAAATTCCACAAAATAATACTTACTACTCTTACTGGGTGTATTCGAGTTTTTCATTGTATTTTTACCAGAAACTATTTATTTTTGTATATATTTATGTATTATGTATTTATTTTATGTTTATTTTATTTATTTATTTATTTATTAGTAATCTCCACACCCAGT
>NW_027532276.1:611546-617891 GCF_008692635.1 Crocuta crocuta
TTTAGGTCTCTAAAGACATTCTTGTGACAATTGTGGAAATTAAAAATGTTCTGGAAATTATCAACAGTAAGTGAAATTATGGTTATATAGGAGAATGTGTAAACAGTTCACCAAAAAGTGTGTATGTGTGTGTGTGTGTTCACATACAGTTGACTTGAACAACATAGATTTGAACTATGAGGGTCTACTTAAATGTAGATTGTTTTTTCAATAAATGCAGTACAGTTCTATAAATGCATTTTCCATATGGTTTCCTTAATACAGTTTTCTTTTTTCTAGCTTACATTATTGTAAGGATACAGTATATAACACAAAATAATACCGTACAAAATATATGTAATAGCCATACAAAATAATGTGTTAATTGTCTGGTCAATAGTAGGCTGTTAGTAGCTAACATTTTGAGGAATCAAAAATTATATATAGGGATACCAGGCTGGCTCAGTGTGTAGAGTATGTGACTCTTAATCTTGGAGTCGTGAGTTCAAGCCCCACTTTGGGCTTAGAGAGTACTTAACAACAAAAAAATTATATGCAGATTTTCAGCTGCACAGAGGGTCAGCGTCTATAACCCCCATGTTGTTCAAACATCAACTGTACCTACACAGATATAAAGCAGATATCTCTGTAAATGTAAATTTTTCAGAAAAATTATTACTGATCATTACCCACCAGACTGATTTTTTTTAATCTTTTTAAAAAACACTAAGTGGTAATGTTCACTTAGCTATTTCCATAATTGGAATTTTTTTTAAGTTTTCCAATGTCAGGATTTAGGGAATATTTTTTTGTTTTTTAATGTGTATTTTTGAGAGAGAGAGAGAGAGAATGCAAGTGGGAAAGGGGTGGGGAGTGGGGGTGGATAAAGAATCCAAAACAGACTCCACACTGTCAGCACAAAGTCCACCACGGGGCTCAAACCCACGAACCAGTGAGATCATGACCTCAGCCAAAGTTGGACACTCAACTGACTGAGCCCCCCAGGCATCCCGAGAACATGATATTTATATTTCTTTCTTATTCTCATCCAAATCATTACTTTTCCTTATTGAAAGTCTTTATCAACTTTACCTTTTCATATACAGATGTAAGTTAAACAGTCATTGTCTTACCCTTTATCATAGTGGTGCTTTTTTTTTTTTTTTAATGTTTCTATTTATCTATTTTGAGAGAGAGAGAGCACATGCAGGGGAAGGGCAGATAGCAAGGGAGAGAGAAAATCTGAAGCAGGCTCCATGCTATCCGTGTGGAGCCTGATGCAAGGCCGGATATCATGAACTGTGAGATCATGACCTGAGCCAAATTCAAGAGTCTGATGCTTAATCATCCGAGCCACCCGGGTGCCCCAGTGGTGCATATTATTATAAATACACAGGAAATACTAACCTAAAACAAATGTTTTGGCAATAGAGCTAACTAGATGCCCTGCCCCATCCTCCTGTTTCTCTAGAAAGTGATTCTAATTGCTGAGTGATGCCATTTTGAATTTTTTTGAGAATCTTCAACAAGTTGAGGAAAAGTGAAGAAAGAGGCACTCACCTTATGTGAAGAGTAGTGTATTAGTTTGCTCAGGCTGCTATAACAAAATATCATAGACTGGCTTAAACAACAGAAATTTTTTTTCACAGTTTTGGAGGCTAGAAGTCCAAGATCAGGGTCCAGCTGGGTTTGGTTTCAGGGAAGGACTTTATTCCTGGCTTGCAGACACTGCCTCTTGCTGCACCGCCCCCAGGCCTTTCCTCTCAGTACAAGCAAAGAGAATGCACATGCAAGCTCTCTGATGTCTCTTTTTAGGAGGTTACTAATCCTGTCGGATAAGGGGCCTGCCTTTATGATCTCATTTAACCTTAATTACCTACTTACATGCTCTATCTCCAGATATAGTCACATCACAGGTTAGGACTTCACATGAATTTTAGAAAGTCATAATTCAGTTTATAACAGGAGGGATCCAGTAAGTTAAGTGGAGCACTAAAGTGCATTGTGACAGGACCAGGCTCAGAACCTGAGCAGATTAAGAATCTGATAGGGACACCTCCTCAAGGAAAGCTGGAACCCACCGAAGGCTATACTCTCAGTGAACACTGAGATTAATTGGATTTCAACAAAATTGAAAACTTCAGTCCATTAGTATATGATAAAATACCATCAGTATATATACCTGACAAAGGCTTTGTATTCAGAATATATAAACAACTCATACAAATCAATAATAAACACAACCCAGTAAAAAAGTAGGCAAAAGACTTAGACACTTAACAAATAAGGTCTACAAGTATATGAAAAAGTTTATAACTGATCAAGCATAAATGTAGTGTTGATGCAAATTAAAATCAAAATTCACACCTTCTGGAATCGCTAAATTTAAGGCTAATTACCAAGGGTTTGTCAGGACATAGAACAGTTGGATTTCCCACTCAATTCTGATGGTGGTATAAGATAGAACAACAGTTTTGTAGTTTGTTTTTTAATTTTTTTCAATAATTCTATTGTGTGGTTGTTGTTTTTTTTAATGTTTATTTTTGAGAGAGGAGGGGACAGAGGATCCAAAGTGGGCTCTGTGCTGACAGCAGAGACCCCAATGCAGGGCTCCAACTCATGAACTGTGAGATCACGACCTGAGCCAAAGTGGGACACTTAAGCGATTGAGCCACCAAGGTGCCCCTGATTTTTATTTTTATTTTTAGCGATCTCTAAAGAGATCACTTAATGGGGCTTGAACTCATGACCCTGAGATCAAGACTTATATGCTCTACTGACTAAGTCAGCTAGGCATCCCTAGGAGTTTTGTTTTGTTTTCTTTTTTAACTTATAATCAGTCATAAACTCTCACCTGAATAAACTGTCTGAAATACACAGCTCAATTATGGTGTAATTTGTGCCACATGACTTAAAGTAGAACTTTTAAAAATGGATCACTAACTGGGATAATAGAGGCTTTCTCTTAGTTTGAACTGCAATATTACCTATATTGTGTATCAGCTCAGCACTTCACATTCTGAAATATACAGCCTTACAGTACTCACACAGTTCGTACACAGTATTAAAACCTAAGCTACAGATTGTCTGGTGTATGAATCAAAGGGGCCCTGAATGACAAGTGAATGATGTACATTTGTGTATGGGGGAGAAACTAGACTTCTTTTTTCTACTTAGTTGATGTAACTTTAAGTGAGCTCAAAGAGGGTGGTATGTTTTTGTTTTGTGTTTTTTAAGTAAGCCATTGAGATTTTAATAATTTGTTCTTTTACTAGTGTCTACAGTGGGTAATAGTGAATGTATATTTTACTTAAAATGAATGTGGTATAACTGTATACATTTTATGTGTTAACTTACTTTTAGCTTTTATTGTTATTGGGTCAATGATTTTATGTTGTATGTTTTGCTTTCTATGGTGTGTGTTCATTTTCGAAATTTTTGAAAATACAAAAGAGAAAGTGACAGTGATTACCTTCAGTTAACTTTTGTTTTGTTTTTTTTTTAATTTTTTTTAATGTTTTATTTATTTCTAGGAGAGAGAGAGAGAGACAGCGTGAGCAGTGGAGGGTCAGAGAGAGAGGGAGACACAGACTGAAACAGGCGCCAGGCTCTGAGCTGGCAGTCAGCACAGGGCCCGAACCCATGAACCAAGAGATCATGACCTAAGCAAAAGTCAGACGCTTAACCGACTAAGCCACTCAGGCGCCCCTTCAGTTAACTATTGTTAACAGTGTTAGTGGAGTCTCTTGAGACAGTAGAGTGTGATTGAAAAGAGACCAAATGGAAATTAAGGGCATTTAGATAGATCACTTAAACTTTCTGGGCCATGTCTTTCCTGATCTGTAATATGTGAGAGGATTAAGGTCCTTTTTAACCTCTGGAAATACTGTGAATGGAAAGAAGGCTACAGCAGAAAAAGGCCCAGCCATGCTGGCGATGAGCTATATAGACTTGAGGAAATAAATTAATGCAAACGTGCACTTCATTTACCTTCTTTTCTTTAGAAGGTTGTTTGTTGTGAAGATGTCTGATCCATTGCTTATTACTGGTTTTATAATTAAATTTATTAATTTAAAAAGGTATGTAGAACTTTAGATAGAGTACCTAATGGAAGGCTACTACATTTTCCCTAGCTCCTTTTAAACGATAAATTTGCCTTTTGGAGCACGTGGCTCAGTCGGTAGAGAATGCCACTATTGATCTCGGGGTTGTAAGTTCAAGCCCCATGTTGGGTGTAGAGATTACTTAAAATTAAAATCTTTAAAACAATAAACAAGTGAAAATAAATTTGCCTTTTGATTTTAAAAGCTGCAGAAATTGAGTGTTAGGAACGCCTGGGTGGCTCAGTTGATTGAGCATCCAACTCTTGATTTCACTAAGGTCCTGATTCCGGGGTCATGGGATCAAGCCCTGAGTTGGGCTCCCCTTAAGATTCCTCTCTCCCTCTGCCCCTCTCCCCCGCACACACACGTTCTCTTGCTCTCTCTCTAAAACAAAACAAAAAAAAATTTTTAATTAGAAATTGAGTATGTCAAAAGAAAGCAATGTTGTGTGAGACCTGTTTCGAAGAACTTACCGGTGTTTCTATTTTTAGGTTCCCATTTTCCCGTTGGAGTAGTTCCTCCAAGAACCAAATCACCAACACCTGAATCTTCAACAATAGCCTCCTATGTAACTTTAAGGAAAACTAAGAAAATGATGGATTCAAGAACGGTATTTAATTAAAAGTTAATCTCTAAAAGAATTCTTAAGGCCTATTTATTGTTTGTAATTCCCTTTTTAGTGTTGACCAACATTTTGTTTACATACTCTAAGGAAAACTTAGTAATCTTATTTGTTTTCATTCCTTTAAGAAAATTAGCGTCTAGAGGTCAGACCTACTCAGTACCTAATCTACGTTTGTTTTGGTCAGCTTTGACATGGGGTCTTAGCCCACAGTCTGTGGAATCTGTTTGCAGATAGCTGCCCCATATTACATCTCTTGATACCTCTAAGAATTTCCTTCCTTAACGAGAGTGATAGACATGCCCTGTGGTCATCCAAGGTAATAGGTTTCCAAGCCAGCCTCAAGTTTGGTAGATTTGGAATTTGCCATTCTTCTGGTAACTCTGAGAATGTGAATTGGGACTGGGAAAATAGCTTCTATATTTTGCATATTTATCTGAGATCCATTTAATTCAAACTGACTATAAACTAGTCTAATCTTGGTCATATTAGGAAGGTTATCAGGGTACTTAAGCCATTTTCACCAAGTAGTCTCAGAAATTTGGGCTGCAATGGGGCGCCTGGGTGGCTTAGTCGGTTAAGCGTCCGACTTTCCGACTTTCGCTTAGGTCATGATCTCGCGGTTCGTGGGTTCGAGCCCCGCGTCGGGCTCTGTGCTGACTGCCAGCTCGGAGCCTGGAGCCTGTTTCAGTCTGTGACTCCCTCTCTCTCTGACCCTCCCCTGCTCACGCTGTCTCTCTCTCCTAGAAATAAATAAAACATTTAAAAAAAAAAAAAAAAGAAATTTGGGCTGCAAAAGAACTTTTACTTTTCATCTTTATAAATTCTGTACATATTTGGTATGGGTAATTTGAATTTTAAACTATACGAAAAGAATGAAAAGTACTACAAATGATAAGATTAAAGAGTACAAAATTATAAAGACCTAGAAAGATAATTATTGTAGAATAAAAATAAATGAATAGCTATTTATTAGTAGTCATGGTTGTATAATACTATTCTGTGTTCAGAGATATTTTTTACAGATGGAAAGGGTATTTTCTTTTTCTTTTTTTCTTTTTTTTTTTTTTTACTATGTAATTATCTTAAATAGTACAAGAAAGACTTCTACATCACCAATTACAAGGGGAGGGAGTATAGAAGACTACAGCTATATAATATTGGTACGAGAAAGACCTTTATAAGCAGTATCAGTGTCAGAATAAAATACTTGGAATATAAGACAAGTTTCTTAATATATGAGGAATGAATATATGTAAGTTATTTTTGAGTTTCTTATCTATGGAAAAATATATAATAGTCACAAATATATGATAATTGTTCACTCCATAATAATTTTTAAAATACTAATAACTAAAACTGTAATGAGATACTCTATGCCAGTTATTGTTAGAGAAAAAAATCTAAAAATTAACAATATCTGACTTTGAAAAACAGATTTTTACAGGGGCACCTGAATGGTTGAGTTAGTTAAGCGTTCAGCATTGGCTCAGGTCACGGTCTCACGGTTTGTGATTCGAGCCCCACATTGGGCTCTGTGCTGACAGCTCAGAGCCTAAAGCCTGCTTTGGATTCTGTGTCTCCCTCTGCCCCACCCCCACTGATTTTCCCTTCTCCCCCCCCGCCCCCCCCACGTCTCTC
>NW_027532276.1:617903-651812 GCF_008692635.1 Crocuta crocuta
TTTCTCCCGCTCTCTCTTTCAAAAAAAATTTTTTTTAACTTAACAAATAAATAAAAACAAGTTTTTACTGTATGACAATTTGGAGAAGAAAGTTGCAGTGTTTTTGGATGTTTTATACATTTTTGCATAAACGTAGAAAAGCCAGGGAGACTATATGTTTGTTGTTACTAAAAATAAAAGGATAAAATAAGAAACTTTAGTAAAATCCAAAATAAAAATAAAAGGAAAGGGATGGCTATAGTAGCCAATTCCCAGTCTGTATTTAGAATTTACTTTTTTCCAGGGTTTTTTTTTTTTTGGTTTGTTTGGTGTTTTGTTGTTTTTTTCTTTCCAAAGCTAATGTGTTTTATCTTACATAAATGAGAATCACCATCACTTCTGCACATTAAGGCTTTTCATTTAGTTTTTTCTTGAGCTCTTTAAGGTATTTATTCTGTACAATAGAAAATGGCTCTAGAGCTGTCGCTCCTGCCCTGCAGGCATTTTCCAGATTGCTTAAGAGAGAAAAGGATCTTATCGGGTTTGCCTGACATATTGCTTCCTTGCGGAAATGCTTATCTCTGACCTTTGACCTTGGTTTTTTCAAAAGCAAGCACCTTCACCAGTGTTTCTGTTCCCGCTAACTCAGACCATGGGACACAAAGAAACCTATGGATTCTATGCCACAGATTCTAGAATATGTTCAATCTTTAAATTTTCTATTACATAAAATAAGCTAAAATTTGCTTATAACCAAAATTGAGGTTCTTATTTGCCATTTAATGCTAATTATTTTTTTATATCTTTATAAGAAAGTGAGAAGAATAGGTTGTTTAACGTGACGAATATTTTTACATCCTCCTGTTGATCATAAACTGAGGATGTTTTCTCTGCTTAGTCTTTTCATAGTAAATATGTGACTTAAAACATTATATTTTGGAATACCTGGATGGCTTAGTTAGTTAAGCATCTGCCTTCAACTCAGGTCATGATCTCATGGTTTGTGAGCTAGCCCCATATTGGGCTCACTGGTGGCAGCACAGAGCCTGCTTCAGATTCTCTGTCTCCCTCTCTCTCTCTGTACCTCCCCCGTTGGTTTTCTCTCTCTCTCTCTCTCTAAACAAATAAATAAACTTAAAAAAAAAAATTTTTTTTTAAATTACATTTTCATTAAAATATATCTTGGGGTACCCGGCTGTCTCAGTTGGTAGAGCATGCAACTTTTGATCTTGGAGTTGTAAGTTTGAGCCCCACATTAGGTATAGAGATTACTAAAAAATAAAACTTTAGAAAAAAAATTTTAAAAGGAGGGGAGCACCTGGATGGCTTAGTCAGTTAAGCATCTGACTCTTGATTTCAGCTCAGGTCATGATCTCACGGTTCCTGAGATGGAGCCCCACTTTGGGCTCCACACTGTCAGTCTGTCAGCAGAGAGCTGCTTGGGCTTCTCTCTCTCCCTCTCTGCCCCTCCCCTGCTCCTGCTCTCTCAAAATAAATAAATCAACTTTAAAAAAATAAAATCTTATATTTAGAAGCTGTGCTCCATGTTTTCTCCTGGTTCGAGTTTTTTACAGTTTCCTGTTTCGTTGACTATGCATCACCAATTACCAGTGAACAGTTTGCCTTTCTGGTGTTAACTAAATTAACATTCAAATCTCCACTTCTGATTTTGAGAACAAAACAAATGCCTTTTAGAACATTGTTCATCCCGACATGCTTTTCAGAAGTTATTCTGTATTTATATATTCGTGTGTCTATTTTTAATTTAAAGGAAAGACCAAGAAGTGCAGTGGAACAGCTGTGTTTGGCTGAAAGTACCCGACCGAGGATGACTGTGGAAGAGCAGATGGAAAGAATAAGGAGACATCAACAAGCATGCTTGAGGGAAAAGAAAAAAGGATTAAATGTTATTGGTGCTTTAGACCAGTCACCCTTACAGAGTCCCTCAGGTTTAAGGGATAATCCATTCAGGATTACTCAGGTACATCAATTTCCTTTAATCACTCTTGTGTGTAAATGTAGTATCAGTTGAATCAGGGTCATGGAGTTACATGATGGATGGGTTTTCAAATGAGGTTGCAGTATGGATAGTTATTTGATCCTACTTAATTCCCATAATAATAAGCCCAAACAGCTCAGTAAAATGGAAATGGCCCTGGGTTCAAAAAAACCAGAGCTCTCTTGTTGGACATCCTTGTCTTACTTGTTGGACATCCTTGTACCAGTTGTGGCCTTCTCTTCTCTTCTCTGCCGTAATTCAGATGACACAGCTACCCTGTCTGCTTCACAGAGATACTAAGATAAAAGTGTTTACAGCAAATGTAAAATGCCGTGCAGGTTACCAAGATAGTCCCTAGTTCCCCCTCCAATAAAATGTGCATAATTCTTTGTCCTAATTTAACATGACCTAAATTGTAGTAAGAGAGAGTTTCTCAATAGAAGTTGTAAGTCTACTATTCCTCACATCCCAACTCCATCCTTGCAAAGTGACACCGTTTCATTGCTGATTATTTGTTGGTTACCCTGATCCGTAAATACAGAGACAGCAGCTGGGCGAACCTTTTCAGGGGCCTCTGTCCCTGTTAGTAAATGTGTACCAGCTGAAGGTGTTTCCCTGTCTTCCAGAAATCCCCATTCCATCTGATCAAAGCAGCTAGGCATTGCTAGTAACGACTCAGCAGATTAACAGTCGAAATTACACATTCTACAAATTACAAAATGGATGATTAAAAGAGATGAGAAAAAAAATGTGTGGAATACTGATATATATGTATATGTTTTTTTTCCTATTGGTTTTCATAAGAGAACCTCCTTGTTAATGAAGATCAGCCTTTTCTTTTTCTCCAAAATAACAGATGGTATCTAAAAACTATACATAGTATGAATCTCTGCTATATGTCTTTTGGACAGACTCGAAAAAGGGATGATAACATGAAGGAACTGGATACTGTCATTAGTGAAAATGATATAAAGCCAAACCATGAAACTCCTGCAGCAGAAATTGTTCGACTAAAGGAAGCTGAACCTCAAGATACAGATTTCAGCAAAGAGGTAAAGAGGTTACTTCCGAACAGATATTCCAAAGGGGTAGATTTTTGAAGATTAGATCAAGTGGTAAGGTTGAAGATAGTTATGTTTCATTTTATCACAGAGATGGTACGTCTAAGTGAAATGATAGGTTTTGTTTAATTTGAGTGATGTATTCAGCAGATCAAAAAATGGGTTAATTGAAAATTTAAAACTTAATCAAGGCTAGAATAAATTATTGTTAACCCCAATTAAGGAATCTTATATCTCAGAACAGCTATCTATTAGCAATGTGCATCAGCCCTTTAGGCAAATAACTTTTTGCTTCCAGTAGTAAAGGGTGTTAATATTTATTTTTATTTTTTTAATAGTTTATTGTCAAGTTGGTTTCCAAGGGTGTTAATATTTTTAGAGATGTCTGGGTGGCTCAGTCAGTTAAATGTCCAACTCTTTGTTCTTGAGTTCAAACTCCTTGTCAGTCTCTGTGCTTCATAGGGCAAAGCCTGCTTGGGATTCCTTTTCTCTCTCTTTCTCTCTCTCTCTCTCTTTCCCCTTCTCTGCCCCTCCCCTGCTGGTGTTCTCTCCCTCTCATTCTCAAAATCAATAAATAAAACACTTTTTTAAAAAAAGAATGTTAAGATTTTTAATATACTTGAATCTGAATATGTATTTCAGTAACTGACAAGGTCTAATTTTTTAATACACATTTTTTTCAATCATTTTTCTTCTTCTTCTATAGTTGAAAAAAACTGAGGACATTTTTTCCAAAACACTTTTCAAACCTGAACCAAATGGAGTAAATTCTGAGGAAGTGATAGATAAAGAGAGAAACAAAGAGAAGATGTCTGAGGATGCGTCATTCAGGTAATAAGTTATAGGGAAAACAACAAAGGAATCATTCCCAAAATTCTGTAACTACTTAGGAATGGTGAACATTGGGAGCACCTGGGTGGCTCAGTCAGTTGGGCATCTGATTTCGGCTCAGGTCATGATCTAGCCATCCGTGGGTTCAAGCCCTGCATTGGGCTCAGTGCTGACAGCTCGGAGCCTGCTTTTGGATTCTGTGTCTCCCTGTCTCTCTGCCTCTCCCGCACTCACACTCTTTTGAGCAATTTACATAACCTTCCTAAACTGCAGGTTCCTTACTTGTAAAAATGAGGATGATAATAGCATCTATCTCACAAATGTGTTACAATGATTAAATAAGAAAATACAAGTATAGCACTTAACACTATGCTTCACACCTAGGAATTCAATAAATACCTTTTTAAAACATGCCTAGAGACTTAGAGATATCTAAGTTATTTGATGTGTTCCAAAAATTATAGTGATTTGCTTTTTATATTTTTGCTGCATTTGTTAACTAGCTCTCTTATGTGCATACCCTCAATCTTACCATCAGTTAGAAAAGTTACCAGTGCTAGAAGCGAGAAATGCTGTGATTTAATGTTACTTGGAATGCCTTTATCTGTTCAGTGAGTAACAAGATTGAGTTTGAAAAACTGTTGGTAATAGATTATAAGAAGAAAAACTTTTGTTAATAGGCATAGATTAAAACACATGTAGTATATTATAAAAATTCATGAGTTTATAATGATCCAGCAACAACAAAAAATAATTTATTGCCCACTTTGGAAGACACTAGGGACTGGACTTCTTATTCCAGAACCTGGTACATAAAGGCAAAGAATCAAGTCTTTTTTTGCCTTTCCCAAACAAATTGCAACTAAAAAGTTTTGAGGGAATATTTTTCTTTAGAAGAATTTTATTCAGTAAGAAATGAGACACTTAGACTATCACTGCTTTGCTAACCCTAAAGAAATAAGAGATTTAGATAATATTCCTTAATGGCTGGGAAAGCTGTTAGCTGAAAATCTGAGCAGGAACCTTATAGTGAGTGGATCTGGCTGATAACCCTTGAACTCACTGATCATTTTTAACATAAAGAAAAGCACCTGGGAATGCAGTAGGGCACAAACTCCACCTGCTGATCTACTATTTGCCCCTTCCTCCCCAAAACCTAAATCTGATTAAGCCTCAAAATTATATCAGTTTATAAAAAATAAGAGGAATTAAATAATCAAAATACAGAATGTGGTAGACTTTGTAGAATGGATGAAGCACATCCTTTCACAGATAAGTGGCAAAGAATAAAAAGGATGTGTGTTGTGGGGTATTTCAGATTAAAGCTTAAGAGAGTTGTCAGGCAAATACAAATGTGGACTTTGGATCGTCTTGAAACAGATAACTCTAAAATTGATATAATGAGGCAATAAAGGAAATTTGAGCACTGACTAGATATGCGATGACATTTAAGTATTATAAATACAAACTAAAGTGCTTACAGATTGAATGATCTATCTGGAATCTACTTTAAAATAATTTGGGGAGTAGGAAGCTGGGAGTATATATGAAACAAGATTGATAAAACATGGATCATCACTGAACCTGAGTGTACAGGTTTCATATATTATTTGCTCTAATTTTTTTATGTTTAAAATTTCTATAAGGGGGTGAGAAGAAAAGAGATTAATTACAAGCAAAATGTTAGCAGTTACTAAAGATGGAGATGATGACATCTCTTATGTATGGTTAAAATTTTCCATAACAGTAAGTTGGAAAATTTGCTGAATTTTGTAAATTGCATTCTGTAATAACAAACTTTAAAATATCTATTTTCATTAGCCCTCAGGATGAGACCCAGATCCCAAATCATAAAGCGGAAAGCCACCCTGAAGAAAATATAAAGGACGATATTCATGAGCAGGAAGAAACTATTGCTTCTTGTGAACAAACTCCTGAGGCTTCTAGAGGAAATCAAACGACGACAGGTAGATGTTACATATTTCATACTGTTCTCACTGGTGCTTCCTGTGAATTTCTCAGTTCATACCTTTTCCTTCCCACATGCACCTTCAGGAAGGAAGTCGCTGGAAAGGAAGGAAAGGGGATCCCTGCCTACCCAGCTAGATCCACAGGGTCTGTCCTGGCTTGGGAATCTCTCTCTCTCTCTCTCCCCCACCCTTCATCTCAACCTTAACACATAAACTACAAATTTTTTCTAATAAGATCTTTTAATACATGGAAAATGTACCTGTTTCTCTGAAGCTGGATTCTCAGTATTCACAAACTTACCACTTTGGGAACTGTGCAAGATTTAATATCTAAACCAGTGAAATCAGCTTGTTTCCTCCCGCGCCTGCTATGATCTATAGTTGGAAGTTTCCTTGAGAGAAGATCGTGATCCATAGTATGTCAAAAAATAAAAATTTCTGTGCCACGTTTAATTTTTTTTTTTTTTTTTTGGAATCTTCACAGATTTGTTTTTCTCTTTTTTTTCTTAATGATGTTTGGCAAGGGGTGGAGGAGGGATCATACCGCTCCTGCATATTATCAGCCTTGCTTCTCCTAGTCCATAAGCAAAACATCCGTTCTTGGTTTTTAATGTTTATTTCTCTGTTTTGAGAGAGAGTGAGGGAGGGAGGGACAGAGAGAGAGAGAGAGAGAGAGAGAGAATCCCAAGCAGAGTCCTTCCTGTCAGCACAGAACCCCCCACAGGGCTTAAACTCCCAAACCAGTGAGATCGTGACCTGACCCAAAATCAAGATGCTTAACTGACTGACCCACACAGGTGCCCCTGAAAAAAAGCATTCTGAATCCTCCCTCCCTTCACCTTCCTCCCCCATCATTTTCCAGAAAGGCAAATACAGTAACATTCAGTTATTTGGGACTGTTCTTGGGAGGAGCACTGGATTCTGACAGAGTATTTTCTGTATCTTATATGCATGTAACATGCAAATTTATATTATGAGTCATGTTTCCTCATAACCAATATTAAGCACTGTCTGTAGCCTCTGTCGCTTATAAGGCTTTTTTTTTTTTTTTTTTAATTGTCACTGACCACTTCCTGTTACTATTTTGGCACATCTGCATGAAGTGTGTAGGTGTATTAAAATCACAATATTTAAACTGTTCATACTCTGGGGCGCCTGGGTGGCTCAGTCAGTTAAACGTTTGACTTCAGCTCAGGTCATAATCTCGCAGTTTGTGGGTTCGAGCCCCACGTCGGGCTCTGTGCTGACAGCTAGCTCAGAGCCTGGAGCCTGCTTCAAATTCTGTGTCTCCCTCTCTCTCTGACCCTCCCCTGCTCACGCTGTCTCTCTCTCACTCTCTCAGAAATAAATAAACAAATGAACAAATAAACTTCATAGTCTTTAGCTGCATGGAACTGGAAAGTCTCTTAATGAGACCCAGGAGTGCCTGGCTGGCTCAGTCAGTAGGACATGCAACCCTCGATCTCAGGGTTATGAGTTCAAGCCCCACGTTGGGCACAGAGCTTACTTGATAAGTATTTAGGTAGAATGATGAGAGAGGGGGAGAGAGAGAGAGAGAAATAGACTGACCAACCCAACCAGAGTGATTCCCTGATAGATACCTAAAAATTAACCTCAAAGCAAAAAAAAAAAAAAAAAAAACAATTTTATTGAGGCATAATTGACATATAACATTGTATACAATGTCTAAGGTATATAAGAAAAAAGAACTTTTTAACAATCTTCAAGAAATAGTTCATGCTAAATAAGCAGTTGCCAATTTAGAAAACAGCAGAACCCAAATACAACTATTAATTCCTTCCTGAAACGTGTTCTTATTTTACGGGATCTCAGCGTCAGAATTTCCTTCTCCGAGTGTGTCCTAAACATCTGTACCTTCTTGCATTCTCTTGGTGTGTTTTAGCGAAAAGTCCGTCCCCGTCTCCCGAGTCCTTGGCATCGCCAGTTCCAGCCGCCCAGCCGCAGCTCACGGAAGGATCCCATTTCATGTGTGTGTAGTCTCAGAAAAAGTACGTCTGTTCTGTTTGCGTCCGTGCTTCCACTCCAGAGTTTTTAACTTGAGTTGTACTCATTTGTTGGTTTGGTGAACAAAACTGAGCTTAAATCTGGGCCGTGCATTAGAGATTGTTAGCAAAGAGGCCATGTATTTGAGCCACGGCCACTCACTCAGATCTCCATCAGCGCTTCCACTGATTTGCTGTGTGACAGCATTTTCTCTGTCTCTTATTTCATCGCCCATAAAAACAGCCAACCGGGGAAGGCATGGCCTGCGCCAAGACAAGCCTGCGGTCTTGTGCACTGTGCTCCCACTCGGCTTTCCTTTCCGTAGTCGGCTCTGAGAGTTCTGTTGAAGCTATTACGTGTTGATCAAGTAATGTTTTTTACAGTTCATGCGACCTGTCCATCGCATTGGGAGTTTTTTCGTTATTTTAAAAGGACAACGAAGTGTTTGTGGTACAGCCAACTACAAGCAATATTACAGTCTTTAAGATCTATCAGAAACTATTTCTAAATAATTAACTTTGTTTAAGTAAGATAAGTAGCTACTAAAAAAGCTGTGGGTGGATGCGGGGGGAAGGAGGGAACCTTGCTCGAACATTGTGCCCTCGACCCCAGTTTTGGAACTGGCAGTAATTTCCAAAGGTCCTACTGGTAACACTTTTATAAACAATTGCTAAATTTTACTTGCCTTTTGTACTTGTAAACACATTCTTTGGGTTGTGTGTTTTTTGTTTTTTGTTTTTTGTTTTTTACTTTTCAGAAAAGCTTTGAGATACGGAGCTATGTGTGCCTTTCTCTGCATTTGTTCCTCAGTAGCTATCAGGTCTAGTAACGTTGTGTGCAGTAGGTCTACCAGCAGAAACACACAGACCGTACAGGCATTGTTGCTAATATAGTCTTTGACTTTCAGATTCTCGAAGTAAATCAGTTCAAACACCAACTTGACTAAGTTCATCCAGTGGTGCTTATTTTCTAGATAGAATCCACTTCTGTTCATACCTTTTTGTAGCAGCATAATCTTTGTCCTTCGTTTCATCCAGGACTTACGTCTAACTGTCTTGGCATATTTGTAACTTCTGTTTGAGGCGATGTCTCCCTAGAGCCTCAGAGAGGGCTTTGTTTGCCGTCAGTTGGTATTTATGCAGGATGCACATCCTTTTTGGACTGACAAACCTGCTTGTCACCTGTATCTTCCGGTCTTACCTCTGCTATTCATGCGTTTCAAGTTTTAACTTCGTATGTTCTGAAGTGACAGTTGCCACTAGTGACAGAATACCACTAGAATAGGGATAGCAGCATGCTCATGTGATTCCTCCTGTGACAGAGTTGATAGATGGCCTCTGTCCATCCTCGTGGAGAAATGTAAATTAAAGTCCACTCTCATTATCTTTGGTTCAATAAACAGGTTACGGTTCTTTGTACACAGACCATTGGTAATAAAGTATGTTGTCTGACAATAAAGAATATTTACAGTTAAAACTCAAGTACATTTCCAGGTTTCTTAAATTGTTATTATTGGATTTTGTTTTGTTTTACTTTCACTCTAAGAGCCAGGCGCATTGTAGGCTGGAATGGGGTCCAGTTTCTTGCGGGTGTCTCCTCGTCCTACGACACCTGGCCAGAATGACGAGTAGCCCTCAGACTTGTATTATTTTATGTCTTCTCGTTGAGTGTCTGTCATGTTGCTGACCTAGCAGTTTTAGCAGGACTTTGGGAAAGTTCACAAATGACACTGCTGTGCAGACAGCTTAAAAGATTGTTAGATATTTTAGCAAAGTTATGCAGGTCTTTGCCCATTTTGTTGATCTTTAGGATTCAGCCACAAATTTGGGTACTGTTTTAAACTCCGAATTGTTATTTAATTGCATCCTTTGCTTCGTGAATTAAACCTATGAAATGACAAGAAAACGTCCTTCCATTGTATTATATTTTAGGATTTTCCTGGCCATGCTTCTTAGCTCTGTCGTTCTAGAACATTGGCCTCAGTTACTTTAGGAAGTGGCGACTCGTTAACTTCGCGGGTGTCAAAGTATTTTCCCCTGTCTTTATTTTCCCTGTCTTTATTTTCCCTGTCTTTATTTTTCAGCTATACTGACTTCTGTCAAAACCGTTCAGAGCTAAGGACGTGGACCTTCAGCAATGTGAGAAGATATTGTACAGTATATTTTAAATCTATGAAATTCATAGTTCTGATGCTTTTGTCCACAGAGCATCATTTTATCACTTCTGGAAAATGTTTATTCCAAACAGCTTTAATGGCTCATATGTACACTCCATAATCCTAAGGTTGTTGTTCTGACACCAGCTTGCTGCTATGATATCAGAGCACATGAGTAAAGGTGCTTTCTTAACGTGCGGTCTACAGCCAGAGCTCACTCAGTTGCTGATTTCCAGATTTTGATGTTTCTAAAATTTAGGTGGATTTATATTTCTTTTTGCTTTTCAGTACGTAAATTTAGTTATTATTTCCAATGAAGAAATTTGTTTTCCTTTTTTTTTTTTCCTTTCCCATTTTTGGCTACTGCAATGCTTTGTTTCACACTTGATTTGTAAAAATTTTATATATATATTTAAAATGTGCCATTTTATTATTGCTAAGTGAAGAATGTCCTGTTTTCTGCTATTATTATTTCCCAGTCAGGTTGCAATGTCAGCAGTTACTGCCACACTCTTGTCAGCTTAAACACAAATGTTAACGCTTCCTGTTTCTTAAAGATACGATTTAAAATGTAGGTATTTTGAAGTACTGGGCTTATACTTCATTGAGATAGATGTGTACAGCAATAAGCAGGTTTTCAAATCCAGTACTTAGTTTGTGTACAAATGTAATTATGTTCATTGTGTATATATTATACAATGAGCACATGTAAGTATTAAAGGCTACTTACTATTGTTTAAATGCAAATGTTCATATCTCATTTCTTTTTTATCATGTTAAATAAATGTTGATGTTCTTAAATCACTCGTGTTAGAATTTTTTGCTCTCTCCATCAAAAATGGGAGTGCCTGGGGGGCTCAGTCGGTTAAGTGTCCAATTTTGGCTCCGGTCATGATTTCATGGTTCATGAGTTTGAGACCATGTTGGGCTCTGTGCTGACAGCTCAGAGCTTGGAGCGTACTTCTGTGTCTCCCTCTGTCTCTTCCCCTACCCCGCTCATGCTCCGTGTGTGTGTGTGTGTGTGTGTGTGTGTGTGTGTGTGTGTGTGTGTCTCAGTCTCAAAAATAAACAAACATTAAAAAAACTAAAAAAAAAATAAAATGGAAGTCTATGGAGCACCTGGCTGGCTCAATCAGTGGAGCATGCAGCTCTTGATCTTGGGGTCATGAGTTCAAGCCCCACGTGGGCTTGGGTGTAGAGATTACCTGAGAAAAATAAAATCTTTTAAAAAAAAATATAGGGGCACCTGGGTGGCTCAGTGAGTTGGGCATCCAACTTTGGCTCGGGTCATGATCTCATGGTTCATGGATTTGAGCCCCATGTCAGGCTCTGTGCTGATGGCTTGGAGCTTGGAGCCTGTTTCAGTTTCTGTGCCTCTCTGTGTGTGTCTCTGTCTCAAAACTAAATAACCATTTTTTTTTAATTATATAAATGAATGAAAAATAAATAGATAAATAAAATGGAAAGTCTGAGACTCAAGGAACTTCTGGATGAAACAGTAGTCTATCAATCTTATCACTGTAGATAACATCATAAAAAGACTTCTGCCACCCAGTCTGGCTCTCCCATGTGAGAGTTTGAGGACCTTGAGGCTCAGGGAGATAAATTATTGACTTGGCCACAATCCCATTATATTTAATGACAGAATTTGGACCAGAATATAGTTTTCTTTTTTCACTCTTCCTCTGAGGCCATCAGCTCAACACCACCGGGCAGGTTTCGTTTCCTGAAGTCTTGCACACTTCTTTCTATTTGTTTCTGTGTTGTGGAAACTAGCTTCAAGCATCCACAGCCTCCACTCAGTGCATCGGGCCTGGAGGGGCATGTGTAGAGCAGAGGGTTATTCCTCTGACACGGGGAACTAGAAACTGTTTCATCATCAGGAGTATGACCCGCAGAGATCATTTTCCTTTACAATACATTCTTTGCAGATGTTCACGCTCTTCAGAATCAATTACATTTTCTTCCCTCTATAACCTTTTGTTCATGCTATATATTGTTCCCAGAGTACAAGGAAATTTGATGCTTTTGGATTTCTATATGAAATGGCTGAAACTAAATTGGCACCAGTCTTTTTTTTTTTTTTCCCATGCTATGGTAAAGAGGATTTAAATTTAATTCAAAATGCAGATGTATAAAAATTCACCCACTCCAGACAGAAACACACAAAATGAAATGCAAATAGATACAGTCTGTATTGTAGAAGGTGAATGAGAAGAGCAGTTAAGATGGAAGGAAAGTGTTTTCAGCTCTGTATCCATGTAAACATGTTTACACATCCCACCTTTATCGAAAGACATCACACCAAAGTCTTCCAAAGGAAATAGGCAAAAGATGATTTTTTTCTCTCCAGTCATGAAATGGTTATGGCTCCAGATCTTTTGTCAGTGGCTTGAGTTACTGTTATTCTTGGTTTTTCCCTTGGGGTATTTTTGGTGAGGCTTTTTATGTTTGATTGGGGGGTGTGTGTGTGGTGTCCCTTTGGCTTTATGAAACACATTTTTTGAGCTGTTTCAAGAAAAAAAATGTCCCATACTGGAGTACCAGGAAGCCGAGGGAGTTTAGAAAAAGCAGTGCAGTGTACTTGTAACTCTTGTAACATCTCAGAAAGCCAGATGAAAATCAGGTACTTGCAAACAATAGGTCAGCAAAGGTACTTGTAACAGGAAATAGCAAAAGGGACTCTCCTCCAAAACTATGAACTAGATCAACACTTTCTTTCTCACCTAAAGCCTACCGTACTCAACTCCTGCGTCTTACTGGAGGGGTGTGCAGAGAGCCCAGGGGGTACATAGGCTCAGTAAGGAGGACAGACAAGCCAGAAAAATCCCTACTCCAAGTGGCGAGTCATCATGGGCACCACCTTTCCAGCATGGAAGCAAGTTCCAAAGCTTAGTGTGTGCCCGGTTGGGATGGTTACTCAGATATCACATCCCCTGCCCCCCAATATACAGAAGGCTGACAGTCTTACTTCCATGGTGGTCAGAAATTAAACAGCCATAAACAAGCAATCTACAAACTTATTTGCATATCCACAAAAGTATTTTTAAAAAATTATGTTTCCCTTTGCACATTTTAAACTCAACTTTTCCAAAGTTGAAGTTGAAAAGAGGATGGGATTTTTAGCATACTGTAAATTTGGCTTTGTAAAATAAAAAACTGTTAAATTAGTTTTTTAAATGTGTCCAACAGAATCTAAATAACTTTCGATAGTTTTATCATCCTTTTTTTTTTTTTTATTTTAAAGAACAAGTGCAAGCAAGGGAGGGGGGAGAAGGGGAGAGAGAATCTCAAGCAGGCTCCCCTCAGCACAGAGCCCGAAACGAGACTTGATCCCACAACCCTGGGATCATGACCTGAGCTGAAATCAGGAGTCGGATGCTCAACTGACCTAGCCACCCAGGCACCCTTCATCATCCATTTGTTTTTAATGTTTATTCGTTTTTCAGAGACAGAGACAGAGAGTGAGTGGGGGAGGGACAGAGAGAGAGGGAGAGAGAATCTGAAGCAGGCTCCTGGCTCTGAGCTGTCAGCATAGAGCCCGATGTGGGGCTTGAACTCAAAAACCACGAAATCATGATCTGAGCCGAAGTTGGACGCTTAACCAACTGAGCCACCCAGGCACCCCTCATTATTCATTTTTAAGAGATGCAAACAAGGGAGCACCCGGAGCTCACTCAGTAGAGCATGACTCTTGATCTCGGGGTCGTGAACTGGAGTCCCACCCTGGGCATAGAGCTTACTTTAAAAAAAAAAAAGAAAGAAAGAAAGATTAATCATTTCTTGGCCCTTTGGCTAAGATCAAGCATAGTATCTATTCACATCAGTTTAATATATGAG
Source organism: Crocuta crocuta (assembly GCF_008692635.1). Lineage (NCBI taxonomy): Eukaryota > Metazoa > Chordata > Mammalia > Carnivora > Hyaenidae > Crocuta > Crocuta crocuta. The sequence goes on from NW_027532276.1 coordinate 631,743, forward strand.
ACGTCGTCTATCCGAGAGCAATATATTAAGTGGATTTTTGGAGCAGAGGGATGGAATAGGAGCTTACCCTATCCACTCCAGGCATCGACCTGGTATTGCAGTACTTTAGGAATGGTGCACTCCCTCGGGGGGCTTAAAAAAAAAAAAAAGATTCAATAATTAAGTAAATAAATAAAAGATGCAAACAAGATTTTTTAAAAATTTATTTCTGAGAGAGAGAGACACACACATGAGCAGGGGAAGGTCAGAGAGAGGGAGATACAGAATACGAAGCAGGCTCCAGACTCTTGAGCTAGCTGTCAGCACAGAGCCCGATGCAGGGCTTGAACCCATGAACCGTGTGACCATGACCTGAGCCGAAGTCGGACGCTCAACCGACTGAGCCACCCAGGCGCCCCAAGATTTATTTTTAATATTTCTTTTTAAATAATCTCTATGCCCAACATAGGGCTCAAACTCACCACCCTGAGATCAAGAGTCACATGCTATATGCACTGAGCCAGCCAGGAGCCCCACAAACTTTTGTTTAAATAGGCAATGTTACATCATTCATTTTTCTCCTTGAACTTCCATTTCCATTGTACTTCCTTGAACATACTTGATCACAACAAATTAGGATATTGTTGTCATTCACTTTTCACTACCCTAGAGGATTTTACACCCTAAAGAGTAAAAAGTAAGATTCAGAGAAGTAAGGTTTTCATGTGTAAGGGAGAATGGAGCTAACCTGTTGGAAAGAAGTGCCTTGATCTCAGGAGGCTGAGGGATGTTATGTTTGAGGCAGGAGTTCATGTGGAAGGGAATGTTCTGGGTACCTAGTCCATTGAAGGCATCCTTGCCCACATACCCTTGAAATGTTTCTGTGTACTGATTTGAAGAATGCAGTCCTAGACTATCTGACCATTTAAAATATTGTTAAGTGTATTGATTCATGCATATGTGATCACTTTAACCATCTAAAGGCTTTATATAGATTTAGCACATGGCAGAGAAACTCACTGTTGAACAATTTGGAACAACTGTGTGTATGAGGAACAAATTGACTTAATGCAGAAACAAATTTTCTGTTATGTCAATTTGGAAGGTTTTCCCAGAAGTCTTCCAGAAAAATGGATCACATCCTTCATCCATAAGTTGAAAATAAATCTTTGAAGTATATGGTTTGTATCGTAAAACCAGAAACTTTAAATTTTTTAGCTTAACTTTTAAATGTAACATCAATTTTTTTTTACTTTAAAATAAAAATGAAAAAGCAAGCTAAAACAAGGTGAAACACTGGGGCAGAGGTGTGAGGGAATACAGCACAACAGTTTCATGTAACTCAAGCCTGGGACAACACATTTAAGTATAGGATTGAACCCCAGAGCTGTGTCTCTCACAAGCTCAGTGCCTCACAAACTTACTGGCAAGTCCCTTACATTCTCTATTAGCTATGTTCAGAGAAACACCTATCTAGTCTACTTGAGGGAAGACTCACTCCAGCTGCTTCCTAGAAAGGGGGCTCACCTTTCCTCCAGTGCTGGGAAACCGTGTAAGCAACCGTCCTAGGTTGACCCTAGATTGGTGGGTTGGCTGAAGGGAACTTCCACCACCTCTGTTGCTAGGAAACTGGAGTTCCTCCAGACCCTTTTTACTGCTACAGGCCCCATTGTGTAGGAGAGGGGAGCACAAAGTCTGGCGCTGGATTGCCTGGATTGGAGCCTAGCTCTTTCTCGCTTACTAACTGTGTGTCTTTTGGCCCAGCTACTGATCCCCTCTATGCCTAGTTTTTTTCCACGTAATCAAAAATTGGTCTAATAGTTATTATTACACTAAGATTGTTATAAAGAGTAAATGAGCGGGGTGCCTGGGTGTCTCAGTCGGTTAAACATCTGACTCTTGGTTTCGGCTCAGGTCATGATCGATCTCACAATTTGTGGGTTCAAGCCCCACATCAGGCTTTGTGCTAACAGCACTGATCCTGCTCGGGGTTCTCTCTTTCCCTCTCTCTCTGCCCCTCCCAGCTCATTCTCTCTCTTACTCTCTTTCAAAAATAAATAAATAAATACATAAATAATACATAAAATAAAGACTAAATGAGTTAACATGTGTCAAGTGTTTAGAACACTTCCTGGGACAATTTAAATGCTTGCTTCTATTAGCTTGTATTATCCAAGGGCTAACTTTATCTAACTGTATAGTTTCTAAATTTACCAGGGCACTACTAATTTTCTTGTTTGAGCAGGGTTTTCAGATTGGGTCACAATTTACATATATTAAACCCACCCCAATGGCTTGCTGAAAACAGATTGCTGGGTCCCCATCCCTAGAATTTAGTCAGTTGAGGGTGTGGTGCAAAAATTTGAATTCTAATTCCAGCAAGTTCCCAGATAATGCTATGCTCCAGGGACCAGCCTTGGAAAACCACTAACATGTAATAAGTCTCTGTGTTGTATATTGAATTTTTGTTTCATTTATATGTAGTAATAGAGCATTGGAATAAATTAAGAGGTTTTTTTGACAAAGGTGTGTAAAAGCATAGAACTAAGGAAAATAATGCAATAACTTGGACGTTTCACATGAAGGCCCAAAGGGAGAGGGAAGTAACTGGAATCCAAAGAAGAGAGTTACGTCAGAAAAGCCCTTACTCTTTTTTTTTTTTTTTTTCAAGAGACAAAGCCAGCCTCGGTGTAGGCAACCCTGCAGGGATAGAGCCAGGAGAATAAATGTTCTGGGCACCAACTTATCACTGCAGTTTCTCCCTGGGGCTCCCATTGGCTGAACCCAGTAGATCCAGAGGTCACAAGAGTTGTATTGGGTGTAGCTGGGAATGCCTGGGGGTTTTCAAGACCTTTCCAGGGGATCCTTGAAGTCAAAACTATTTTCATAATAGCACTAAGATGTTATTTGCCTTTTTCACTTTTATTCTCTCAGTAGTGAACAATGGAATTTCCCAAAGGCTGTCTGACCTGTGATATTTCCACTGATCGAATGCAGAAGGAGATGTGAAAATCCAGCTGTCTTCTGTTAATCCACATTTTGAGGAGAGTTACAAAAATGGAAGGCAATTTTTTTTATTTAAAAAGGATGTTGGTCGCGCCTGGCTACCTCAGTCAGTAAAGCACATCACTCTTGATCTCAGGGTTGTGGGTTTGAGTCCCATGTTGGGTGTGGGGATTACTTAAAAAAACAAAGTTTTAAAAATAAAATAAATATTTTAAAAGATAAAAAGGATGTTATTTATGTTAACACCTAGTGAGATTACTACTGTTATTCATTATTTTAAGTTTATTTTAGAGAGAGAGAAAGCAGGAGTGGGGGCGGAGAGAGGGGGGTACAGCAAGAGAATCCCAAGCAGGTTCCCACACTGTCAGCGTGGATCCCAGTGTGGGGCTCTAACAAACCACGAGATCATGACTTGAGCTGAAGTTGTACGCTTAACCAACTGAGCTATCCAGGCGCCCTTGTTACTATTACTTTAGATGAATGAGTAAAGGGGCATCTGGCCGGCTCAGTCAATAGAGCGTGCAACTCGGGGCGCCTGGGTGGCTTAGTCGGTTGAGCGTCCGACTTTCGCTTAGGTCATGATCTCGCAGTTCGTGGGTTCGAGCCCCGCGTCGGGCTCTGTGCTGACTGCCAGCTCAGAGCCTGGAGCCTGTTTCAGTCTGTGACTCCCTCTNAAATAGAGCGTGCAACTCTTGATCCCAGAGTCATTGTGGGCCCAGCACGCTTCTGCTGTGCTACTCTGCTCCACAGTCTCAGGGTCATTAGTTTGAGCCCCACGTTAGGTGTGGAGCCTACTTAAAAGAAAAAAAATAGATGAATGAGTAAATATTTTAAACATTTCTCAGCTTTAATTATGACTACAGTAAATACGAATAGATATAACCCACAAAACAAGCTATTTAGAGTCCTCAGTAGTTAGTAAGCATGTGAAAATCATGAGACCCAAAAGTTTGAGAACTCTCTGTATCATCCATATAGGTCAGCCACCCTGAGGGCACAGCTGAACATGTGAGATCCAGCAGGCAAATAGAAGGTATGAGCCCATCTTCCCAAGGAAGATGCTTGCTGTTACTGCTCAATTCATTGCCATCTGCTCCTTGCACTGAAAGCCCCAATGTCTGTGAGTGCCATCCAGAGCTTTTAGGTCCCTCTTGAGCCCTGCAGGCTCAATCATTCATGACAAGTGATTTGGAAAGGCAGCATTCAGACATACAAAGGTCTAGAAAGGCTGAGGCTCCCTTTTCTTGTGTGTCAGCTTCAATGCACACCTTTGGCCCTGCCTCCCATCTGCCAAGTATATTTGAATTTTGAATCTAGTTCTCATGCCCAGCTCAAACTTCCTTCTTCTCTTTAGCTCTGGGTGATTACAAAAAACAGAAGTTAAAAATGGGTAAATGAGGGGCACCTGGATGTCTCAGTGAGTTAAGTGTCCACCTTCATCTTGGGTCATGATCTCATGGTTCATTAGTTCAAGCCCCGCATCAGGGTCTGCACTGACAGTACAGAGCCTACTTCAGATCCTCTGTCCTCTCTCAGTCCTTCCCCACTACCTCTCAAATATAAATAAACATTTTTTTTAATGGGTAAATGAAGTGCGGGTGCCCAAGTGGTTCAGTCTGTTGAGCATCACACTCTTGGTTTCGGCTCAGGTCACACTTTTGGTTTTGGCTCAGGTCGTAGTCTCACAGTTTGTGGGTTTGAGTCCCACACAAGGCTCTGCTGAGCATGGAGCCTGCTTTGGATTCTCCTCTCTCTCTGCCCTCTCCATCAGTCATGCACTCTCTAATTTTTTTTTAAATGTTTTTAATTTAAAAAAATAAAGCTGGAAAAAAAATCTGTCAAGGGTAGGCCTCACATTAGGTGTTCCTACCACGCACACAAAAATACCCATGAAGGACACAAGGACACCCTGGGAGGTGTTGGATATCTTTCTTACTTTGTGGCACTGGTTTCACAGGTGTTAATGTGTCCAAAGTCATCAGAGTGTACATATTAAATGTATCCAGTTCTTTGGGTATCAGTCATTCCTCAATGAAGCTGTGCTTTAAAAAAAAAAAGGGGGGGCGCCTGGGTGGCTTAGTCGGTTAAGCGTCTGACTTTCACTTAGGTCATGATCTCGCAGTTCGTGGGTTCGAGCCCCGCATCGGGCTCTGTGCTGACAGCCAGCTCAGAGCCTGGAGCCTGTTTCAGAGTCTGTGACTCCCTCTCTCTCTGACCCTCCCCTGCTCATGCTGTGTCTCTCTCTCTCTCCTAGAAATAAATAAAAACATTTAAAATTTTTTAAAAAAAAAAGATTGATAATGCCCAGGTAGCAGAGCGCGGGAAGAGGATATACTCATACAAGGTCGGTGAGAGTGTCAGTTGATAACAACCTTTCAAAAGCACTGAGAACGCATACTCTCCGACCCAGCAATGCTACTTCTGGGGATATATCTTAAAGAAATAGTCTAATGAGTACCCAGAGGCATTTATAGTTTGCTTTGTAAAGGGTTTAAATCATTTCTCTCTTGCCATAAACAAAGGGCGGGGAGCCCATGGCTGTGAGGGAGCCGGGCCCCTCTCTTCCTATGATGCGGTCAGCAGTGACCACGTGGCCTCAGGCATGCCACGTGGGCAGCGGGAGTCCAGGAAGTGTCATCAGCAGCTCTGTTTCTGTCTCGTCGGCCAGGACCAAAGATATGGCGACCCGACCTGTAGGGTATCTGGGAAAGCAAGTGTCTATCTTTCCAGCTTCTAGAATAGAGGATGTCAGCGAAAGGGAATTGAAGGGAGTGTTGAACGAGCCAAGTTGCAAAAAACACCCCAGTACCTACATGTTCACCTTTAGGAAATTGATTTTGTTGTTGTAGTCGTTGTTCTTGTTAGGGAATTGATTAAATAGAGAATACCCATACTATGCAGCCACGTATTAGGTGGTTAATAATAAGGGTAAATTGTACTATGTTTCACAAGATCCAATTTTGCTAAAAATGCATGGATACTCCACACTCACAGGAAAACCTAACACGTGTGGTATTGTTAATCCTGGATCTCCTTTAAGGAACCTACATTCTCTGAATTTTTTTGGCAAGCAATCATGTCTTCGTTTTAGAATAAAGAACAGATCATAAATTTCCAGTTTTGAGTTCTCGTTGGACCTGAAACAGGAGATAAACTAGTCCATTAAAATCAACTTGATGAGGCCTCGTGCCCCCAAGTGACCTCCAAATCTTAGCCATAAAACTTTCTCAAGATTGACTCAAAGCCAAGTACAAAGAGAAAACCATAAATAAGTCATTTTGGAAAATACTGTGACTTGCAATCTGCTACATTTCACTTTACTTGTAAGAGGACAAACCCCCGCACACCCCCCATTGCCTGACCAAAGCTCTGTACATGAAGCCAGGTGATAATTACTGCAGGAATAAATAAGCTCAGTTCAAAATCGCCAAGAACCAGAGTCTGCAGGAAAGCTGATCGGTATGCCAATAAGAAGTCATGGCTAAGGACGCTAAGCAGAAAGTTATTTGTAAATTGGTCCAGTGGGATTCATTGCAGTTAGTGAGTGTATCATCTCCAAGGAAATCTCCGGATGAGCAACATAAAGCATAAGCTGTCCTTGGAGTTTCAAGTGATTTGGTTTATTTGATTGCTGATGGATGGCTCAGAAGACATTGTGTAGACAATGTGCAGAGTTACATTTTTAAATCAAAAGTAGCCCTATTTGGGGGCACCTGGGTGTCTCAGTTGGTTGAGCATCCAACTCTTGGTTTAGCGTCCAACTCTTGGTTTTGGCTCAGGTCTTATAGTTTGTGAGTTTGATCCCTCTGTAGGGCTCTTCCCTAACAGGGCAGAGACTGCTTGGGATTCTGTCTCTTTTCTTTCTGACCCTCCCTGTCTTGCTTTCTCTCTCTCTCTCTCAATAAATAAATACATAAATAAATAAATAATTTTTAATTATTTTTAAAAATAATAGCATAAATCTATCTTGTCCCCAAATCCGAAGGTCTGAAGAGGCACTAGGCTTTGACCTTAACAGTATCTGGGCGAGAGAGTTCTGAAAAACGTACAGGAGGTCTGTGATTGTTTTCAAAGTGACAATAACCGACTGTCATAAGATTCCAGCAGATGAACCAAAAGGAGAATCGACACAAACACTTTATGGAAACAATAGATGAACTATGGTCCCTTTACCTCCTTTTACAAACATAGAAGAAATCTAAAAGAAAAAGGAAGGTAAAAATCTGGAAACAATATTAAGGATATAAATATGAGGACTGGAGGCAGAAGGGAGCAGGGACCAGAAGAAGATAGATCAGGTCGAGGGCTAAGTTGAATAATGAAGGTCAAGGGCACTCAAGTATAAAGCTCAGCAGCTTAATAAAATGGTTAAACCCAAAGAATACACTGTTTAAAATCAAATTTTAAAATGGTCCTGGGGTGCCTGGCTAGCTTAGTTGGAAGAACATGTGGCTCCTGATCTCGGGGTGGTGAGTTCAACCTCATGTTGGGTGTACAGATTACTAAAAAAATAAAATTTAATTAAAAAAAAAAAAAACTTTAAAATGTGCCTGGCTGTGTTTCCTAAACTGTCTGTATTTCTTAAGCCTAGTTGATCAACAGAATCGCTGGAGATTTTGTTTTGTTTTAATATAAATTCCTGAGGCTCACATTGTCTGGATTACTATAATGTGTCTTGAAATCAGATACTCCAAGAACTCCATTTTTGTTCTTTATTTTCAAGTTTGTTTTGGCTAGTCTAGGTCCTTTGCATTTGTTTCAGGATTCAGTTTGCTAATGCTAAGGATTTTTATGTCCATCCTTCATGAGAAAGATTAATCTTAAAATGACTTTGTCTAGTGTTGCTGCTTAATGATTTCATAAAATGAATTGGAAGGATTCTTTCTTCTATCTCCTGAGAGACCTGATGTATCATTTCTTCCTTAAATGCTTCATGGAATTCACCAGTGAATCCCTATGAGACTGAAGTTTGCTTTATGGAAAAATATTTAAATATAAATTCCATCTGGGGCATCTGGGTGGCTCAGTCGGTTAAGCATCCAACTTTGTCTCAGGTCATGATCTCACAGTTAATGGTTCAAGCCCCATGTCGTGCTGTCTGTTGACAGAGAGCTCGGAGCTTGGAGCCTGCTTCAGATTCTATGTCTCTCTTTTTCTCTACTCCTCCCCCACTCACACACACTCTCTCTCAAAAACAAATAAACATCAAAAAAATTAATAATAGGAGCACCTGGGTGGCTCAGTCGGTTAAGCGTCCGACTTCGGCTCAGGTCATGATCTCACAGTTCGTGGGTTCGAGCCCCGCGTCAGGCTCTGTGCTGACAGCTAGCTCAGAGTCTGGAGCCTGTTTCAGATTCTGTATCTCCTTCTGTCTCTGACCCTCCCCTACTCACATTGTCTGTCTCTCTCAGAAATAAATAAAACATAAAAAGAATGTTTTTTAAATTAATAATAAAATGATAAATTCCATCTCATTAATAGATATAAGACTACTCAAATTTTTATTTCTTCTTGAGATAATTTTGGTAACTTATGTCCTCAATGGATTTGCTCATTTCATTGATTGGCATGAAATTGTTCATGCTACTTACTTGTTAGACCTTCAGCATGTTTAGAGATGACCATCTTACACCTGATATTTATAATTTGTAAATTACTATTTTTTTAATCCATCTAATTACAGGTTTATTTATTTTATTGAGTGTGTTTGATACATGTTCATTTAAAAATATTCTCTCGTTTCCTTTGCAACTTCTTCTCTGACCCATGGTTATGAAAAAGTGTGTTGTTGGCGCACTTGGCTGGCTCAGTCAGTAGACATGTGACTCTTGATCTTGGGGTCCAGACTTCCAGCCCCATGGTGGGTATGGAGCTTACATAAAAATGAGAAAATGAAAAAGTATGTTGTTTAAGTTCCAGATATTTGTGGGGGAGGGGGTCAGTATAACTTTTGTGATTAATTTCTAACTTAATTCTCTAGTAGTAAAAAATATTCTGTAGTTTTCCAATCATTTTAGATTTATTGAGACTTCAGTTTATGGTCTAGATTGCTATCTATCTTGGTAACTGTTCCATGTGTACTTGATGAGGTAATATTGTTTCACATCTTCTTTGTTTTTAGAGATTTTCTATCTTCTTGTTTTATCAATCCTGGAAGACCCATATTGAAATCTCCAACTAAAACTGTGGTTTTAGATCTTTCTCCTTTTGGCTCTGTCAGGTTTTGCTTAGCATATTTTGAAATTTTGGTTTTTAGGCACATGCATTTTAGAATTGCTGTGTCTTTTCAATGAATTCACTTTTTTTAAGTTTTGTTGTTGTTGTTTTTTTAATAATCTCCACACCTAATGTGAGGCTTGAACTCATGACCCCAAGATCAAGAGTTGCATGCTCTTCCAACTGAGCCAGCCAGATGCCCTTCAATGAATTCACTTTTTGTCGTTATGAAATATCACTCTTTCACTCTGGTAAAATTTCTTGTCCTGATGTCAATTTTGCCTGATATTAATACAACAACTTCACCTTTTTTTATAGTTCATATTTGCCTGCTTTCATTCTCTACCCTTTTACTTTTGACCTTTATATATCTTTATATTTAAAGTGCATTTTTGAGTGCCTGGGTGGCTCAGTCAGTTAAGTGTCCGACTTTGGCTCAGGTCATGATCTCACAGCTCCTGAGTCTGAGCCCTGTGTAGGGATCTGTGCTGACAGCACAGAGCCTGGAACCTACTTCAGATTCTGTGTCTCCCTCTGTCTCTGCGCCTCCCCTCCTCTCTCTCTCTCTCAAAATGAAACAATAAATAAATAAATAAGCAAATAAAATAAAGTACAGTTCTTGGGACACCTGCCTGGCTTAACTAGTGGAGCATCTGGCTCTTGAAATCACAGTTGTGAGTTTGAGCTCCATGTTGGGGGCATAGAGCTTACATTAAATGAATATGGGCATCTGGGTGGCTCAGTTGGTTGAGTATCTGACTCTTGATCTCAGCTCAGGTCATGATCCCAAGGTCATGGGATGACCCCTACATCAGGCTCTGTGCTGAGCATGGAGCCTCCTTGAGATTCTCTTTCCCTTTGCCTCTCTCCCCGGTTCACGCTCTCTCTCTCTAAAAAAAAAAAAAAAAAGAATAAAAAATAAAGTGTATTTCTTATAGATAGCACAATAGTTGGACCTTATTTCGTTTTTGTTTTTAAGATTTTATTTTTAAGTAATCTCCACCCAGCATGGGACTGGAACCCACTACTTCCAGACCAAGAGTTGCACACTTCACCAACAGAGCCAGCCGGGGACCCCAGACCTTGCTTTTATATTTGATGTGACAATCTCTGGATCCTGGTTGGAATGTTTTAACTACCAGCATTTAATATAATGATCAATATGGTTGAATTTAAATCTACCATTTTAGTGTTGGTTTCCTATTGTCGTATCTGTTCTTTAGTCCTATTTTCTTTTTTCCTTCTGAGTCCAGTGCTGTCTCTGCTTAAGATCTCCCTCCCTGTGACCTCGGCCAGAAAAACACCCCAGGGCAGAGCAGGACTGCCTTCATCTGTTCCCCTTCTCTCAGGGATCACAGGCCTGCACTGTTTGTTGTCCAATGTCTGAAAACAGTTGTTTCATAGACTTTGTCCAGTTCTCTAGTTGTTTACAGAGGGAGGGGGTATCTAGTCCAGATATCCCATCATTCAATTCAGTTCAATTCAGTTCAATTCTGGTATGTGTATCCTTAATTTACATATTGTTAACTTGTTATTCTACACTAAGTAGGCCCAAGATGGAGTTGCTCGTGCTAAGCCCTAAAGCAGCAAAGCAAAATTTAACTAAGTTTCTCCGCTCAGTTCTCCCAGGAGAGGAAGGTCTGGGTCAGCAAAGGAACACATGCCTGCTGGGCAGTTACTGAGCCCAGGGCTGAGGGTTCCTTTACACCAGGTAAGGAAAGTAGTCATGATTTTTTTTTTAAAGGTTATATTTTTAGGTAATCTCTACACCCGAGGTGGGCTTGAACTCAAAACCTGAGAGTCGCATGCTCCACTGAGTGAACCAGCCAGGGGCCCTAAAAGTAGCCTTGCTTTAACCAGTCTACTACGGCCTAGTGTAACTTCCTATTCTTCTAACTTTGGTCTATAAAAATCTTTCACCTTCTATGGTTCTTAAGACCCCCTTTCTATCTGCTAAATTGGATGCTGCCCAAATTTATGACTTGCTGAATAAAAACCTAATATATTAGTAAATTGTGGAAATTTTCCTTTTAACAGCATTTAATAGGTTTTAATTCAGTAGAATGAAGTGGAAACTTATACCTCCTAGGGGCTCCTGGGTGGCTCAGTCAGTTAAGCATCCAACTTCAGTTCAGCTCCTGATCCCACAGTTCATAGGTTCAAGCCCTGTATTGGGCTCTATGCTGACAGCGTGGAGCCTGCTTTGGATACTGTCTCTGCCCGTTCCCTGCTCATACTCCCTCTCACTCAAAATTAAATAAACATTTAAAAAATATACTGAGGACTGATGGGTGTGGGAGGGGAGTGGGGAGATGGGCATGGAGGAGGGCACTTGTGAGAATGAGCACTGGGTGTAATATGGAAACCAACTTGACAATAAGCTATTTGTAAAAAAAATAGATAGATAGATATAGATATAGATATAAATATACCCATTAGGCAGGAAAAGACTTCCAATACCTATTTCCCTATTTAGTAAGTGTTTTATTGAACACTTACTAAATGTCAAGTTTTAGTCAAGTACTCTGCATGACTCTTGCAGATGTAATTATGAGCAGAAGTAGATATGGCTTCTGCAAGCTTCCAGTTTGGGAAGCGTTCATAAAATCATGTGATTGTTCTGGTAGGTGCTGTAAAGAAAAGATCGCTGTGTTATGAAAGCATATAAGAGAAGTGACCTGGCGGGTGGGGTGGAGACGGTGGCGTAGACTTTCTCAAGGAAGTAAATTTGAGCTGAGGTCTGAAGAATGAGTGGAGTTAGTCACTAGGAGAAGACAAGGAGCCCAAGATGAGGTGTTGCTCAGTAGCTTGAAATGAAGCCAGGCCTGATTGTAGTCTTTAGCCTCAGAGCAATAGAAAACTGCTGAGGTATTTTAAGCAGAAGATTGACATGATCGGATTTGCCTTTTGAATAGATAACTGTCATTTTGGTGCACTCGTACAATGAAGATTCCGCCACACTGAAAATCCCTGGACTGGGCGGGACGCATGTTTCAGCATGAAAACATCACACTAATGAGATAAGTGTGGAGGCGAGTGGGGAGCAGTGACAGAAGAATACATACAATGTGATTTCTTCCACAGGAAGTATTAAAATATTCAAAAAGTATACAAATCCACATACATATATGGACACATGTAAATGTTGTAAAAGTATAAAGATGTGAGAAAATGGTAAATACTAAAATCAGCGTGATAGTTAGCTGCCGGAGGCCGCGCCGGCTCCGACAGGTCCAGGGGTCCCTGAAGGATGGACGGTGTCGGCNGCTCTATCTGTAACATTCAATTACAGACATAATGAGGGGAGGCAAATATGACTGCGGAAGGTTACAAAAGGGATGCAGCCGTATGTATTTTTGTTTTGTAAATATATGAGTTGGATATGTGGATATACATTATTCTTTTTCCTTTATATCTAAAGTATTTTCTTTTTTCTAATTTCTTTTAAGTTTATTCATTTTTGGGACAGAGAGAGCACACGTGAGCAGGGGAGAGGCAGAGAGAGGGAGATGCAGAATCCAAAGCAAGTTCCAGGCTCTGAGTTGTCAGCACAGAGCCCAACGCAGGACTCGAACCCACGAACCATGAGATCATGACCTGACCGGAAATCAGACGCTTAACCAACTGAGCCACCCAGGTGCCCCTCTTTTGTTTTTTTTTTTTTAAGATTTTATTTTTGAGTAATCTCTACATCCAAAGTGGGACTTGAACTTACAACCCTGAGATCTGGAGTCACATGCTCTACTGACTGAGCCAGCCAGGTGCCCCCGAAGTACTTTCTTAGTGCCACTTTGAAATACGGAGATTGGATTGGAAGAAATGGAGGAAAAACACAGAATGAAAATCATAATTGACATGGAAAGGCTATTAGGAGATCATTACGGCCGGCCATTTGAGAGATGATGGTAATTTGGACTGCTGAGTGATAACAGAGATGGAGCAAACTAACGATGTTTGAGTAATGTTTGCATTTAAGAGATCAAATCAACAGAAGCACCATATGCTCACATCCGATCAGTATACCCTCCTGTCCATTTTACCTTCCAAAGATCCCGTGATTCCATCTACTTAATTTCATCCTCACAGCCACTGTTGTATCTTACCTGGATTACCGCACCAGCCTCCAAACTGACCACGTGCAGAATTACCTTTCTTTTTTTTTTTTTAAATTTTTTTTTAAGGTTTTTTTTTATTTATTTCTAGAGAGAGAGAGAGCGTGAGCAGGGGAGGGTCAGAGAGAGAGGGAGTCACAGACTGAAACAGGCTCCAGGCTCTGAGCTGGCAGTCAGCACAGAGCCCGACGCGGGGCTCGAACCCACGAACCGTGAGATCATGACCTAAGCGAAAGTCGGACGCTTAACCGACTAAGCCACCCAGGCGCCCCCAGAATTACCTTTCATTTCTTTCTTTTTCCTTCAATTCTCCCCACACCCCTTGCCACAACCTTTCACTTTCAATCTATTTACTATATGTCATCATGTCACTGCTCTGTTTGAAATCCCTTAACGAGGGCCTGTAGTCTCAGACAAAAGATGAACTATGCTAACCTGGCCCTTACCTAATGAAAGCAAACTGCTATACAATGCTTGCTACTAGGTTGCGTCATATAAAATTACCTTTTCTGTACACCAGTTAACAATCAGCAATTTCATATGGTGCAATCAATTCGTGCCAAACATTGTCCTATATATATATTAACGAAATGTTACTTATTAACTTGAGTGTAATCCTCACACCACCTGGTAAAGGAGGCACCGTGATTTGCATCCTTTATGGAGGAGAGAAAACTGAGGCACAGAGAAGTTAAGGACTTACCAAGGTTTAACAACTGGTAAGCTGGTATAGCCAGGACCAAAAGCCAGACAGAGTTATGGAGCCATTGGAACCCTCATACATTGTTGATGGGAACATAAAATGGTGCAGCCTCTGTGGAAAAGAGTTTGGCAGTTGCTCAACAAGTTAAACGTGCCCCAATAATTAATTTGCAGGTATATATCCAAAGAATTGAGAACAGATGTTGAAACAAAAACCTGTACACAAATGCTTATTGCAGTACTATTCACAAAGCCAAAAGACTGAAACAATCCAAATATCCATCAATGGATGGATGGATAAACAAACTGTGGTATATATTACCATGGAATATTATTCAGCCATAAAAAGGAATAGACTATTGCTTCACCACAGCTTATGCAGAGTGGGGCGCCTGGCTGGTTCAGTCAGTAGAGCATGTGAGTCTTGATCTCAGGATTGTAAATTCAAGCCTCACATTGGGTGTAGAGATTACTTAGAAAAAAAAAAAAATATATATATATATATATATATATATNTTTCCATCGGTGTGAGATGTCCACAGTAGGCAAACCCATAGAGACTGAAAGCAGATACGCAGTTGCCAGTGGCTGGGGGGATATAAGAAGTGACTACTTGGGGCACATGGGTGGCTCAGTCGGGTAAGCGTCCAACTCTTCGTTTTGACTCAGATCGTGATATCACAGTTCGTGAGTTCGAGCCCCACATCTGGCTGCTCACATTCTCTCTCTCTCAATAAACAAATAAACTTAAAAAAGAAATGACTACTTAATTGGTAAGGGATTGCCATCTGGGTGATGAAAACATTTGTAACTAGATACTGGTGATGTTTATACACTAGAAAGTTACAAATGTGCTTAATGCCATGCAATTGAACACTTTGAAATGGTTAAAATGGGGGCGCCTGGGTGGCTCAGTCAGCTAAGCGTCTGACTTCAGCTCAGGTCATGATCTCGCAGTTCGTGGGTTTGAGCCCACATCAGGCTCTGGCTGACAGCCAGCTCAGAGCCTGGAGCCTGTTTCAGAGTCTGTGTCTCCCTCTCTCTCTGACCCTCCCCTGCCTCTCTCTCTCTCTCTCTCCTAGAAATAAATAAAACATTAAAAAAAAATTTTTTTAATGGATTCAAATGACCAAAATCTGTTACAGCAGTGGTGACAGCTGACATTAAACACATGCTTTAAATTATGTTAATGAGAATTAGTTCCAAAAGCCTCCCTGTGGACCCACCATGTTCCCGGAACTGTACTAGGTGTTGTTTAATGCTGCCCAAGCAAAGGGGACACCTACAACAGCATCACTTTTCCATACTACCTGCTCTAGCTGTACAATGATGCCTCTTTTTCTCCCTTCCTACCAGGGTCCAGTTCTTTTTTTTTTTTAATGTCTTTATTTCTGAGAGAGAGAGAGAGAGACAGCTTGAGCAGGGGAGTCAGAGAGAGAGGGAGACACAGAATCTGAAAACAGGCTCCAGGCTCTGAGCTGTCAGCACAGAGCCTGACGCGGGGCTCGAACCCACGAACCGTGAGATCATAACCTGAGCTGAAGTCGGACACTTAGACTGAGCCATGCAGGCGCCCCAGGAACCAGTTCTTCAGCAAGGATAGTAGCTCGAACCAGACTATAGTCCCTGTTTAGAGGTTTCCCAATCCTCTGCCTGAACTCAGACATGCTGGCTTCTCCCAGAGTTTCCTCATCTAAGTATAAAGGAAGTTGGGAAATTACCGGCTTCCGAGCCTGGCCCTAAGGAGGCTCTCGAAAAATGTGAGTTCCCTGTGCCTCCTCTCTACCCTAACAAGGCTAGGAAAGAAGGGATATGTATTCAGCAAGTCCATTCCACGTAAAACCATTTAGTACATTAAAATTATTCTTAATAAAAGGGAAATTAGATGCCTAAGAAAAAAAATGCCTCTTTTATAGAAAAATGGATTTTAAGTTGCTGGCTAATGATAGGAGGGTTCAATGAAACCATAATGATAACCAATCTCTGTCAGGCAAGAAGACAATGTGATTTCTCTAGAGAAAAGTCCATTAAAAGATGCTTTCTCCACCAAATTCTAATTTTTCCTCCAGAGATTCATCTCCACCTAAGAAAAACCTTTGCCAGCTGTTTCTGATGCCTGCTGAACAAACATGACAAACAACTCACACGTTAATGAATCCTGGTCTTGCTGGCAGGTTGAATGAGAAGGCTTTCAAAATAAGAAGCTGCTCTGGAACTATGATGGAGGTAACTTGGGCTAATTTTTTTTAAAGCTTATTTATTGAATTTGAGGGAGAGAAAGTGCACACAACTGGGGGGAGGGCAGAGAAAGAGAGAGAGAGAGAGAGAGAGAGAGAGAGAGAGAATCTTAAGCAGGCTCCACACTGTCAGCGTAGAGTCTGATGCAGGCTCAAACCCATGAGCCTTCAGTCCGTTAAGTGTCCAACTTCGGCTTGAGTCATGATCTCACAGCTCATGAGTGCAAGCCCCACATAGGATTCTGTGCTGACAGTGCAGAACCTGGAGCCTGCTTCAGATTCTGTGTGTGTGTGTGTGTGTGTGTGTGTGTGTGTGTCTGCCCCTCCCCCACTTGCACTCTGTCTCTCTTTCAAAAATTAATAAGCATTTAAAATTTTTTAATTCAAACAAAACAAAACAAAAAACCCACAAGCCATGAGATCATGACTTGAACTGACATCAAGAGTTGGATGTGCAACTGACTGAGTCACCCAGGTGTGCTGGTAAATGGGTTCTAACCTGATTTTAAAACTCTGTGGATGTTAGGTGCACCTGGCTGGCTCATTCAGAAAAGCATGCAACTCTTGATCTTGGGTTGTGAGTTTGATCCCCGCATTGGGTATAGAGATTACTCAAAAATAAATAAACTATTTTTAGAAAGGCATTAAAAAAACTTCGGTGAATGATATATATATTTTATGCATATAATATATATGTACACATATTATGTATATCTCAATTAAATCAGTCAATCCATGTCTGTGAATGCTCCAGGGTGACTTGCTTTTGGAACAAGGAAATCATCTAATTAATGTGGAAACAGACTGAGAAGTTAGGGGAAAAAGACAACGATTTTTTTCTACCCCTAGTATCTCAAAGCATTCAGATGTGAAATAATCGCATTTAAATAAAGAATACAGGGGCTCCTGGCTGGCTCAGTTGGTACAGCATGTAACTCTTGATATTGGGATTGTGAATTTGAGCCCCATGTTGGGTGTAGAGATTAATTAAAAATGAACAAACAGGGGCGCCTGGGTGGCTCAGTCTGTTAAGCATCTGACTCTTGGTTTCGGCTCAGGTCGAGATCTCTCGGTTTCTTGAGTTCGAGCCCCACATCAGGCTCTGTGCTGCCCCACTCACGCTGTCTCTGTCTCAAAGCTAAGTAAATAAACTTTAAAACAAACAAACAAATAAACTTAAAAAAAGAAAAGAAACTAGGCCAATTCACTCACCTTTTGGGTGCAATGGTACCAATGAGGTCAAGGGTTTGCCCCCAGGAGCCAGGAGATTAAAACAGAGGATAATTTTCTTCCGGCATCAATACTCCTAATCCCGCTTTGCCATCCCAAAAATGAATGCTGTAAATTCCCAGGTGACTTTGAAGAGGCAGTGTAGATAGGGCCTTTTCAACACTCCCGGGGAAACGTGTCTTTACATTTTTGTAATGTATCAGTAGCATTATCTTCATATTCAAGGGACTGCCCTATTTTAGAAAATAAACTTGAGAAACTTATATGCAGTGAATAATGTTGAAGTTCATGTTCAAAGACAGCATGCCCCTTGACAAAGGAGACTTGGACACATGAGAGCCTCACATTTGTAAGTGCTTTAGATCCTGATTTCCTTCTAGGTCACAGGTCTCTCTTCCCTTGCCAACCTCATACATAATGCAATGGCATCCGCTTTTGGTGAAAGCTTGATTGATTCCTTCTCTTTCAAAAGCAATCACGAGAATGAAGCAATTAAACTTAATAACACTCAGTAGAAAGAAAACAGCTCTGTTTGTGTTTCAGTCCTACCTTGGGAAGATCATGTGGCTTTGCATAATTTTAAGGAATTTTATGACAATAGTTATATGGGTTTTTTCTATACTCTTAATTGAATCAACCTGTTCAAACAGCTCATAATTTATGAAGTTTAAGTGTTCTTAAGTAATTGAATAGGAGGTTTCTTGGTAGGATATTAAAGGGCATTTCAAGTGAATAGGGACAGCATTGTAGACATAACTTATGACTTGGGCTCATCTTACAAATAGGCAAAGATTAGCGGCCTAATGTCCTGTTTTTCCCAAATGATATAGAGCAACAAATCACTGTCATTTATTTTAATCAACAATGATTAATAAACTTCCAAAATGTTCCTTTAACTTTTTAATCAATCTGCAAGTATACTCAAAACCTAGTTCTTTCTTCTTATTATTAATCTGCCAATGTCATGCTTGTTATAAGAATAAAGAGTATTTTGGGGCACCTGGCTGGCTCAGAAGGAAGAGCGGGCAACTTGTGATCACTTGTGATCTCAGGGTTGTGAGTTTTAGTCCTGCACTGGGTGTAGGGATTACTTAAAAATAAAATCCTTTTTTTTTTTTGAGTGAGAGAGTGGGGGAGGGGCAGAGAGCAAGAGCGAGAGCGAGAGCAGGAGCGAGAGTGAGAGAGAATTCCAAGCAGGCTCAGCATCATCAGTGCAGAGCCCAATGCGGAGCTCAAACTCATGAACCATGAGTTTCACCATGACCTGAACCAAAGCCAGATGCTTAATGGACTGAGCCATCCAGTCACCCCTAAAAATAAAACCTTTAAAAAATAATAATAACGAGGATTTTTACATACTAATTGGAGCCACATAAATCTATATTTTATTTCTAAATCTAATTTCACAAAGTTTTAGAAGTTTGAATTTACTGTTCATTTACAAGGGAACCCCTAAGTAATTATTAGCTCTGAGCTGCTTCACATCACCTTACCAATAAATACGATTCATCCATGTACACGGAAAAATACCTTTAAGGTATTTTGGTCATTCAAAGAGTAATGGTGCCAGCAAGGGTGTGGGGCAATAGGGGTTCCCGTTCATTGTTAGTAGGAATGCAAAGTCGTACAGCCACTTCAGAAGATAGTTTGTCAGTTTCTTACAAAACTAAACATACTCTTACCATACAGTCCAGCACTCATACTGCTCAACATTTACATGAATACATTGAAAGCTTGTGTCCATAAAAGCTGTAAATGGATTTTTGTAGTCGCTTTATTCATAATTGCCGAAACTTGTAAGCAACCAAGATATCCCCCGGTAGCTGGATGGATAAATAAACTGCGATACATCTAAACAATGGGGTGTCACTTAAGGATAAAAAGAAGTGAGCTATCAAGCTATGGGAAGATATGAAAGAAATTTAAATGCATATTACTAAGTGAAAGAAGCAAATGTGAGAAGACTACACATTGTATGATTTCAACCACGTGACATTCTGGAAAAGGCAAAAGTATGGAGAGAGTTAAAAGATCAGTGTTTCCTAGGGGTTGGAGAAGGGAGGGATGAACAGACAGAGCACAGAGGATTTCCAGAGCAGTGAAACTATTCTGTGTGACAGTATAATGGTGGGCACATATCATTATACATTTGTCCAAAATCTTACAATTTCCCATGAGTGAACTCTAATGTGAAGTATGGACTTTGGATGATTATGATGTGTTAGTGTTGCTTCATCAGTTATACCAAGTATAGCACCCAGGTGCAGGACGTCCACAGTGTGGGAGGCTGCATGTGTGGGGGCAGGGATTACCTGGGAATTTGATACTTTCTGCTCCATTTTGCTGTGAACCTGAAACTACTCTAAAAGATAAAATATGGGGCACCTGGGTGGCTCAGTCAGTTAAGCATCCGACTTCAGCTCAGGTCGTGATCTCACAGCTTGTGGGTTCGAGCCCTGCATTGGGCTCTGTGCTGACAGCCAGCTCAGAGCCTGGAGACTATTTCAGAGTCTGTGACTCCCTCCTTCTCTGACCCTCCCCTGCTCACACTCTCTCTCTCTCTCTCTCTCTCTCTCTCTCTCTCTCTC